>NC_140930.1:21064232-21474232 GCF_045865225.1 Trachurus japonicus
AAAAAGAGTGTCTCTAGGCCTTAGGGACTAGAGTACTTAGATATTTTTCCACTTGTGCAGAATATTGCAACATGATTTGTAGCAATGTCTCGATTATGTAAGCATCCAGAGAAATGAACATGTAGATACATATCTTGTTTAGCTTTCTCTCTAATGTTCCCCAAATTATTTGAGGGAAATGTAAACTGCCCTCTGTGGTTTTTAAGTGCTGCTCTCCTGTGGGATCCTGCTCCGACTGTCCAGCTTGTGAGTGGCCTCTTCAGGAGGAAGTTGTATCTCAGGCTTGGCAGTGAGTGTTGATTAGAAACAGATGGAGGGAGGTGGGTGTGTATGTGTGTGTGAGAGAGCGATTTGAAAAATGTAGAACAGAGATCCAAGTTGGTGGGAAAATGGAATAATTCAATCCACACTCACATCAGCTGTCTTCGCCGAAAACTGAAACCTGAAGCCTGAAGCCTGAAGCCAGGCAGATCACATGAAAATCACAATGTGAATGTTGGTGAATTGTTCTGGTGGTTTTAGTCCATCATCTGCCTGTCTCAGTCAAAACTACCGAAAAGAAAAACACCAGGAAAAGGAATGAGTCACTAGAATAGTGCCTTCAGAAATACACCCCCTCGTCCCGGTTGATGGTCTGTCTGGCCCGCTTCCTGATTTCTTTGGCCTCCTTAAAGGGATAGTTCACTCAAAATTGAAATTTCGACTTGTCGACTAAGGGCTGGGAGAAGTTTCACAGTCGTCCGTGCCTTCTCTGAGTTACAGCAGGGCTCCGTGCAGCACTGCATGTCCATATGATGGTTGAGAACGGGGCTAACTTTTCTTCGTCCAAAAAGACACACCAAAAAACATCCAAATACCTCCATAGTACTGTATTTAATACTGTAATGTCCCTCTTGTATTGAAGCCCCGACATGAGAAATTGCTCCGAAAAAATTAAATAAATGAAGCGTAGCGTTAGTTCTGGCAGGCCATGACGTCAAGCTCTAATCAGCACAGCGTAGCCGTCATCACCGGTGCAGATCAGCTGATGGCTCAGCTGACTCCCCGTGGCTGCTTCCTATTGGGGAACTGCATTCAGAGCGTGCTATTTAAACTGCTCCAGCCCGACGTCACCTCCCTTGCTGCTGCTGCTTCCTCTGCCGGCTTTTTTGCAACCCACCTCCACCCCAGCTCCTCCTGTCATTGTATTCATGTTGGTTGCTCTGCTCTGTCTGGGTTTTCTTTGCTGCTGCGCTCCCTGCTTATGCCGTTCATGATGGCTCGTGAAGGGCAGGAAGGTGCTCTTCCTGCCTCAGGCTTTCCACGCAAGCGCGTGGAAGAGCAGGGGGTCCCAGAACAGTACCATACCGCCAAATAAAACTTGTGCAAGTAAATAAATATCATTTTGACATAGTGGTCCTGACAGAAGTAAGCTTGTTTGTAGCAGAAGCTCCCAGCATCTCAGTTCACTGCTTTGCCTGTGTCAGTGCAAATCTTGTGCGATTTGCATTGACACCCACTTCACGCCTCCGCAAATCGCGCAAGATTCCGGCAGAGCAACACTTTAATTTCATAGCTGCATTTTCCCTTTTTGACTTGATGAAAAACAAACAAAGCTGTGTGTAACAGGCTGCCGCTTCACCGGTGCCATGGCAACAAGATTAGAACTACAGGATATGATCCATCAAGTCACAAGTCAACATACAGAAATAGGAGGAGAGGTGTTGAACTTGGCTGACCAATCTTCTGCAGCCTCAGTGTGAAGTTACATGACAGACAGCAGAGTGGATACAGACCAGACGTGTGTCATGCTGAGGGGAACAGGAAAACTCCACCTTTAATCTGGGAGCACACAACTGTGTGATGTTTACACAGCCTGGAAGCACGTGCAGACATACTACACACTCAGCCAGAACCTCAACTTTCTGTGAGAAAAAGCATCTGATTGGCTTGCATTCTTCTTTTTCCTGTGAGACTTGTTTTTGTCCTCAGTATTTCACAGTAGGTGGACGTGTGTGTGCATTTCGTATCCGACCACATAAATATCTGGCCACAGCAGAAAGAGAAGGATCAATCAGTAGTTGCTGTATCTGTCATCAGTCTACGTCCGTCTGTCCCCATTGAAATCAGTCAGATGTGGCTGCTGCTAGGTGCAGAGCTTCATTAAAGCAGATATCAGTGGCACGGCCGTTTCGGCTAATGCTGTGTTCAAGGCAGGCTTTTGAAACCGTAAGTTACAGCTTCAAGTCACAACTACGACTTGGTAGCGTTCCAGGTAACCCGTAGCTCGTGTTTTTACCGTCCTGTTGTCTGTGAAAGTTCCCTATAACGGCCACTCGTAACTTCCGACCCGTGAACTCGTACCAGATCGAACTGGTATGACTTCACAGGAAGGAAAAACACAAAGTACGAGTTTCCTTGAACGCACCATGAGTTAGCAGCCCCCGCCCTTGTCAGGCATCAATTGGTCCTCGTGCTACGTCACCACATTCACGCGCATCCCTTGGCTGCACACACAGCCCTTCATGCCGTTCTCTCCCCTCATTGGATAACACTTGTATCCCACAAGGAAAATTTTCTCCTCGGGTTACAGCAGAGCAGAGTGACGGAGAGACTCGTGTTTAGGCTGAAATACTTCATGTAAGTGATTGCTGACGGAAAATAGGACTATTTAGGACTTATATTAACAAAAACATTCCACTGATATCTGCTTTAAGGTAACTCGGTGTAATGAAGGCTCAACACCTCCCTGGGAGTGATCCTCTTACCGACGTCTAGCATCGCTTTTAACAAGTCAGTGCACTTCCTCCATGCTTCACCTTCTCCTATCATCTCTTCACTCAACTTAACAGGCAAATAAACAACAGTTGATTTATTTTATTTTTATTTATTTATTTTCCAGCAAACAAAAAGCAGTTGAAGTATATTTTAATAAACTACAACTGACTGACCTATGTGTTGTTTTTAGATCATCACCCAGAGATGAAGTCTGCTGACTGCTAGCTTCTCTAGTTGTAGCAACTTTAGAAATGACCGCACCATAACCATAACCATAGACCAGGGCTATTCAATTGGCGGCCCGCGGGCCACATCCGGCCCCGACCCAATGTCCGAGTGGCCCGGCTCGTGGTCCCCCCCCCAAAAAAAAACACACAGAGGGAAACACGTTTTGCGAGAACTCAAAATCCCTACTGCAGTTCAGACAGTGAATGCACCACTCAACGCAGCCTAGCAACACGCAACCAACCCACCCGGTCAGTGCGTTGTTTTGAAAGTTACCGGTATAACCGAGGCTTGGTCGGTCGGTCAGCTCAGCTGCTCTCCAGAAACACCGTGTCGGGCCACAGCCACTCGTCACGGAGTGGGAGGCTTCGCCGCGGCGGACGCAGAGGCCGAGGCAAGGCTGCCCTCCGTGGTCCTGTGGTGCGCAGCGCTACGGGTCAGCGAGAGACAAGTCCAACGGGGAGACTTGTCACTCCACACCGGGCCGCTGTGGCACGACACGGTGTTTCTGGTGAGCACGCTGACCGATCCTCAGCCCTCCCATCAGCCAACAATAAACCGTGGTGGCTGGTTAATACTCCACCAGTCTCTCCACTCCTTTCAGTCACACATGAGCACCGTCCACGCAGTGACAGCACGCCATGCTCCGCTGTCCTTTTTTTTTTTTTGAGGGAATGAAGTAACCAATAATTTAATTTTAACGCAACTAAATAGCCTACTTGCAATGGAATCATAACAGTAACTTGATTAGGATAGCTACTTTTCAAAGAAATAATCCATAATCAAATACTTTCCCAGAGTAATTTGCCCCAAATGGCTTTTTGCTCCTTGTTTTTCACCAATCAAAATATGTTAGAAAATAAATCTTTGTTCATCTTTAGGCCTAATTTTAAGACTAGTCTACATTTAGTGATTTACATAACCCCCTGCTGTAAACCTCAGTGGAAACTCAGACAGTAGGAAACTTTTAGTTCCTAAAAAAAACCCTCCAATTCAAAGCATTAACAGCTACACCTTTACTAGCCTACTATTATTGACTTATTCTCTTTTTTCTGGCTGTGTAGATTTGTTTTTAATAGCTAATGCTGGGTTTTAAAAATGCCCCTCATTTGTCATAACTTGACCGCTGAAAATGTCCGGCCCAGCTTAAGGTCTCGGTTTTAAAATCTGGCCCCACTGAATTTGTAATTGAATAGCCCTGCCATAGACTGTAACAGAGCAGTCTCTTTCTCCAGGCGCTAACCGCGACCAAAAAGCCACTCGTAGCCACAAATAATGCTCAGAACAGCACCAAACGTCATCAACAGTACAAACAGGGTCCCAGCACATAATACAGGTATCAAACATCTGTTAGCTTAGCCTGGTTTCTATTGAAAAGAGACGAAAACAACTCACCCACTCTCCTCCAGTTATACGCTATGCAGCAACTTTCCGTGCCCAGCATAACGTTAGAGTCCAGGCACTGACAACACACGTCCGAGTCCGACTGGAAGCACAAACATTCAGTTTCAGCGGCCATGGTCAGGCCATGGTCAGGCAGTGACCACACTGACCACTCGAATCCCCCAGGTCCAGCACATAGACTCCACCGGCAGCTCTCCCTCTTTCCTCCTCCATTTCCTTCAGCTCGTCTTCAGTAGCTACTCGGTCTCAACAAACTGATAGGGGCGCCCATCGAAATGAAACCAGTCATCGTTGTTGTCAAACTCCATAAACTCAGCCGTGTTGTCCCCAGTCTCTTCTGTGGTGTCTGCTTGTTACTGCCATGGTTACAGGTAGTCCGTGGCGTGCGTGGAGGCGATTAGAATTAGGCTACCGTACCGAGTGAAGTAGAGTCCCGCAGCTCAAGGATGAAAATGTGTTATTATTAGGATACTCCTTGCAATGAAGTCAAGGTTCCTATGTATCTTCTTGCCTATCAGTTTATAAAAGTTATCATCGAGTGTTAATTACCACTCCTATAAATTCTGTAATATTCGCCTATCCAAGGCGTACCCAAAGTAAATTGAATGCTGTTCTTGAACTGTTTGGAGAATATGGATGGGCTTGGTCTCTTTTGAAAGGTAACACTCTGAAGTTTTTCCCCAAACTGAAATAATCACTATAAGTGCTATTTTCATTGAGTAATCTAAGTTGGAACACACTGAATTAGAATGTTTTTATTCTCGCCTGAATATTTTTGTTGCAATCAGATGCCTGAAGATGAGTGTAGCTGAGAATTTTAGCTGGAAAACACAATGGGACCACAGCATGAAGCCTTACCTGGCCCCAGTTCAAATTTGATAACAATCCTGCTAAAAATTAGTATTTTACACATGTTTTTCTAAGTGTATATCTAGGCGTTTTCCTAAAATTGCCATTGAGAAACAATACATGCGCCAAAGTGCAGCTTTTGCACAGTCACGCATGAAGATGGCAGTGCTGCCTTTTCCCAGGGACCGTGAATGCAGCACATCGTTTTTTTCGGAATTTCATTGGCTATTCAATGCATCAGTTGCCATCGGGATCGGTTCCTATTGGCTGAAGCCATTCAGCGCTGTCGGAGGGGATGTTCCTCATCAGACACAGCCACTCATTCGCTATTGCAGGCGGCAGCCGGGGACAGGGAGCTTGTGATTGGTTGAGTGAGCTGTCAATCGAAAGGTCAGAGTGCAGCGCCATTTTGTGAAGTGAAATAAACATTGTTTTCATGTAAACGCCGGACTTATGAGGAGAAATAAACGGATTTACTGGATATACAATGCGTAATTTCATAAGATGCAGCAGCGGGATGAGGCTATCTACTGGTACAACCGTGTGTTTTGGACTAAATACTTTACTGGATTGGATTTACTGGACTTTTCTGAATGTAACGACACCAAGTTTGTGGGGAAACCCTGTGATCCTGAGCCTGCCCTGACACAAATCGTGAGTTATATCGGCTTTTTACGAACTTTGTTAGCATGTTTATAGTCTGATTCGAGTGTTGCTGTGATGATTATATTTAGGAATGGTCGGCATATCTTTAATCACAAGAGTTTTAGCTTTCCAACGATATGTGGCATGACTATTTCAAGTGACTGGTGACATCCTCTATGACACCTCCCTGTTTAAAACCCCCCCGGGGGCCCGTGGGCGGGCCGTTGGAGTGTTAACAGGTTAAGAAAATCACGCAAACAAGCACAAGATTAGACGTGACGTCACACGTGAGACACGTGAGAATCACAGCAGGGAGCACAATGAACTTCAAAATTGTAAGTTGTAGTGGACATTATTATGGACATAATTCACCACACCATGTTCTTGCTCAGCTACGTGGGTATTTTACTGTGACTAATGTGCGTTCCGCACAAAAGGTTTAATGTGTTACCTTGTCCGGGTATTAGCGACGGGGTCCCTTTAAGAACGCCGACTCGGCTTGTTGATATTACGGGCAGCGCCATGTTTGTAGTTAACGTTTTCTGAGTGATGAAATAAACGACACGCCGTTGCGTTGTCAAAGTGAGAAATTGACTCTTCCCTTCTAATATCGCAATTTCCACACTGGTGACCCCGACGTTTGTCTGCTGGACGCATTCCAGAGACACACCGAACGACTATGGCGACACATGCTGTAACTTTGAAGCTCCCGGAGTTCTGGGAGTCGTCGGCTTCTGCTTGGTTCGCACAGACTGAGGCACAGTTCGCGCTGTGTGATATAACCGCGGACGCCACCAAGTACTACTATGTAGTGTCGGCCCTCGGCAGCTCAACAGCGACGAGAGTGGTTAGTATCCTGAAAAACCCCCCTGCTGCGGATAAGTACACTACGCTCAAGGCTCACCTGTTGAAGACTTTTGAACTTTCTGATGCTGAGAGAGCGAGCCGGCTATTTTCTCTGCATGGCTTGGGCGATAGCAAACCCTCTTAGCTTATGGACAGAATGTTGGAACTGCTTGGGGAGCACAGGCCTGGTTTTCTCTTCATCCAGCCGCCCCCCTCCCTGGTGACTCAGCGCTCAGTGCAGCAGCTACAGTTTCGCACTGGCCACGTTCTGACCCCGGCCTATGTTTTTACCATGCGAAATTCGGCTCCAGGGCCAAGCAGTGCCGACCACCTTGCAATTTCAGAGGGGCGGGAAACTCCACATGGTCCCCAAGCCCGCCGGCGGGTGGCGCCCCTGTGGTGATTACCGCAGACTTAACGACGCTACGACGCCAGATCGCTATCCAGTGCCTCACATCCAGGATTTTTCAACACACCTGGCGGGTAAGGTCATCTCTTCTAAGGTGGACCTTGTCCGCGGATACCACCAGGTTCCTGTCCATCCCCGTGATGTTCCCAAAACAGCGGTGATCACCCCTTTTGGACTGTTCGAGTTCTTGAGGACGCCTTTCGGCCTTAAAAACGCCGCCCAGTCCTTCCAGCGCCTCATGTACTGCGTGATCTACCTTTCCTGTTTGTTTACCTGGACGACATCCTTTTGGCCAGCACTTCCAAAACCGAGCACCTGGCCCACCTGCGGATCCTTTTTGAGCGTCTCAGCCAGCACGGACTAATCATCAACCCCGCTAAGTGCCAGTTAGGGTTCACCACCATCGACTTCCTGGGACATCACCAAGGATGGGGCCCGGCCACTCCCGTCTAAGGTTGACACGATCTCGAACTTCCCACGACCCGTCACAGTGCGGTCCCTGCAGGAGTTCCTGGGAATGGTGAACTTTTACCACCGCTTCATTCCCGGCGCTGCTGCAATCATGTGCCCCCTGCATGAGGCCTTGAAGGGGAAAGCACCGAAACACCCGGTGGATTGGTCCTCGGCGAGAGAGAAAGCGTTCGCGGACATAAAGGCTGCTTTGGCTAAAGCAACGATGCTGGCACACCCAGCGCCTGATGCACCTATTGCCATCACTACGGACTAGGGTTGTATATCTCCACCACTGAGGCCGATTCGATACGCATCTCGATACGCTGCCACCGATACGATACATTAACGATACACTGCAGCTGCCGTCGATACGATGTGATACGATTCACTCCTGTTCACGATGCGATGCGATTCAAATGCGATTTGATAACGATATGACTTAATTACAAAGAGATTCGGTTCGATATGATGTTTGATACAGTTGTGATATGAGAGTTTCTTCCCACATCAAGTTAATTACCTCAATACCATTCTGCTTTACTCTCTGTATCAATTTGAGGGATGTAGCCTATATTTGGTTAATTTTTACTGGGCAAACCAATAAATCATATTTGAAAGGTACAGTCTAGAGGAAATAAATGGTAGAAATGAAATCCAGCTTAATCATATGGGCTAGTCTTGTGTGGTGGCACCTCTGCAGTTTGGTCTTTTGCTATATAATAATAATAATAATAATAATAACTTTATTTATATAGCACCTTTAAAAACACAAGTTTACAAAGTGCTTCACAAAACAACTTAAAAGAGACAAGTCACAGGTGTTTTGTTGTGCACGGGACATTTCTGGGTGAAGAGTCTGTGTTTTCTCTCCAGCCAGTGACAGAGCTCAGTGGTGTAGGTCCGTGCAGCAGAGTAGGAGAGCTAACGTTAACTGTACTAGCCCTGCTCCGGATGCTAACCGCTACGCTAACTAGCGGTTAGCATCCGCGGCTACCACCGCTTCCCAGCTCACTACAACCAGAGCCACTACCACGGCCCTCCTACTAGTTACAGCCGGTGACAGCCGAGTATTGACCTGCCGCTTCACTCGGACTGTTTACTTTTCTTGGCGGCTCTGACTACAGCTGCTGCTGCTGCTCCTGCTACCTGTCAGAGCAGGGGCAGGAGCAGGGCAGGAGCAGGGGCAGGAGGCTGCGCAGTGCGCACGGCTTTCACGATGGTGCGTTCAGGTTGCCTCGGAAAATGAAATGATCGATTTAACCATGGAATTTACCGATGTAGAAGGCTAGAAGAGATGCATCGCAAATTCAACCATAAATTATGTCCGATGTAGCCTGAATCTACCGGTGCAGTCGCATCGCACACGTTTATATCGGACCACCGATATGAATCGGTGAATCTCCACATCCCTACTACGGACGCTTCCGACTATGCGGTCGGTGGTGTGCATAAACAGTGGGTGGATGGTGCCTGGCAACCGCTCGCTTTCTTTAGCCGCCAGCTACGCCCGCCTGAACGGAAATACAGCACTTTTGACCGGGAGCTGCTGGCACTCCACCTGGCCATCCGACATTTCTGTTCACTGCTGGAGGGTCGACAGTTTACAGCTTTTGTCGACCATAAACCCCTAACTTTTGCCATGGCTAAGGTTTCTGAGCCGTGGTCTGCCCGCCAACAGCGACAACTCTCTTACATATCAGAGTTCACCACGGACATACAACATGTTGCAGGCAAAACTAACCTGGTGGCCGACTGCCTCTCCCGCGCCGTGGTGGGAGCCGTCCAGCTGGGGCTTGGTATACGCCCACATGGCAGCCGATCAGGCCACTGACCTGGATGTGCAGGCACTCAGGACCGCTGCCACTGGACTGCAGTTATCGGAGATCGCTGTTGGCGATGGCGGCACCATGCTGCTTTGCGACGTCTCCACTGGACAGCCACGGCCCATCGTTCCCACAGCATGGAGACGACGTGTTTTTGAGGCGGTGCACGGCCTTTCCCACCGAGGTAGAAAGCCGTCTCAGAGGTTGGTGGCAGCCAAATTCGTCTGGCATGGTCTCAAGAAGGATGTGAGGGACTGGGCAGACTCATGTGTGGAGTGTCAACGCTCAAAGATTCACCGCCATACCAAAGCTCCCCTGGCATACTTCCCGGTACCGGAGCGGAGATTCGACCATGTCAATGTTGATCTGGTGGGACCCCTTCCCTCCTCCCTGGGGTTCACTTACCTCCTCACCATGGTTGATAGGACCACATGTTGGCCGGAGGCTGTCCCATTGACATCAGGGACTACTGCTGAGATGGCTCGAGCGTTCATCGGGACCTGGGTTGCCCGGTTTGGCACCCCATCTGACCTGTCTTCAGACCGGGGCTCACAGTTTACCTCCGAGCTTTGGAACGCCATTGCGAACAGCCTGGGTGTGAAACTCCACCGCACCACTGCCTATCACCCCCAGGCGAACGGGCTTTGCGAGCGCTTTCATCGGGCTATGAAGGCCTCTCTTCGCACCAGCCTCAAGGATGGTGGCTGGGTCGACAGACTCCCGTGGGTCATGCTGGGCCTGAGGACGGCCCCTAAGGAGGACCTGCAGGCCTCATCAGCAGAGCTGGTGTATGGCCAGCCGTTGCGGGTTCCAGGGGATTTCATTCCGGACTCCACTACTCCTTGGTCCTCGGCCCAGCAGCGGACGGCGTTTCAGGATAAGGCGAGGCTTTTTGCGCCCGTACCAACTTCACGCCACAACTTCCTGCACTCCTACACTCCCCCAAGTCTACCATTAGCGGACTACGTCTTCATTCGTCATGACGCACTCCGGGGGCCACTACAGCCTCCTTACGACGGGCCGTTCCGCGTTTTAGAACCCGGGGAAAAGCACTTTGTGGTGGACTTTGGCGGTAAGGCAGAACTCATTTCTGTGGACCGCCTTAAGCCGGCTCATCTGGATGTGGACAAACCTGTTGGGCTTGCTCAGCCTCCAAAACGCGGGCGTCCTCCGGTTCATCCCCAGTCCCCGAGCGTGGCACCTGGTTTAGCCCCACACCGCTGTTTTTCCTCCCACCTCAATGCCTCAGAGGCGCCGCCGCACGCGGGTTCCTCAACCCACGCTCCAGTGCTGAGGAGTCGTTGTGGCCGGGTTATTCGCCCACCTCCTCGCTGACTGTTCTTTTTCTGTGTTATGGTGAATTCTGGGGGGACGTATGTAGTGGACATTATTATGGACACAATTCACCACACCATGTTCTTGCTCACCTACGTGGGTATTTTACTGTGACTAATGTGCGTTCCGCATGAAAGGTTTAATGTGTTACCTTGTCCGGGTATTAGCGACGGGGTCCCTTTAAGAACGCCGACTCAGCTTGTTGATATTACGGGCAGCGCCATGTTTGTAGTTAACGTTTTCTGAGTGATGAAATAAACGACACGCCGTTGAGTTGTCAAAGTGAGAAATTGACTCTTCCCTTCTAATATCGCAATTTCCACACTGTGGTTAGCCTATATCGACAATTTGACACGTTTACCTTTTCAAATTATTTTAGACTTGTATGGGTGAAGGCTGTGCGAGGGGGGAGTTGCCAATACTACTTGAATAGGCTATAGCACTAATTCACTTTTGTAGGCCTGTAGCAGAAGCTTGATTCATTTTTCCTATTATATCACGTGACTGGTCTGAACGCTCTATCTAGTTGGTTGGGCCCTCGCTCCAGATGCTGTCAGTGGCCAGCCTGATACAAGTGGTAAATTGCTTTCATCTCGCTGCGTCTGGAGGGACAGTGAGGACTGATCTATCTGCCAAATGAAGACACCTGCAGTCCATAAGCTGTCCCTCTGCCACTTTCATCACTGCCCGACGTAGTGTGGCTTCATTTTAGAAGCTTCCAGCTCTCACAAGTTCAGACATCTTTTTCAACAATCTGTGGACACTCGGGTGTCAAATGGGCAGTGAATTCTCAGCCATTTACAGTAAACGCTGTCACCATTTGCTGTGTCATCTACAAGACTTTATCAACCTGATGAAACACAGCAGCCTGACTCAAGATGACAAAAATATATAATGTATTTCAAACCAAGTTATTAGTTTATGTTGCACGCAATGAATGTTTATGAATGTAATGCAACTCCAAGAACAGAAAATTAATCAGAAGTAACTGCAACACTGGCATCAGAATACTATTTACTGGTTACAGCTCTGCTTTTATCACATCATAGCATTAGTAGTTCAAGTAGGCTACATGCTGGTGTCATCGGTTGAGAGCCGTGCAGCTTACAAACAAGCACATACAGTAGGGCCACAAACACAGGGAGAACATTTTGTTCTCCTTGGTTTTCCAAATAGACTAGCAAATAGTTTGGCTACAACATCAACCCTGCCTACATTATATTTATCAGTACAACCAGGTGTTTTACTGAGCCTTTATCACAGCAATGAGATAAAACTTGTATTATGTATGATGGACTCTTGCTTTAGACAGTAGCCAGACTGATAACAGTTAACATGTTGCAGATAAAAACAAGGAAAAATATTGTAAACAAACAACATGTTTCCTGCTGTAAACAACAGACATAGCAACAGGAAAATTAACCAATGAATTGAATGAGTGTACAACTGTCACCCAACCAGAAAAACACAGCTCAGGAGCTGAAACCGTGCAGACGATCTGAAATGATTTCATGGAGTGTCATCAGCTTCACAATTAACAGCAATTAAGCTCAGAAATCTTGGATAAGCATCTGATGAGCATTTTAGTCTCTCTCCCTCATACACATACACACATGTGTACCACACACACACACACACACACACACACACACACACACACACACACACACACACACACACACACACACACACACACACACACTGTTAGTGCTGCTCAGTCGACATCTGCACAGGAAAACAAAAGCACTTAATCAGACCTAGTGGGAATAAACAATCTAATCTGTCACCATCAGCAGTCCCCACCACTGTCACCCACTGTCACCACCTCTCTATGGCAGCACACAGAGCGCCCTCCGCAGTCTCTCTCGCTCCCTTTTTCTCCAAGACTGCACCTGCAGCAGCAGACACTCTAGAGGGCAGTGTTACCCTCAGATTGGAGCAGAGGAACCAGTTGCAGTGTCTCCCTCGGACCTCCTAGCGTGGAGGAAGGAGGCTCTCTTCCTCTTTTGTTTCTCAGTTGCTGCAGGATGGAACCCCTTCCAGCTTTCTTATGAAATAATGAGAAAAAAACAATCCACTGTCTGGCAAAACAGACAGACCATAAATCTGCAAATCTGGCATTGTTCACTCATTGAGTGGCTGCAGCTATAAAGCAATTATAGCTTGAGACAGTCAGTATAGAATCATCTTATCCTCTCAGGATGCTGTATGAGGTGAAGCCACAGTACCTGTTAAGTCAGAGATAAATGAGAAAACCTGCGGCATTTGGCCTTTGTATTCAAATTATGAATTCTAATTGTGTGTGTTTTCTGAAATTTAATCTGATTGGATCTTTTTTCCCTGAAGGGCCTGATTGTGTTTAGGCATACAGATGATAACCTTGTCTGTGGCAGACTCTTTTGCCTGTGCAGACTGCAAAATGGTAACCATACACAAAAAATGTATTCCTCCACGCTCCCATATGGACCTCAGATAATTGTAGAGTCTTGCTTGAACCCCTGAGGTCTGGAGACGTTTATCTCACATTCTGCAGCTAATTGAAAAAAGATAAAGTCTGGATCATTGAGAACTGTAAAGAATCTGTATGCAGAATTTATTAATCTGGAGCCTTGATGGTTTATTTATTTATCCTTCTTCATCTGGATTCTGAGCATATACTGTAGTACAATGGTAGATGTCAGTGTGCTCTTTGGTTATGAAGTAGGTCTAGGTTCTATATTAACACTGTGAAAATATTTAAACCTCAGTTCACAGAGAAATGCGCGCAGCCTGTTTTCAGAAACCAATCTGCAAAACAAGAACTTTTGTAACTTTGTGATGTCACAACATAGAAGTTACTGAGCCCTGCCTACCTGGATCTGCAGTCCAGCTTTGGACAGTTGGTTTCTGTGAGTCTTTGCCTGAAATCTTCTTTATTGTTCATTGGATCACAGACAACAGTCTGCTTCAGATCCTCAGAACAAAAGAGGATCTGAGCCTCTCTTTTGATTGGCTCACTAACTTGTTGTGATTGAAGCTTCAGAGAGAAGCCTGAGGGAGGAAATGTAAAACTACACTGAGATAGTTTTTTTGTCCTTAAAATCATAAATATATCTTATCACAGATAAATACTTTTAAATAAAACACAGGATGAGATGTGTAGTTGGGATGTTGGATGTTTGAAGTGGAGCTTGCCAAAACTGATCTGGATCCTTAACTATTTGTGAATGTGTACTTTTGATTTGCAGGGAAGAACCTTGGAGATTTTATTTGTTTTTTTTTTAGTTTATGGAGAAAAAAAGAATCCAAAACTTGTTAGGTTTGAGATCTGTACACATTTCCTGTTTTTTTGGAGGTCTGTCAGTAAGCTGTGAAGAACCTACATGTGGCATGAGGTTGATCATTAAGTGTATTTATCTGGGTCCTTGACTCTTGCAAACAGTTATACTAGATCACTTTTGGGCCTTACAATGGTTAATTGTTTATCCACAGGGCCTGGGCTCTGAATCCACAAGAACTAGGTATAAAATCCAGATGATGAATACAGATTCTGAAAGACAGTTTACAGTAGATTCACACACCTGTCTACACAAGGTTGTGGTTGCACAGTTGGAAGATGCATAATCAGAGAACAACCAAACCATGAGGTTGCAGGACCTCCATGCAGGAACTCCATCATCTAGTGAAGGCTAAATTTCTGCTGCGTTGAAGGTTCTTGAGCAGAAGCAGAAGCCACCATCATCTTTAAACGGAAGAGGTGACCATCATTCTTCCTTAAGCTGACCACCATAAGCAATTGGTAGAGTGGAGCCTTGGCAGGAGAGGTGAAAAAGATTGACCCGTTCAACCACAAATCTAAGTGTTATGACTGGAGGAAACTAGACACCACTCATCACCTGCACATTATCATCCCAGTGGTAAAGCACAGCAGTTGCAACTTAATGCTGTAAGGGTTATTGTTCAGCAGCAGGGGCAGGGACACTCAGGTCAGGGTTGTGGTAAGACTGAACCAAGCAGAGTACAGACATATCCTAAATAAATACGTGGTTCAGAGTTCTCAGGACCACAGACTGGTCTTCTGTGGCCTTCTAACTCTGAGTGTCCTTGAGGAGCCCAGCATAGCCCAGACTCTGGAGAGACACGATGACATTCTCCATCCAACCTGAAAGAACTTGAGAAGATCTCCAAAGAGGAACGGCTGTGAAGGCCTTCACCCAGGTGTGGAAAGCTTGTCACATCATCCCTGAGAAGAATGAGGGCTGTGTTTCCTGCTTCAACTTTGTCACTATAATAGTTGAGTTTTTTGCCTTCTTAATTAATTCAAAAACTAAATCTAAAATAAGAAATCATTTGATGACATATAAGTTTATCCATTGTTCAAAAGTGCTTCTGGCTTTCCTCATGTGCTGCAGCTATAATTTACAATGGGTCTCGTACGTGACCTATCATGCCTGTGTGACGCTCCACATTCCCCGAGCTGTAATTCAATCTCCACCAGGTCACACTCACCATACTGAAGAAAACGTCTGTACCAGATATCTAAGAAATTTGAGTCAGTGTTAAGTCCTGGTGGAAATATTGTGAAAACACAGGGGAAACGGAGGTGGATATTTTCCACAGTAAGTCTCTGACATGTAATGACAAACACATCACTCACTGTCACTCCTGTCTGATCAGTATTCTGATGCTTTGCAAGGAGAAAGGAAGAGGTCAAGGTTGATTTGAGTGATGAGTTTGCTACGAAATATTGACTGTTATGATAAAAGATTCCAAATTTAGGCATCAGTCTTGCCAAATGCGTGAAAGACTATGGGTTTAAAAAAAACCCAGCAAACCTCAGCAGAGAGGACTGTGTATAATGGCTCGCTGCTCACACCCATAACAAACTGACTGCTGTGTACGTTCGTGTTTCCTGCTTCGGACATGTGAGAGGAGATTTAATCTTTTACCCGGGTGCGACCTCTCCCCTGTGACTGCTGGGGTCATGGGTGCAAATCAGCCATGGTAATCACACACAACAATCGGCCCCCAAAACACACACACAGAATATATGATATTAACCATCCAGCTTTCAATTTCTACCATCCATTTTTCAAATTTGTAAGAAATCCAAACTGCTGCTCTCACAAAGTTGGAGAAAAACCAAATAAAAAGAAACACTGTGGACTGGGGAGCATTTGTCCCCCCTGGGGCAGGACCATAATGTGATATTTGCTGTAACAATTGCCCAAGTAGCACTTTGTCAGCCTCAAAATGCAAAGCAATAACAGTCACAGGTTCTCAAATAAGCAACCTTTGTTTGGCCAGGTCTGAGCATCGCTCTGAGATGTTGTCTGAACCTTTCTGGAAGATTTTCAGGTTATTATAGCTGCACAGCTTATTTTTCAGAGACTGAGGGACTCAGGCAATAATTGTGTGTCAGTTATGACTTTCTGCCATGGTGTATTTGTTTCAGTCTTAGACATTAGTGCCAACTCTTGTGCATGTGAGAATATATTTAATCCCCTCTATGACAAGAGCAGTGTAGTACCCGTTCAGGAGGAGGTTGTGGTGGATGGATGTGACTATGACACTGGCGAACAGTGTTCAACTCCCATGTGATGCGAGCTGTTTATGTTGTTTATATTCATCATTAAGTGTGTACTCGTCCAATGCAGTTCCCATGGGCTGTCAGCCCAGTAGCAGGAGCAACCCCTGCTTGCTACTAACAGGCTGCCGGCTACCATTATGATGGGATGTCGAGATTTGATTGATATGTGATTTGATGTTAGGCGGAATGTGGGTTGTGATGATTTAATGTTGGTAAATGTCTGATGCCAATGTTTCGTGTGACTGAGATTACTGATGACAGCTGACAGTGGTAGCTTATCGGTTTTAAGTTGTGTTGTTCAGTAATCTAAATATGACATCCTCTTACAGTAATGTGTCATTCCAACCCATGACATATTATCCAAAATACTAATATCCTATTTATCATCAAAATTCAACATTAGCTCAAACTCAGTCATCTACATTGGGGTTTTGACATCAAAATCTACATCTGACCTGTCTGATAGTACAGTCTGGCATCAGCTGGGACAGTAGCAAACAATGAACTGATTTTTCAGCCCTGTGTTGTTAAGAGGCTACAAAGAAAAAGAGTTATTTTGTACCTATATGGATCTACCATAGAGAACTGGGTCTTGTCCCTTGAGTCAAGGCTACAGAAAATATCAGTGAACTAAAATACAAAAAGTTGAACATCAATAGAGTTTTAGACTCATTTTTACTTAGATACTATTCAGGAAAGATAATGTTTTCTCTTTATCTGGGTTAACCCATCAGTGTTTGTGACCTATTTAAAAGCCATACATTTCTCATTATGTGGAGTTAATACAACCATAGCTGGAATCTACAGGTGTCAATACACTCTCTATAACAGACTCATATCATTTTGTATATCAGCATTGAGCTCTGTTGCTTCTTTGATTTTCCAAATAGACTATAAAGTTTCTGGTATATTACTAAATACCTGCATATTTTTTGGTTTAATAGACAATGAAAAGTCAACACTTAGCTTTGTACCAGTCAGGTCATTTGTTTACCCCAATGTGTTGAACTCTAGAGGAGACAGGCTGTAAAAGTTATGGTTACTGCAGTGTTGACATTATAACAGTATGACAGGAAACAGCAATTTATGAGCCTATTATTCAATTAAATATATTTAGAAACAAGGCCAGTTCTCTTAAACATTTTGCAATGGGATGCCCTGTCTCTTGTTTCTTGGTTCTCACTGGTTTTGTACTGAGCATAGTATAATATACTGCGATTCACCAAAGGAGGGACTCAGTTTTCCATGCTTTCCTAATCCAAATGGAAAATCCATACACCTTTACCTCCTATTCATGTAAGAAAAGTCTCTGTCTAATAAATCTCAGTCTGGGTCAGCGTTTGAATGATTAAATGTGTTCAATACATCATGCACCCATCACACACTTTGAATCATGGGAGTGGAAAACGGCTGCAGTAGTAGAACTGGCCAATACTGAGCCAGTGAGCTGAAGTGCTTTGATGATGTAACCTTGAACAGAAGATATTTAGGACTCCCCCACACATTGCCACACTGATTAGTAATAAGGATAAAGTTTCTCCAAAAACATTGTCAATTTTCCCAATTATAATCCTTCTGTCATACTGGAAAATTATTGGTAAAATGCGTGTTTCTTCACAATATTTAGTTTTTCCCTCTAATGCCAACAGGAGAAATAGAAAACGTTAAAATGTAGTGTACAAGGTGTCTGGAAGATGAGTCAAACTTTTCCTCCTTAATTAGTTAGAATTTTAGGGGGTCTCTTACCTTTGGTCAGGGCCAGGCTGCTCATGTCGAGTCATAGTGCTAAAATAAGATAAGCTAACAGGCTGCAGGCTATTGCTTCCTAGTTATAAATAAGTAAGTGTAGAAATGTCTGAATTGCCTAAAACTTGTGATGATGTCTCTTTTTCCAAAGTGGAAATGCATACTGTGATTAATTCACTCATAATCTGCATAATCAGAAATATAAACTTTAGGAATATTTTACATTTTCCTGATGTGCCTAGTCTTTACTTATGTATAAATCTCACTCAGGAAATGTTCCTAAATCTTTCAGCCCTGCATAATCACCACTGTACTGCACTTGTGTCGCCTTGTGTCAAATCATAAGCTCAGTGTCACAATAACGAGATCTTTTCACAAGCTAGCTCACTTAACTGGATCCTTGTATAACTGGATGAAAGTCCGAAGGTGTTAAGGTGAAGTGTGGTACAGAGAACAGAGAAGAGACAGTAGTAATTAGACCTGATTTAATGCCGTACTCCCACTCAGCACTAATCACCCCACCAGGGGGACAGCAAGGGGAGGACAAGCTGCTCAAAGAAATGGGCCCATCGAGCGCTGTTGCTCCACAGACAGGAAGAGTAGGAGGCAACAACTGTAATCAGTCAGGGCCTCTGTGGAATAGATGATGGTGCAGCTGCGCCTGGGATTTTTAAGATGTACTGTTGTGGAACAGGGACAATACAGAGATGTGCTCTATTTTAAAAACACTTGGAATCACAGTCATTACAGTCATCCTCTAGTCACACACCAAAACACTGAAAGTACAGTACGTTGCTCTGCCGGCTGCTTCCTGCGGAAGCCTTTTCAAATCACCCAGCAACACACTGGTGAGTCAATCATTCTTAAAGCTGCGCTACTCCATATTTTCATATTATCAATGGGTCAAATGTTATCTCAACTCTCGAGAGTTGCTCATAATCACATGATACCAGTGTCTTTCACGTCATTGGTTTTGTTTCATGCCCAAAACTTTACTGTTTTAGTGTAGCATTCAGTAGCTCAAGAGCTGTTGGAGACTGAATACTGGACAAAAACTGTGGACTCAAATCCAACTCCAAATAAATGCTGAATGCTGAATATGTGTGTAGGCAACCAAACATGATAGTGATTGTGAGATTGTAAAATCTTTTAACTAATTGCCTCATGTGTTAAGACCATATAGAAATAAAGATGGATGTAGCCTTGATGATATCAGACTATGAAGAGCAGTTTTTAAGTTAAGAGTGAGTTTCTCCACTGTTGCCTTGACCCCCCCCCCTAAATTCCAGCTAATCCAAAACTGAGCCATGTGTAGAAATGAAACTTTGGTTCATGTTTAATTTGACTCACTTAGCTTAGCTTGTAGCAATATACTTGGCTTTTTCCACTGCAAATTATGAAGTGGGATTATACAGCTCACACACTAATGTAATGTGGCCTCATCCTAAATCCACACTACCTGCCACCATCTGCATTTTCCTCTCCGCTTTTTATATTCAATCCCATTGTGTCAGAGTTTGTTATCATTTCGGTCTGCACACATTTTTGTTTGTATCACTCAAGTTGGCAGTGGAGAAAATACCATAAATACACAAATATGTGTGTGAGTGCGAGTGAATCTTCTGCTTGATGGTGCTCACTGAGATTTCCTTATATTACTTAAAGCAGATATCATCGGCACGGCCGTTTCGGCTAATGCTGTGTTCAAGGCAGGCTTTTGAAACCGTAAGTTACAGCTTCAAGTCACAACTACGACTTGGTAGCGTTCCAGGTAACCCGTAGCTCGTGTTTTTACCGTCCTGTTGTCTGTGAAAGTTCCCTATAACGGCCACTCGTAACTTCCGACCCGTGAACTCGTACCAGATCGAACTGGTATGACTTCACAGGAAGGAAAAACACAAAGTACGAGTTTCCTTGAACGCACCATGAGTTAGCAGCCCCCGCCCTTGTCAGGCATCAATTGGTCCTCGTGCTACGTCACCACATTCACGCGCATCCCTTGGCTGCACACACAGCCCTTCATGCCGTTCTCTCCCCTCATTGGATAACACTTGTATCCCACAAGGAAAATTTTCTCCTCGGGTTACAGCAGAGCAGAGTGACGGAGAGACTCGTGTTTAGGCTGAAATACTTCATGTAAGTGATTGCTGACGGAAAATAGGACTATTTAGGACTTATATTAACAAAAACATTCCACTGATATCTGCTTTAACTTTGTATAATATTATAGGGTTACAATTATCCACGGAATGACCCCTGTGATTTCCAACCCTGAGAAAGACCAAAACACTGGTCATTATGATATTCTAAAAATGATGTTAGGATAAAGGAAGCCTCTGGGGATGGGGATCATCCATACCAAACGTTATGACAATATGGCCACATTACTTAGTCTAATGCTGTGTGTTATGTGTCAGATGCATAAAATAAACATCCAACAAACATCTCTGACAGCAGACTGTAAGATCTGAGTGAAACCCTCTGAATATTGAGAAAACCTGTGTTATGACTCTCACTGTACTGTATCATGGCCTTTTAAGGATTCTTGGCAGGAAACCGTCACATCCACACCCTCTCCTTCGCAGTGTCCTTCCACACACTTGGTTGTACAGTAAGTGTCAGTTGGTGCGTCGGCCTCAGCACAGCAGAGTGCAAGGTGCTAATGCCAACACCCCACATGAATAATGGGAACCCTGTGCAGTGGCCCAGCTGCTCCTGTCCGGCCCCAGTGCAGCAAAAAGCCAAACAGCAGGGCCCCTCACACTCTGCTCTGATAACACACTCTGCCGTCACACAGGAATGCAGCCAATCACAACTGACCACAGCGTGTGGCGATATCTCAGACCCCTGCCTGCCCATCTGCTTCCTGGCCTGCCTGACCTTGGAGGTCACTCGTACAATGGATTTAAGGCCAAGGTTGAGGCCAGAGACTTGGGTTGGCTGACCTCTGACTGAATGATGGAGCTCTGCTCAGCCTCGTTTGACCCGCGCTCAGAGGAAAGTAAATCAAATGCAAAACCTGCATGGCTCTTTATGCTTTCAGTTTTCAGGTTAAATTGTTTAACACGGCTCTCACCCCTAATTGTGTAAAGTACACACCGTTTCCAAATGATATGGTTCATACAAAATAAAACATATAGCAAAATTTTATTAACCAAACCAATGATTCAGCTTTGCTTCCAGTCCAGTTCTTTTGCAACTTGGGTTTCACTTTTGGTTTGGTTTCAACTAAGTTACATTAGCAATGTACTGCAGGAATAGATTGAGATGCACCTGTATATTACAGCATATACCCCCATATTTACCTTCAGTGATATTCATAGATACAAAGGAGAGACAGAAGCCAACAGTGTATGTGCGTAGGCAGCCAAACAGCAGCTATTGACCTACTCTGATAAAGTGCCAGGAGCTGTTGTGTTTAACTGCCTGTGTGTGTGAATGGCACCATCTGACAGACATCTCTTCACTCTGTGACTCTAAGGTTATTACAGCACAGACTGCACATCAAAAAGCCGTCAAGCTTTAACTTGATGGACAAAACACTGTCCATCAAGCTTTGGCCGGGGTCATATGATGTAAAGCTGTACATGCACACTGCAGTCTGACATTACCTATCTCTGAGAGGAAACCATTCTCATATATCTGGCTCAGTTTTTTGCTCAGTGTTATCTCACTGCTCAGTGTTATCTCAGCAAAGGTGAATGTGATGTAGTATCTGACAGAAATGATTTTATCAGATGAGGTACAGAGTGTTGAATGTTTCCAGCCAGATCATTTCATCAATAATAATAACGATTCCAAATGGAAATCTATGTGTCTTTTTTCACCACAAGGAGCAGCCAAATTCATAAATGTTAGTTTCTGACACCTCTGGGTTACATATTTTCTTCATTTTTTACATACATTTTTCTATTCCTTGTTTGGTTAGAAAGGAACTTGGGTATAACACTGTAGTAAGGTCTAACTCAAGCAATGCATGTACGTATGTAGGGTGTACGTTTGGTTTAGTGTTACAGCTGCTTTTAAAATGGCTACTGTAAGTTTTCTCTGCTGGTAAACAAACATGGTTTCCTCCTGGCAGCTGCTGGTGGTGATTGTGACACGATGAGAGCTTCAGCCATCTCTGTGTTCACAAGACAGGAGGTGCAATATGCTCTCAGAGCTGCACTTCTTCAGACTGGAGGGTATTGAGCTGCTAACAGGAAGTGAGTCAAACAGTGCAGGAAAGGACTGAGAGAAAAGTTACTTAGCCTACTGATACTGAACATAAACAGCTGCTAATGCTAACACTATGGGGCAATATCAAAACCTTGACTTATTGACTCAACATAAATACAGATCAAATTATTAATTATAGATAATTGTAGATACATATGCCACCTGCAGCTGAGGTGTAGGCTACTGTATGTCCAATAACAATTAGCATAACGTGGATTTGAAGATTTAGTAACACACTAGGTACAATAATATTATAGGCTGTTCCTGCACCAAGAGTATACAGTAGTAGTAGTAGTGTCTTTAAATAATAAGTGATGTGTTGTGGGTTGGCACAGTGACCAATTTTCTCCAGAGGAATCATTCTCAGTTCAAGTTGTGTTTGTGTGTAAGTGGGTGGAAAGACTACCTTCAAGGTGAAAAAACTGTTTTATTTGTGTTGCACTCAAACTCTCAGTGACATGAGTGATTACACTTTCTACACGTTAGCATCATGTTACATATGAAAACACAGACATTTTACAGTAAAGGCCTACATGCCCTCCCACGGTTCAGAACCCACCAGCACAATGTTGTGCCTAGAGAGTATAGCCATGTATTTAAGAGGGATTTATAGCAACTCATTCCCCTTTTGATTGATTATTATTTGATGTTAAACACAGCAGCAGCATATCTGGTTTGCTTACCAAGGTAGGAACCTAACCATCAACCATATTCATTTTTCTTTCAGAGCAAACTTAAATTGCAACACTCATTACCCGATTTCCAACTTGTTATGGTGAGTTTGTTAGCGAAGAGAGGCTTATTTACACCTCCTGCAGACGGTTTGGAGATGTATCTTTGTTAGCTGTAAACGTTTTACGCCATCCACCAGCTGTTTGTTGTTGGGCTTCAGCAATGTATTGTGGACAAGATCATGGACAGTTGTCCTAATGGGATAGTGCATGAGAAATGGGATGATTATGTGTGTGTGTGTGTGTGTGTGTGTGTGTGTGTGTGTGTGTGTGATATTCATGCATATAGATTTTAACCAGTGTGCCCTGAGAATGACCTAACAACAGTGAGCACTATCAGAGCAGCAGAGCTATGTGCTGCTGTGCATGAGACCACAAGGAATTTAAAAATGCCCACCCTGTGAAAACAGCTCTTTTCCTTTGGCATTATACACTTTCTCAACTGCTGAACTACTGCATTCCTACGCAGGGCACCTATGGAGCACACCGCATCACACCACTTTCTGATTCACTCAGCTACTGTCTGCAGAGAGTGGTTCAGAGTCTCCTTTCTTCTGATTGGCTCGCTGACCCGTTGTTACCAGAGCTCCAGAGAAAAGCCTGAGAGAAGAGATGTAAAACACATTGATTCTTGAAACCACAATACGGATTAACACTTACAGGAGAAGAGGCAACCATGGAGTTATTTTGCTTGCTGGACCCTTTAACATGTTTATGTTTTTCTTTGTACAGAACCCGAGCAAGTCCTCCAACCTGAACAACCAAATATGTGTGTGTGTGTGTGTGTGTGTGTGTGTGTGTGTGTTTTTAAACAACTAAACCTATGTCATATAATTTTTCAGCCTTTTCATACAGCACATTTAAGTGTCTTCTGAAAAAGCTTACCTTAAATACCGTACTTCCTTTGCTAAAGTTTGCGGTCATATTTAGTATAATAAAGGTGTGATTTTTTTTAAAGGCCCCTGCATACAACAGCAATTTATCTGCTAGTTTTATATAAGGGAATGGAACTCAATTCCCTGTGTTTAATGTGTGTTTTCTGATCCATCCATCCTCTCCAACCAAACCCTTATGTGGACATTGTTTTTAAACTTCTCCCTCTGCTCTGCTATAATAACTACAGACCCTAGATTTTTGTGAAAAATAAAAACATCTTTGGGTCATTACCTGCTGAATGAGCTTCCAATGGGCTCAATTTCTTCAAGAGACTGCTCCCATTGACAATGTAGGGAAAAGTTTCTGCTTTCTCTGGTTGATGATAAAATCTGACATATTCCAGGTTTTAGTCAGGCCCACTGTGGTCCTCAGCTGTTCAGCTCACACATACATGTTGTGTGTATATGTGAGTGTAAGGATGGTGGGTTTTGCATGGGGCAGAACTGTGGGAAGCGGTGTTGGCCAACATGAGGGCAGCTTTACTGACAGGAAGTGGGCCCGCTCTGTCCCCACATTCCTCCAACAGATGTTTGACAGAGAAAATATTTTAACAGCTGGACAGGGAGGGGAGGGAAAATATATGTTTTACGATACATCACACTGGAGGTGGGGGAAAACTCCATATGGATTATATTTTACATTATGAGGTGTGGGTCTGTGCTGTCCTCAACTGGTCCTGGGATGTTCAGTCACTGTATCCTCTTCAAAATTTCCCATAACTCCCTAGGTCCATATTCAAGTGTTATGACAGTAAATGTATCCATTCATCATTCTTTCTCAAAGGAATGTGGCCACACCCACCGAATACAAGAAAACAGCACCTGGTCTTCATCAGTACAACCCCGCTATCATGTCATCTCAAGTGAGTGGTGACCACAACGACGATGATGTTGATGTTGATGATGATTCCTAAAGATGCTGAGTTACTAAAAAAAATAGCAGGATTATCAGTGCACCTTTCACAAAGTTCAAAGCACACGTCTATGACCATGGTTCCAACAGTATGGAAACTGGCTGCATTGTATTGTTGACCAGAGACAGTAGTTTCACATCACTCTTTTCTGGCCATGTCAGATGTCAGAAAGTGAGAAGTGGTCTCCATCGACAGACGGCCGAGAGAGAGAGAGACTTCCTGCTGGACTTACTCCATGTGCCACTGTCTCCTGAAAGAGACACGGTGTCTGGGTCCTGATGCTGGACCAATCAGAGGCTTACTCTCCTGACCTTCACCCCCAGCTGTGTAGATCAACAGTGCATTAACAGAAAGCTTGATGAGTCCACCATCGACTTTATTACGGTACACTCATCAAACTGAACCCTGAATCTTGAACTGCAGTTCTTTCAGCAAAAAATTGTTCATTCACCATGTTTGAGTTCTTGACATTTACACTGGGCACTCAGTAGCTCCACCATGATCCTTGCTCAGCTAATTTTCACTTTTTCCATCATAACTGCTGTGTGAAGTCTTCAGTTATGGCTCAAAAGGCACGAAAAACTAATCATCTTTGAGTCCAACTGAACAATTACTGTACACCAAATCTGAAGAAGTCCCATCAAGGCTGAGGTATGGGAATGGGATGGATGTTGCTGGCACACAAGCATAAAAATGAATGATAATGATACCAGTTTAAAAGAAGAGGTCTTTAACAAACATCAGATTACAAAGAGCTTCACAAGGACAAAATAACAAAATGAGGGGAAAACATGCAGATACTAAACTCAAAGTAAAGCATGACGTTTTAAGAGGGAAGGTAATGATTTTGCAAATCTGTGTGTTTTCTGATCTAGCACCTCTCTGGTTGAGGTCTGGTTAGGTTTCTGTTGCTAAACTACCCTGTTGTGTCACGGTCTGCGCCTCAGCCTCCACCTACTGCCGCTACAACTCCCTGTCCATGTTTCAGTACAGTTTTAACGTGGTTGCTGCTGGATGTGAACCGTGGTCAATGACAGAGCCACAGTGACACCTACTCTACCAGGTGCCCAGCAGATATTTCTGGAATTTTTACCACCCCACTAATCTCTGTCTTATCTTTAGTCCCCTGAGCCCCCCTGCTCACTAACACACCTGTTCCCAGTTAGAGCATCATCATGGCTGTCCATGTGATTCCTGTCTGTGTTCAGTTGAATCCTGCCTCTGCCCATCAACCACCCTGCCTGCTCATTACCCTGCATGCCTGTAAGCTTTACTTTCACCATCAAAAGATTTTGTTTCTGCATGCATTTACATGTAATGTAAATCATTGATAACATTACTTTACTTTTAACCTTTAAAAAAATTGCACCAATTGAGTAAATTATTTGTATCTTGTCAGTTTAGGATTTGATGAGAAAAAACAACAACAATAACAAAAAAATCAACATTATACTTTGCTACAATTTAAAGTTGTATTTGTTACAGAGCAACAAGCAGAAGCTCAAAGGCACATTGACATGATCTACTGTCCATTTACCTCAGTGTGAACCCTGTGCTGAATCCTCTGTGTTGTGACAGCTGTGAAGTCTGTTTGAAGATCCTCTCAGTGGAAGGAAAACACGGACTGGGAGAGGATCAATATCCCTCCTGTTATTATTGCTGGTGTGGCCTGTATAGTTGTTGAGTCTGGCCCGGACCAGCAGGTAGCTGTCAGTCACAGACCACCTGAGGTGACGCCTGCCTCTGAAAGCAGAGGTTGAAGCTTAACAGGCTACAGGGAATAGTACCTCCAAAGATGACAGGCATATATGGCCAACTGAAAAAAAAAAAAAAGTATATATACAGGTGTCTAATGGATGCAATTTCTGCAGAACCACTGTGAGGTGTGCTTTTGATCAAATGCACAACCTTTCACACTGTAAATACCCAGAAATTCTGAAGACTCAAACTCAATTCATACATGAGGAGGAGGAGGAAGACTTTGTCTCTTGAACTTTCAATCATATGTTAGACACCCATATTGCACCACATTTTTAGATTAAAAAAAACAAAACATTCTTCTTCCACCTTCTGTGACTATCTTACACCTTGACCATTATCACCTTTGAAAGCAGCCCATCAATACTCTTTCTACTACACTGAATTTTACTGTATCTTCAATAAGCCATAAATCAAACCAAACATGTAGTAAGTGTCAGGCGATAACAGACAGATAAGCTGTGCTT
Organism: Trachurus japonicus; assembly: GCF_045865225.1. Lineage (NCBI taxonomy): Eukaryota > Metazoa > Chordata > Actinopteri > Carangiformes > Carangidae > Trachurus > Trachurus japonicus. Next base: position 21,091,317 of record NC_140930.1, read on the forward strand.
CACTGAATAACTTGCTCATTTAGATAACATGATGACGAGTAGATTCTCTGTTTTGCTAAAGCACTCTTTCCAGTCTCTGGTTATGCTGTCGTTGCTTACACAGGTGGACGAAGGAGAACACCATTCATCTGTGTCACTGCAGCCACTTTGAACTGAACTCTCTGCAGAGAACAGGAGAACTTTGACCATTTTGGGTTTGATTCAAAGCAGATGAGAAAAGATCCTCCTGCAGCATGGAGCTGAGCACACACTTTGGCTGGAGTGTCTGGCTCTGTGGCCAGACTGACTACTGAGGGCTCTGACCCCGTGACCTCACAGCTCAGACTGCAGGACAGAGTGCGGCCAAGCAGTGTGGCTAAACACTGGAAGAATAGCAAGTTGATGCTCAGCACTTAACAATGACCACAACAAATGTATCTTTAATTCAGCTGCTGTCAACTCTGATCACAGACCAGAGGCAAATAAATCGAAACTAATAAAACTTGGCGGGCAGAGAATTAGTTTGCATAAATTTGCCAATTTTGCCACAGCCTATGCTGGAGTGACATAAAGTTTGATAAGGACATTCATTGATGATTCCTAAAGATTTGGTCAACCCCTCAGACATGCTACTTGATGTTTGCCCTGATGACATACGTGGTAATCACAAGCCCCAGATGACTAATAACTAAAAATGAATTCAATCCAGCACTACAATCAAGCCTATATTTTCAAACAATCTTTCAAATTCATTAATTTGTAGCTGTAGCTGAGCATAGTTAAACACAATACTTAATTGTCCATGATATCTTCATGACAAACAAAAGCCAATTGTAATGGAGCTAAGCGAAAGTTCAGACATGAAGACTATCTCTTTAAGCTCACATCCAAGCCTCTTCACAGTTCTCCAGCTATCCTCTTGCTCCGCCCTCATCACCTTATTCATCCAATCACAGTCTGCCATCTCCTTTCTCTTCTACCAATCCGTCATAGCTGTCAAATTTAAAAGTATTCTCTCTCTCTGCTGTCTTCCTGCTTTCATTCAGCTAAACCCTCAGCCCACCTCCACCCCTTCACCACCTCCATCAGGATACTGGTGTCTTTCTTAGGATCTTCAATCAGAGGTTCCCCGTCAGGCGGCCCCACGACAGTCGACTAAGGTCTACCAAGGAAGCCAGCATGAACCGAGCTACGTGACAAAAACACACATGTAGCACTGCTCTCTCATATTAATATAGTTTATGCATGATATCTTGAGCAAAATAGAAGCCAAAGTCATGATTTTTAAAGTTCTGCCCCCATTACTTCGCTGTTTAACTGCAATGTTGCGCAGCTAGCAGGAGGAGAGCTAGGGGTCTTTTCCTATGGTAGCACTCGTGGACCTAGAGCTGTTGAGCGTTATTTAGAAAATGGAATTCTCCTTTAAGTTTATGCTCTTTTTTTTTTCTCTATTGCTCGAGTTACGAGTGTGACTTTATTGCTGTACAGACTGTCTCCTCCGTTATCTGACGGCCCTGTTCCTGTGTGCGTAGATGAACAGACAGTAAGTGGTGTTATTACCCCCGTGATAGTAAACGATTTATATTTATGTATGTAAAGCTACTCGGCTACTTCGGCTTCGGCCTATTGAACTGCATGTACTTTGTGATATAAATTTTCTCTCTATGCATTTCCAGTAAGTAGGAGGGTTTCTTTCTTTTAACTCTGATTTGCACATCAGTATGTGCTATGTGAGAATAACTGTAGTGAATATGTCCTTTCAAAGTTGCAGAGCTTGTTATAATATGATCTTTGTCTGACCCGAGGCCAAACTGTCACAGCGCCAAGAAAACAGCTACAGTATTTTATTGTGTTTTACTGTATAATCTGTCTCCGGAGATAGGAAGAATCTGGTCTGCAGTAATCTTCAAGGTGAGGGAAGATGATGAAATTTAGGTTGGCTTAGAGTCAAAAGTGAAATAAGTAGAGGCCATGGTGGGGGCTTACCGGAGTCTGTGAGCCAGTTTCTTTCCCCCTGTGAAAAGAGCAAGGCTTAAGACAGATGGAGATAAAGACCAAAGGGAAGACATTGCCTGTCTTCTCCCCTAATGTGTTATCTTGTGCTGCTATGCAGAACTCCCCTGCATTGTGTGCAGGCCATTGTGTCCTGGCAATGCTAATACCTTGCTGACATGTTGCAGTGGGTGGGGGATTTCTTTCTGGCCAGGCAGCCTGGAGAGGCAGGGAGGCCTGGAAATGACCAACCTGTAGGACCACAACTACTGTACAGCTGTAGAGGAAGGCAAAGATCTGCTCTCTCTCTCTCTTTCTCTCTCTCTCTCTTTCTCACACACTATCTATGGTCTATTTCCCCCCACATGTTTGGAAAAGTACTCGAACACCGTCTAAACACTCATTTCTTTTCTATCTGAGAAGCCCTGTCTGAAGCCAAACTAAACATAATCAGTCTGGGTTTAGGGTCAAACAGAGTATTACTGTACTTGTGCAGCTTCCTCTTAATAAATATCACCAGTTATGCCATTAAAAAGGCTTGTGGCACTGTTTTTTTAATTACAATGATCATCTCTCTTCAGTAAATCAATCAAATATATTTTAAATATAGATTACCCTGCTTTTACAACAGTGTTCCATATTTGCAGTGCTATATTTAGTTTACTTCTATGCTGATGATTCACTCATATCCATCTAGCCTAGTGCCCAGACCTTAGCTATTACATTCAACCATCAAATGGATTCTAAATGCAACAAACGAAATCAAAGTCTACATCATAATGTTTTTGTATTATGTTTGTATTTCCATCAGAGAACCAAACCAAAACTGAACTAAATGGAGAGTGAATATTCACCTTACTCTGATCAGTTGGGTAGAAATATGTCTCCAGTGAATGTTACAGTAACGTAGCTCTGTGTGTACATAGGTGTGAATTGTCTGTGAACACACTTTCCATATCCAGTTTAAAGTCAAAGGTCATAATTTCACTTGCTTCACATTTTATCTATCTTTGCTTGACTTTTTATGTTGGTTTCATGGCTTTCCATAAAGCTCATCACAAGAGTTAACCAGGCTTTCAGTGCAATCTACAAATGTTATGGTTCAGCGCATGTCTATAATGTTGACGCTGAAAGAAGCCAAAGCAGGAACTGTGGGTATGCAGATGTGACATTTGTTATGACCACGTGGGTCCGTCTGCTGAGACCAGAAAGGAACTGAAAGGGTGGACAGAGGAAGTGACTGTGTGAGAGCAGTCAAAAGGAACATTGCCCTTGGGCCTATGAAAGCACATTTTTCCCCAATGTCATGGAGATTTCTCTTGCTAATGAGCTGTATCCATGGGCTATCAAGTGCTGCCAAATGCAGAGGGGAGTTGTTCCTCTGCTTAATTAAATCATGGCCTATTTTGTGGCCTTAATACTTCAGACGTAAGCCCTCTAGTAACGGTTAGTGGGAAGTAAGATGAGGCAATCAATGAACCTGAGTCATAACTATTTTGTTATTAATATATATATATATTTTTAAAAACACACCTCAGTAGGATGCATCGTGTTTACTCTAGGGAAAAAGTTCCCCATCTTAGCCAGAAATCTTTCCAGCTGTGTTTGCCATTAATATTGTGTTTAATATATTTTTACCCACATATAAAAAAGTGGGAAAAAAATTAGTAAAACTGTGGGTGGGAGCTCACTGACTTCCTTTTCCAACGTAGCACCTGCTAGCAAATTTTCAGGTTTATTTAGCCTCACCCAAGTTGACAGTTGACAGAATTACTTCATAGGTTTGTGATGTGTAACTGGCTGGATCTGTTTTTCTTTTTTTTTTTAAATTTATTTGTTATTATTTGTTATGGATTGCTTCACTGCAGTGAATGCATGGTGGAAAGACTCAGGCAGAGTGTTGATGAAAAGGATGAAAATGACAGAAATAAATGTGATGAGAAAAGAAAAAGAAGAGAACGTTCAAACTGCTGTGTACATTGACCTCCAGACACACAGCCATAAGAGGTTTTCACATGCTGGCTGTACAGTGGCAACAGATATGCTCATCAGAGTTAATAATAATAATAATAATAATTCATTAATTTTGTATAGCGCTTTTTCAGTGACCCAAAGACGCTTTACAGATGCAGTAAAATACAACACAAAAAATATAAAATAAAAAAAATAAAAAATAAAAAATAAAAAATAAAAAATAAATAAAAAACTTAGCTATGGGTAGGGGAGGTTAAATGCTTGGGTGAAAAGGAAAGTCTTCAGTCGGGATTTGAAGAGGGGAAGTGATGGAGAGTCTCTGATGGGCTGGGGAAGAGAGTTCCAGAGGTGGGGTGCAGTCCGGGAGAAGGCACGATCGCCGTATGTTTTTAGCTTGGATTGTGGTATGGTGAGGGAAGAGGTAGTGGAGGAACGGAGGGTTCGGGTGGGGCGGTGGCAGGTGAGGAGGTCAGCTAGATATGGGGGGGCCAGGGAGTTGAGGGCTTTGTAGGTGAGGAGGAGGATTTTAAAGGTGATGCGATCTTTGACAGGGAGCCAGTGGAGGGAGTGAAGGACAGGAGTAATGTGATCACGGGACCGAGTGTGTGTGAGTAGGCGGGCAGCAGAGTTCTGGACCATCTGGAGTCTATGGAGGGAGTGAGCGGTGATGCCAGTGAGGAGAGAGTTGCAATAGTCAAGACGGGAGGAGATGAAGGCATGAATGAGGGATTCAGCAGCTGGGGGGGAAAGACAGTTTTTGATTTTGGCGATGTTGCGGAGGTGCAGGTATGAGGTTTTAATGACTGAGTTGATGTGAGGATCGAATGACAGGGTGGGGTCCAGGATGAAACCAAGGTTACGTGCGAGAGGGGAGGGGGTGATGGTTGCATTATCAATGGTGAGTGAGATGGGACCAGATGTACGGAGGGTGGATTTGGTGCCAATGAGGAGGAGTTCAGTCTTGTCAGCATTGAGTTTGAGAAAGTTGTGGGTTAACCATGATTTTATTGCAGAGATGCAGGTTTCAATGTGGGCGAGAGGTGGGTTCTGGGTAGGATTTGTGGTATTGGTGCAGAGGTAGATTTGAATGTCGTCGGCATAGAAATGGAAGTCCAGTTTGAAGTTGCGGATGATGTGGCCAAGAGGGAGCAGATAACAGATGAAGAGGAGGGGGCCGAGGACAGAGCCTTGGGGGACGCCCTGTGTGACAGGGGAGAGGGGTGAGGTGTGTCCGGAGAGGGAGATGAAATGTTGTCTGTCAGTGAGATATGAGGTGAGCCAGTCCAGTGCGGTGCCCTCAACACCCAGCTGGCGCAGCCTTTGGATCAGAATGGAGTGGTTGACCATGTCAAAGGCTGCGCTGAGGTCCAGGAGCAGCAGGATGTTGAGGGCACCGGAGTCTGCGGAGATGAGTAGGTCGTTGATGACTTTAACCAGGGCAGTTTCAGTGCTGTGGAGGGGACGGAAACCAGATTGGAAGGGATCATAGAGATTGTTGAACTGAAGATGAGAGTGGAGTTGAGCGGAGACAACACGCTCAAGGGTTTTGGATAGAAATGGAAGGTTGGAGATGGGGCGGTAGTTGGATAGGATTGCTGGGTCAAGGGAAGGCTTTTGAGAATGGGAGTGACAGATGCAAGTTTAAAGATGGAGGGAACATAGCCAAGGGACAGGGACTGATTGTAGAGAGTGGTGAGGTGGGGGAGGAGGGGAGGAAGGCAGGCCTTAGTTAAGGGGGTGGGGAGAGGGTCCAGGGAACTGGTGGTGGTCTTGGAGGCAGAAATGATGTCAGAGATAAGGGAGGAGGTGACTGGGGTGAAGGCAGTGATCAGGTGGTCAGGGAGGGGGAGGGTGATTGGAGGGGGTGCTGGGGCAGAGGGGTCAGAGATGGAGGCGGCCAGTGAGGTGTTGATTTGGGAGATCCTGTTGCTGAAGGAGTGGAGGAAGGAGTTGCAGAGGTTAGTGGAGGAGAGTGGGTTGTTGTTTGAAGGATGAAGAAGCTTCTTGACTGTGGAGAAAAGGATGCGAGGGTTGTGATTAGAGCTGTTGATAAGGGTGGAGAAGTGGGAAGTCTTGGCGGCTTGGAGAGCATCACGGTAGGAGGAGATGTGACTCTTGTAGGCCTGAGCATGGACGGTGAGGTGGGTTTTCCTGTACAATCTTTCCAATTGACGGCCTGTTTGTTTCATATTGCGCAGTTCGGGGTGTACCAGGGGGCGGAGGTGACAAAGGAGACTGTGGTTGTTTTCCAGGGGGCCAGGGAGTCGAGACAGTTGGAAAGAGTGTGATTCAGCATGGTGGCATAGTCTTCGGGGGTGGAAGGGGCCTGGTCAGTGGGGGGGAGAGCGGAGGATATGGACTGGGAGAGTGTAAGTGGGTCAACAGATTTAATGTTACGGAAGGAGATGGAACGTTTCTGGAGATTGTGAGATGAGGGCAGAGGGACGGAAAAGAGGATACAGTGGTGGTCAGAGAGAGGAAAGGTGAGGGGGTGGGGGCTGGATATAGGTAGGGAGGAGGAGCAGACGAGGTCGAGGGTGTGGCCTTTTACATGGGTAGGGAAGTGGATGTGTTGAGTGTATTGAAAGCAGTCGAGGAGGGAGAGTAGGTCGGACGTGAGGGGGGCGCTGGGGAGGTCGACATGGATGTTAAAGTCACCTGTTAGCAAGAGTCGGGTGGAGAGGGAAGAGGCGATGGTGCGGAGCTCAGACAGTTCAGTGTAGTTATGGAATTGGGGAGAGAGAGGGCAAGATATTCAAATGATGAGGTGGGTGGGAGGTTAAGGTTAAGTTCAGTGACAGAGAGGGTTCGTTTATGGATGACTGCGATGCCCCCGCCACGCCCAGAAAGGCGTGGCTTAGCGATGTAACTGTAGGTGGGGGGAGTGGCTTGGTTGAGGGAAAAGAAATCAGAAGGTTGTTGCCAGGTTTCAGTGAGGAGAAGGAGGTCAATGTTGTTGTCCAGTAATAGTTCAGATATGAGAGGAGCTTTGTTGGAGAGGGATCGAGTGTTCAAATGTGCAAAAGAGATGGATGGGGCAACAGGGGGGGTGAGGTGATGGTTGTGGAGGCTGGAGGTGGGTATTGAGCAGAGGGTTCGAGGCGCTCGGTGAGGGCGTGGTCTTTTTGCCCTGGGCCTGATGATGATGTTTATGGTCTGAATCGGGGAACAGGTGATGGGACGGGGGGGGGTGCAGGGAATTGGGGAGAGGGAGGATTTGTAGAGGGGATGGGAGGGGAGGGGGGGGGGCACAGGCAGGCAGGGGCATGAGGTGTGTGGGAGGGTAGGGGGGGAGGATTCAGAGGGGGAGGCGCGTGAGGTAAACAGTCAGTCCTGTGCATTTACTGAGTGGTGGAAGTTGGAGGCCAGCATGCGGGAACCCAGGGTGCTCAGCATCGCGTGCGTAGTAAGCAGGGCGCTCCCAGAACAGATCGAAGTTGTGAATGAAGGAGAAGTTATTAGAAGCAGAGACAGTTTGGAGCCAGGAGTGGAGATGGAAAATCCTGCTGAAACGACCTGCACGGCGGCCAAATGTGGGGAGTGGACCAGAGAAAAATACAGATTTACCCCAGCTATTGAGGAGCTTGAAGAGGTGGTTGAAATGTGGTTTTATTTGTTCGAGCTGGGTGTTGGCGGTGTCATTTGAGACACAGTGAATAATTACTTTTGTTATTGTTGGGGGGGCTGACTCCAGGAGACGCGGAAGTTTGTCCAGGATGGTAGGGGCCGTGGCTCCGGGGAAGCAGTGCGTGACCGCGTTCGCAAAGCGTATGCACCGGACGATGGAGTCGCCGACGATCATGGCAGTAACGGGAAAGAGTGGAGTAGGTGTTGGATTTACAGGAGTGGGGGGTGGTGTAGCAGCAACGGGAGGTCGGTGGTCAGTCGTGGCGGCTTCCGTGGTGTCTGTCACGGGGCTGCTGTCCAGTTCTGGAGGCTGCTCCACAGGTGGCTTGGGGTGGGTGAGACCAGAGCGTCGGATAACAGCGTCTTTAAGTAGTTGAAGGCGGGAGGAGGAGGAATTCCCCGGCTGATTGTGTCGCCAGGAAGAAGCTGGGGGAGACGCAATCGGCGGGGAGGACAGGTGGGATGGGATCCAGGTAACCGGGGGATGTGCTGAGTGGGTCGACACGGTGAGCAGAGAGCCCCCTGTGGAGAGACTGAGGACATGTTCCCCAGGTCGGACTCCAGCACTGGAGCAGGTAGCGGCGGCCGCTGGCGGAGGACCAGACGCAGCGGCGGCAGGCAGTGGGGGAGCCGCGGCCGCTGTCATTGCTGGGCTCGGCTCGGTGGACGGAGAGGGACCAGACGTGGTGGCGGCAGGCAGCGAGGAAGCCGCCGCTGCTGGGCAGGTAGCGGCGGTCGCTGGTGGAGGGTCAGACGCGGTGGCGGTAGGCAGCGAGGGAGCCGCCGGCGCTGGAGAGGTAGGGGTAGCGGCAGCCGTTGGTGGAAGACCAGACGCAGCGGCGGTAGGCAGCGAGGGAGCCGCAGCCGCTGTCACTGCTAGGCCCGGCTCAGTGGGCAGAGGACCTGACGCGGTGGCGGCAGGCAGCGAGGGAGCCGCCGCCGCTGAGCAGGTAGCGGCGGCCGCTGGTGGAGGATCAGACGCGGTGGCGGTAGGCAGCGAGGGAGCCGCCGCCGCTGTCACTGCTAGGCTCGGCTCGGTAGGCGGAGAGAGGCAAGTGTCGGGGGCAGGGGGAACATCAGGCAAAGGGAGGTCGGTAGGATGAGCAGTGACATCGGGCAGCAACACGGAGTATTGGTTTGAGAGGCTGAGGGGCGGGGGCGAAGTAGTACGGAGATTCACCCCTTTTCTTCCGCGTGCCACCACCGACCAGGGGGCTTGTCGGGCAGGGGTGGGAGTGGAGGTGGAGGAGGGCCGACGACATGGTGATGGTGGATCCCAGGGAATAGTGTCGGCAGCAGCAGAGTTCATAGTGGAGATTATTATAGACTGTGTGGTCGCGGTGTCGATGAACTCGGAGAGGAGGGAATCTTTTTTCCTGAGTTCTTCAGAGAGTCGTTGGATGTCTTGTCTGAGGTGGGTGATGCTTCTTTTATTCTTCTTGCAGTGGACACAGGGCACGGTTGATGATGAGGGGTAGGATGCCATGGTTGGAGCAGGCAGCTGAGGAGACAGAGAGAAAAACTCCGACAGCAAGGTGTATGTTGACAGGAATAGCTAGGAGCAGCCGGCTGATGCTAGCTAGCGTAGCTTCAGTACAGTCGGCTGGTGCTAACTAGCGTAGCTTCAATGTAGGAACAGGAGGCAGCAGAAACTTACACACAAGGACTCCAGTTGGAGTCCAGGGCGTTAGTTGAGGCAGAAATTAGGCAGGATGGTTTGATCGGCAGGTGAGGAAAACGTACCGGCGTGGGCCCAAACACTGGGCCCGGTGAGATGGTTGGGTGTCCGGTAAACGTTGTGTGGTTGACAGTCCAGAGTCCAGAGTTCAGTCGATTCAGCGGCGATGAGCTAAATGCAATAACTGTAGACATTTTCTCTGCCCTGAGTTTTCTTCTTTTTTGCTTTTTACATTGAATTAGATGTACACTTCATGTACTGCATGCCACATACTTTCTGAAATCAACACTTTGCCAGTCTTGCCTGGCTCCAGGGTTAAAGAGGTCTCAGTGAAAAGCCATTTATCGCCTATTTAAAACTGCCAGACCTTTTCTGACTACAGAGGAGGTGTGTAACACAACACCCCAGCAGAGAAGCCAAGCACTTTAGCCCCATGGCACTTTCAATGATACATGATCCATGAACAATAGCTTAGTAAATGCAGACACCTCAGAGAGCTTAGGCGATGTTAGCCATATGCCCTGCAGGTTGTATCGCTGTAAGGAATCCAAGGAGGAACTACAGATACAGTGGTTCAGGAGGAGGATCCCACAGGAACAAAACAGACTAAAAAGAGATGAATGTGAGATCTAAGGAATTCATTCATTCTCCTTATTCTCTACTGGAGTGATAATAAGAAGTAAAAGGTTTGCAGAAAGCTTTTAATCTGCATTTTAAAAGCTTGTACTTAACAGGTAGATGGGCAGACAAACAAGGGGAAGAAAAGAATTCTGGGATACTCAGCTCAATAGTTTTCCTCCATAAAAGGAAAGTGTGTTTTTGTGTACAAAAGCTTTGAGATAAAAAGAGTTTCCTCACAAAAGCATAACTTAACAGCTGTTTTTGCAATGTGCAGAAGTGTGAATATAGCTTTTTCATCTTCATGACATGAAAGGCTCCTTTCAAGATCCCTGTGTGCAGTAAAAAAAATGGCCACTTGCAGCATAGTGGAACTCAGGGGAGGTAGATCCAGGTGGCCCTGGTTGGTATTGTGGGAGGGTGGCGGGGAGTTGTTATGTTGTTGTGTTAATTTATCTGAAGAGTGGAAACTTCCCAAATGCCAAGACAGACGTCTATATGTGCAATAAGTTAAAAGCATGAGAAGTTTGGCCTCAGCTCTGAGAAGGCCTTGCATCATTGCAAATGCACTCCTCGATGATGACTGTTTTCTTAAATGTGGTTTCAAGCGTTTGAAGCAAAATAAAAAATTATAGCATGCCAGAGAAGGCAGCATTCTGTTGTCACACTGCAGCTCTGCCAGACTCTGCCTCTCTCAAGTTCAAAGTGGAGTGGTCCCAGACTTATCTTGCTGTTGCCACAAGGGACCTCATTTATGACATTGGGAAGCCTAGCGGGGCCTGATTTCAACCATAGAACATCCCAACCACATTTTCAAAGGGCCAAAAAAAAAAAAAAAAAAAAATTACTCTTCCTGCATTTTCTAACTCCAGCAAAGAATAAAAGCTCAAACTACTGTACATACTTGGCTCAGATTTCGGTCTCATCCACATCTGTTCACAGCGCCACTCTTGAAGAACACACACAGACACGCACACAAACACACACACAATGAATACATTTCTAATTACAGTTTAGTTCATTTGACTCTCACTGGCTGTTCATCATCTGTCTTAGGTAAACATGACCAAAATAATCATTCTATCATTGTGCGACTTATGCATGGAGTTATAATGAAAATGTTTATTTCCCAGTCAAATATTATGTCTGAAGAGGTGGTTCTATATACACACACACGCAATCTATGTACACACATACATATTACTGTATTTTGGGAAAATCAGACCTACATTGATTTCCAGGATACCTACTTTAAGGTATGCAAGTCTGGTGGCTTTCCTCTGTTTTGCTAAGCCTCCATGTTTGTTTTTAATGAAGCCGGTGAAACTGCAATCCATGGAGCTGTGGATAATGTTATATAACATCAAGCATGTGTCGCGGTGCTGCAGAGATGAGAGCTGGGACAGCGAGCGGTGGCCAGGTACTACACTGATTACAAGGTTACAAGGTTGGTTTTCAGCCATGAGATGCCAGGAGGAAGGCAGAGAGCCTCCGGTTCCACTGGTAACAAGTCGCAAGTCATGTAGTTAACTATCACATTTACTCCAGAACTTTTTACAGTAAGGTAAAAATGTAGCATATAACCACGGGAAAAATCCTGCGTAGTTCCTCTTTAACTCCAACCACAACTTGTTGTTACTCAGAGCTTTTTTTTGAGGAGACATTAAACAAAGCTGAGATGGTTTTTGCCACAACCACTATTATGTCTTCTTAACAATATCTAAACTTCAAAATAACCACATGGAAAGTGTAAAAAATGATAACAAGATGTTATATGCAAGTTTCTTAAAACAACATACACATACAAATTCTGCATGTATGTTTTTCTCATTCATTTTAAACATGTCTCATGGGAAAGTTGTCCCAGACTTTAATTGGAAACCACTGTGTGAGATGTACTGACATGGTTATTGGCCTATTTACATTTTATATGCTCTGTTATATGCATACCATATGCATTTCCTAATATTACTGAAAACTCCTGTTCATGTTTAAACCAAAAAGAAACTGTTCATAAAAACTGCTATTACTGTAATGTACAGAATCACAGCAAAGTCTTTCTTCTTTATTCCCCTTTATTCTGAAAACCTGCATGTTTGAAATATTTGCTTTTCAATTTTTTCCTGCAAGAAAAAAAAGATGACATCTGGAAGACACATTCACCACTTCCTTTGCCTTGTCACATAGTAACTGCCACCATGGCAACAGGGGTCTGAGCGAAGGCAGCGTTCAACAGGAGTTCAGTTACGTTTCTGCTGCGAGGCGGTGAAATAAAAGCCAAGTGCAGATGAAAGGAAGCCGCATCCTAAGTTGATTCATCAACAGAGCGTTTACTGAAGAGGAAACTGGGCTTCATCTCCTGCCACGGTCTGCAGCGTGTTCCAAAATCCAGATAAGATGAGGTTAAAATCCCTCTGTAGTCTCTCTCCTCGTGCTGTCATCGCCGCAAATGATCGGCTGGTCAGATCTCTCTCTCTGACAGCCATCTTAAACCCACTCACAGATCTCAGGGGGGCTAGTTTCTGCATTGTCAATGTGCTCACAGCTCCTCCAGCCCACATGGTCACCATGGTAACCTTGGACCACCTCTGGCTTCTAGTGCATCTGTCAGTCAGCAACCCCCCCCATCGCCATGTCCCGCCCCACACAACCACGCTGCCATCTTGCCTCTTTGTGGCATGAAGGTGTGTTTCAACTTCAAATTGAAATGTCAAATATAATTCATAACACACTGAGTAAAAAATGTTAAATTCATGGATTTTTACTCCGCTGTTTCGTCTCCTTGCCAACACCACATGCAGCAAGAGTGGAGGCAAGAAGAACGCTGAGATGGAAATGCACAACTCCCATTTGTTTTTCTCAATTTTTATCTAAAGAGGGCAGCCTTGAGCCTTTCCTTGTGTGGCCCTCTTGACACTTACAGAAAAAAAAAAAAAAAATCACGCAAACCTGCTGTGTCACAACCCACACTATGAATGCAGGACCACCCATCCAGCACTAAAAGTTCCTGGCTGGGATTTAAACCTTACTGACCCCCCTGCCCCCCAAGCATCACATCTACAGCAGGGGAAAAAAGTATTCTGTGTGTGTATGTGCTGGCATGTATGCATGAATCCGTGTGCGCATAAAGGGAAGGGAAGTAAAGATGAAGAAGAAGGAGGAGGAGGAGGAGGATGACGACAGAGAGCAGCTGAGTGGCGCAGCTCTCTCTTATCATTGAGTAATGTTGTGCACTGTTATTTCAGAAAAGAGTGAAACAGCATTGTGCGTTCAGCAGCACCAAATGTGTCTATTCTCTTCTCTTTTTAATTGGAGATCTCTCTCTTTTGTCACCCTGTCTGTCTAAAGCCCCCCCTTCGCCTTCCAACCCCACCCCTCTAAACCCTTCTGATGTCCCACACTTCTAAAAAGGCAGTGCAAGGAGGAGGAGGAGGGATTGGGGGGTGGGTGGTGGTGGTGGTGGTGGTGGGGGTCCTACAGGAGGAGGAGTAGGAGTAGGAGTGTGGGGCTTGTTGGGGGGAGGGGCATAGTACTGTTGTAATCTGCAATTGCTACAGTCTGGAGCCTTGCTACGCTGTCACCATCCCAAATTGATTTAACCATCAATGGCAGCATCCATTTAAGGGCTGCTGGCGCTCCGGCCATGACTGCCCCGCTGCAGCTGAATGTGCACCCAGCCCCCTTTTGCTCTCTTTCCCACCATCGGGTATCAAAGGCTATTGTGTCCAGAGAAAGTAGAGGGGTCACCCATTTACCCCCCTGTGGGTCAAACCATGAGCTGGGACAGAGTGGAAAGTGAAATAGTAGAGGAAGGAGAGCGACGGCGAGGGGGGAGGAGAATGAGGAAGAGGAAGAGGAGGAGGAGGTCTTGAGGTGCAAAATCACTACAGGGCGCTTCAAGTTGTCTGTACAGGGGGAGATGAGTTTGTGGCCTCTGATGTCAATGGAGCCATTCAACATGACACACTGAAAATATATGGAATATTGTTATCACAGGAGATGAATGTCCCTGGTTGGGCTCTGGCTCTGTGTTTATCACAGCTGGACTCAGCCCAAGGAAACAGCTTCTGGTTTCCACCACTCAGTAACTGCAGTTGTTTTCCTGCAAAATATTTCTGTTGTGTAGGCTGAGGAATAACATAACATGTACAGTACACTGAAATCCTTGTGCATGGTGAAATTTCATGTTACCATGTTCTGTGGCTCAGGTTTGACCTCCAGCTCCAGCCTATAAGAGGAACACGATGATGAATATTCATTCCACAGCAGCACAAGTAAAGACTACGGTAAATAAAACCCATCGTGGTCTGTGATGCTCGAGGTGACAGAAGTAGAAGGGGAGGGGTGTGTGTGATTTGAATAGTGCGATAACAGATGAGGTAATACTACACTGCCCCTCCCGTGTTAGGTCCGCTGGTGCACGGTGCAGGATTAATACAGATGTGCTGTTTTTCCACTTGTGAGCAGCAGTTAGAGGCAAAAGCTGACAGGGGGTTTTTACATTGAGAGCAGATTTGTTGAATTGCTTAAACTACTTATGCTTAAAGGCTCCATTCACCCAAATTACAGACTTATCACAGTTGAGCCCTGTGGAGATGTGCTGTTATTTCTGCTTTCGGCTTCTGAAATGGAGGTGAATGGAGGTGAAAATCAACATCTCTTTTTGGAGTTGCCTGAACTGGTTTCTCAGCAACTGCTTCTTCATTATTGTTCCTGTGTATGTTAAACAGTCACAACAGAGTTTTGACATTTCTTGGTCAAGCAAATTAATACCATATCTGCCATGTGTCCCGCAGACTTGGTCTAAAAAGTGAAAGAAACTCCAAACTATCTGAAACACTACCAAAAAAAGAAAAGAAAGAACAGATGCTGGAAATAAAAACAATAGATCAGAGATTAAAATTCAAGTACAATTTAAGGACACTGTTAGAAATTTGCCATCTACACAGTTAGCAATGTTTTATTATTGTCACACTAGTTTAAATGAATATCAGTGAGCAGAGCCTCTTGGCGAGGCAAGATGTTTTGACATTTCACTGCTCTACAAGCGTGCCAACAGTGGGATCCAAGTGATGCAGGTCCCCGTCCAATCAGATCACAGCTTGAAGGCTCAGAAGAAGGTGACTCAAATGCAGCCAACGACGGCACCGGTCTGGTCTGAGTCCACGATAATGATCCACTTAACCGCACAGGCACTGATGTGATTGTCAGCTATAGTGGGGAGGACTCAGACATTATCCCACTGGCTGGCCTGCGGCCTGGACGTCTGGAGAAGCAGTTTTTCACTCCGTGACAAACTTCAGGTCTGAGTGCAGGGGGCTGTTACTCTATCTGCTAATTGTGCGGGAAGAGCTCCTCTGGAAGAATAACTTGAGATGGAGTGTTGAAGTTTTAAACGCAGCAGAGGGAAAGCAGAGAATCCCTCCACCTCTAAAAGCAGCCTTGGGGGCGATAGCAATTATGCATAGGATATCTCTGGGTTGATTCATGTGCCAGAATACAGATGAGGCTGCCTTTCACATTCCTCTCCTCTACAAAGAGAGTATCACTCCCTTGTCACCCAGAAAAGGGCCGCCGCGCTCGCTTCCTTTATTTCAGTTTTGCTCCCGACGTTTCCATGGCAACTCAAATACTATTCAAGCCCCTGTGAGCAAAAGCAGTCCTTGCAGGTGGCTGTGCTTTAAAAAAAAAAAAAAAAAAAAAAAGCAAAGAATGCCACAAGCGCAGCTCCTTTAAAACAAATGTTAAGTGAGGCTGCGGCTTGGAATGTGTCGATCTGAGAAACCGAATAATTCCTGTCAATTCACAGCTGGCGAATAAGTCATGACGTGTTATGAATGGGAAGGGTTTGATGAGGCACGTTGGACTTCAATGTGAAGATGTGAAGGTTGTTTGAAAGACCTGAGGTTCACTAAAGAGTTTATTTAATGACCCATTTGATTTTTCCCTCATTGAAACAGCTCTCCATCTGATATGATGGGGGAGGGGAGTGCTGGAGTAATAAGTCTGATGTAACATGAGTGTATTTCTATGGTGAGCTTGTCGCTGAGTAACCAGTTTCCTTGGCAACCCTCACCTTCCCACTTCCCAACCACAGCTACTCCCCAGCCCCCCTCTCTCTCTCTCTCTTCCCCTCAGCGCTGTGTGATCTCCATTATGGGAGGAGGATATTAAAGTGTTCTTATCAAGGCCTCAGTTTTAACAACAAGGCCGGCACTGTCCATGCCCCTACACAAGTCCAGATAAACAATACGGGTCCAGTGTCATCCACCATATGGTACTGAGTGGCTCTCAGGAGAGTCTCAGCTGTGTTGTGTCACTAACTGAACTAATGGCTCCTCTCATACAAATGAGACCTGAGGGCTGGATGGTGCGTGACACTCTGCTCAGCTCCACAGGGAGCTGCAATTATAGGAAAACTATCCATAAGTGGCCAGCTCAGTACTGAAATACATTCTGTTCTAATTTTTTACCATCCAAATGTACATGCTCATTATGGATATTCTGTATATTTGCTCCTTTTTTATTGTTTTAATGTTTTTGGTGATTAATCTGAATGATTCTAATATTATAGAATTGTATATAATGTTGTTTAATGAACATATATCATGTAAAACCCACTTATTTTTCTCTATAGAGATTGCTAGGTCTGGTTCTTCAGTTAAAAAGTTAAAGGTACACAGGACAGCTTGCATGAAAACTTTGGAAAATAACCAAAATGAGTGAATGATAAAGATGCTACTAAATAAGAACAAACAGGCATCTGTAAAATGGAGAAACCCTTTTCAAAATGTCTCTGTCTTTCAGTGTTGACTGCAATGCATTATGGGTACATATTTGCTTGTCTTGTTGCCACCGGTTGTAGGCTACTACTACTTCACATTACGCATTGAGAGGCAGTGAGTCCAGTCCACTATATAAGGTGTAACATTTCTCACTATGAATTCGTACAACACTACATGGCAGAATCTCTGTAAAATGGACTTCTAAGGGAGTAGTCAGTGGTTTCAGGTGCAGCAGGTGTCAGTCAGGGAAACGGCACAGTGTCACAAACCCTGAAGGATGAGGAGTAGACTAAAAAGGTGCCACTGTTTTCTGATTTCAAACCCTTTTTTGTCTGTTTTTTTTAGAAACCAGGGCATTCTTTTGGATTGTACATGGTCTATTTTCTAGCCCAGAATATTAACATACTGTACTAAGCCGTATTTCCTAGATGAATAACTGGCAACACATGTCATACTGGTAAACCATCAGTGTGTCTGTAAACTGAAGTAGGTTTAAACCACCATGCCAGCGCTGTCCTGTGAAGAGCCTGACTTTGTTTCCGTGCCACATATATTGGAGTGAGCTGCTTCCTGAGAATGTCCTGCTTGTTGTTCACATGCAGCTATACATCTCCTTTATGTTGTGGTGTAATTAAGAGTTAACATTACAAGGATGTTCTTCATCACAGCAGACACATGTCTGTGCCATAAATTAGCTCTCTTGCTCCTGGACTGAAAAGAGTCTTTCACTCGATTCTTGTTTCATTATCTCTCTCTCTGTCTGCTAATGGGGCATGGGAGCTGGAATAAAAGCACAAATCATATTAATCACAGCAGACTCCAACCAAGGTCAGTGCTGAACCTGTCAATGTGATAAATAGATATCATATTATATTTAACACCACATATTAATATCAAAATATACATTATGCTATCTGATTATTCAATTGTGGTTTAAAGCTGATGAAACTCTGTTCAGATCCAATATATTAAAAAACTGGTGCGATAATGTAACAAGCTCAAAACTGACTGCAATATGTGTATCGCCACTAGAAAGGCTTGAAGCAAGCAAACTGCTTTGTCTTTGATGAATGAATTCTAAAAGTAAAGGATCGGTCGTGGGTTGGGTTTGGTTCTATCAGCTGCAACCCATTGGGGTTGGGTCTGAAGCTGGGCAGGTTTCAGGCCTGTGCAGGGCTATAACGTCAATTCCACTGCTCCAAGTTTTACTGTGAACTGAAGCTAACTATATTCAGGCTTGAACATGGTCACAGGAGTTTAATATCAATCCTCTTTCCTCACTGAGTTAAAGAAAGAACTCTTCCACTAAGGTCAGGGAGCCACTGTGGTTTTGGTTGAACACTGGAAATGTTAATGTGCCATGTGCATCACAAGTCACTGTTGACTTTCTCAGTATTTAGCCACAATAAGACCACAATCTCTCTCTAACTTTAACCTGGGCTTTGGGTCGCCCAAATAGCCATACAAATGTAATCATGCTGAGCTGCTGCTGCAAAATGGATGTATGGACAATGAATTTTTCAGGAGAGTCACTGTGACTATTAAAAGGTAAACATGATTTTAACCAAAATCCAGAAAAAGATCACATTGACAACTCATCTACTTGTTAATGTGTGTTAATAAGTGTTCAGGGTTAACACACTGAACTGATGACATCCCAATGTGTCAGCAGAACTCCTGCGTTATCACTTAGTTAGGAGTTATAAGTCTATTTTTCTCCTCCGTGACTGTAACGGTAATTGAAGACGCTGATTTCCTCCTGATGATCCTGTAGAAACCCGGCGCACCCCGGAGTGCTGCTTTGATTATGAGACCGACTGTTTCTCAGGAATCTAATAGAAGTTCTGATTAATTTATTCTCTTTTTGGAACGACTCCCAACACAACTCCCACTGAACAGGAAGAGAATTAACCTCAGGCCTCCAAATCAATAGAGGAACTAGTTTCTGGCCATTTTCTTCCACCATTACGTCAGGAAATGAAATCAAGGTTTCTTCTCCTTTCAGCTCTTGGATTAAATATCACTTATCTTTAAAGTTTGTTTAATTAACATTTAATTGATTCCAATGGCAAGGGCTGATGATTAAGTAATTGTGGATGACCAAGTTCTGACACTTCTGGCACACACTGAGTAACTAAACATGTGGTGGTTTCTGGAGCTGAGCTGGCGTTTGGTATTGACATGAAATATGATCTGGGAAATTAAATCCATTGAAATAACATATCCATGAATCTAAAGGTTTATCTGATGCCAAAATGCTGCAGAGCAGTTTATTATACTGTGACACAGGATTTTACAGCTTTGGAAAGTTATCACAGTGGCAACAGTTTTGTCTTTCATCACAACTGTAACAAGATTAACAGCAGAAATACAGCAGGGATGTGTGCTTGCATGTATTTGATTGACCACAACAGCGGTTTGTTGTGTAATGCATGAAGTTACAGTCAAGCTTGGGCTTGGATACTAGGGTGCATACTCAGAAGTTTAATTTTGTTGTTTTGGTAACGCTGATGATAGGGGCAAAAGCAAAAAAGTTAGGGCAGCAATATTTGGTGATCACGTTAATTTTGGCAGCCCTAATTTTTTTACATAGAAGACATCTTAGTGCAGCTTTATATCTTCTGCTAAGTATCATCCTGCTGCATGTTGACGGAGTGACAGAGGGGGGGTGGGGTGGGTGTGTTTTGAAACATATTGAGGAACACGCTGACATTCTGACAAGTAGAGTTTGCACAAAACCAATCATTCATAACAAAATCAAGCAGTAATTATTGATCCACTTAAAAAATATAAAAATAATGGCATCAGAAAAGCTGCACAGTGCGATCATCACTTTTGACATGTGGTTTCCTGGTTTGGCTCTAGAAGACAGCTGTTGGATCGTGTGCAACTAGAATGGAAAATCAGTGTGGCTGAGCAGCAGTATGAAAGCTGCTATGATACTGTAAGAAAGTTAATGTTTGGTTGGTCATTACTTTCTCCTTTGTGATACAAGGTGCAGCGTACTGTTTCTTTTTATTCAAACACACTGCACTAGTCTCTGGCCTTAGATTGTGGAGTGAAGAAAATGTCCACCATGCACCACAGGCGATGTGAACCAGTGTGTGCAGTGTGGCCCTGGAGAATCAGTTAGAGGCACTTCACAAAAGCCTGCTTGTCCTGTGGTTGATCCAAGAGTGCAGTTGGGATCTGTGATTTACAGCGCCGGTACCCACAAGTCCTTGCAAGCGCTCATCACGCTGCAGAGGAAGACACTGACAGCCAAAGTTCACATCAGTGTTGGGTGTGTGTCTGTGTGTCATGGTTCATCTCTGGTCTTCCTTTCTTATTTTGAAGTTCCATGTCTCATCTCCCTGTGTTCTAACCTTTGTGCCGGGATCAGACTACGCAATTAAAAAAAAATAAATTAAACATTCACAGTGCAAAATTCTTGCTGTATCTTGATCGGGAGACTGGCAACACTACAAGTATGACCCCGACCAATCATCGTCCATGACCCTGCGTGAGTTCATAGGTCATCGGGTCGGCGTCACAACAAACTTTCACTCATGGCTACTGTAGCGCTGTGTGTGATGCTAGCGGTCTTTTGCTCAGACATGGAAAAGAAAAGGAAGAAAAAGTGATCATGGACCTGTTCTGGTGAAGAGGACAGTATGGACTGTTTGTCCTTCACAGAGAACATGAGGTATGTTAAAGTGATAGTTCACCCAAAACTCAAATTTCACTCATTATCTACTCACCCTCATGTGGACTAAGGGCTGGGAGAAGTTTCAGAGTCCTGTCTTTTTGGACGAAGAAAAGTGAGCTCTGTTCGCTACCGTCATATGGACATGCAGTGCTGCACGGAGCCCCACTGTAACTCAGAGAAGGCACGGAGGACTCTGAAACTTCTCCCAGCCCTTAGTTCAGGGGTTCTTAACCTTTTTGACCTTGAGGCCCAATTTTTATAGTACAAACTGGCCCGGGGCCCATTAAATATATATGTGTATATATATATATATAATTAACTATTTAATACTTTTTTTTTTTATTGCAAATGGCATTCTTTTCATTTCTTCACAGATAAACAAATCTAAACAAGTTTTTACCAAAATCACACTGTCTGGAATTTTTTTTTTTTTTTTCAAAAATCAAAAAATGTTCTTATCAAGTCTCAACAAAATAGCACTTCAATAGATATTGACCGTGTGTCATCACAGTAGATGAGGTGAGTAGTGACTGCGCTGAGGCTGTTTATGTCGCTCTGTGTGGTGGGGGTGTCAGCGGCGTGGAGTGGGTCTCTGTAGCGGGGACAGCTCCGTGACACCGCCGGCGAGTGCTGTAGGGACGGGGGCAGGGGGCTCACGGCAGCACCGCTGGAAACAGCAGTGATGACGTGTTTTCACGTCCGAGTCTCCAAACCAGAAACGTTTGTAACAGCACCGGAAAAGTCGCTAGATTTGTTGCTAGTGGCTTTTGACTAAAAGAAAGTCGTTAAGAAGGTTTGGAAAGTCGCCAAGTTGGCAACACTGACGTTACCTTGTTACCTAGCGTTGCTCCTCACAGGTTCACATGCAGCACTGTGTGTATGGTAGCGGCCCCGCCTCCCCCCACAGAGACAAAGATCCTGGATGAATGACAAGAGGCTTCACTCCCTCTTGTCATTCATCCTGTTTGGAGGCCAGAGACGCGGGCCGACTTTGGACATGCTGATCTACGCAGTCCGCGGCCCTTGCGGCCCACAGGTGCAAAACTGAAAGTTTTTTGCGGCCCTCTGGGGGGTGCTGGCGGCCCAAGCGTGGTCCGCGGCCCTATGGTTAAGAATCACTGCCTTAGTTGACATGAGGGTGAGTAGATAATGAGTGAAATTTGAATTTTGGGTGAACTATCCATTTAACAAATGTGTACACCTCAAAACCATAAACTTACATTGCGTACATGAAGCGAGCTAACGTACCTTCACTGTGTCATCCTATTGGTCAACATCAAGTTTCACGTCGCAGGAGATATAAAACAGGCGGTGAGATGCAAAATATTCTAACATGCTTGACTTTCTGTTGGGCGCCAAAATTGCTGGTCTTCAGTTATGTTACACTACACGTCTGTTTGTCATTCCCAATGTTCATAATCCGGCCCGACGCCGGAAATTTGTCAGCCATGACAAAATCGTGTGAAAATCGGCCTGAATTTGTGTAGACTGATCCTGGTATAACCCTCACCTAACCCTTGACCTCAGTGTTTTCCCATTGTCCTTTGTCGGTTTGTCTGTGTATGATCTGTTGTCCTGCCCTGCACTGTTGCCCCGTCTTCCTGAGTGTTTTCTGAGTGTTGCAGCCTTTGTGTGTCTTCTGTAAGTAATAAATACTTTGAACCACCCTGCCATCTCTGTCTATGCCTAGTCTGCATTTGGGTCCAGTCCCTTACACCTCCTGACACTGTGTGTGTCTGCGTGTGTGGGGAGGGATACTGAGTGGAATGAGGAAGGGACACATAAGAGTCCGGCCATTTAGCCAAGGCAACAATGGGCTCAGAGGTGATTGAGGAAGTGATAAAACCAAAACCAAATGTTACAACAATAGGCTGCTACACAAAATTTGACTACAGTGATAATTAACGTTAACAATGTTTTATTTGTGATCTAATGACCTGAGCAGTCTTGACAGCTTGAAGGTTATATTCCCACCCATCTCTGTCAGGGGTTACCATGTGTTCATGTATAGATGGGAAATGTGGAGGTGATACTTGGACCTGACTGCTGGGACTTAACTCCCTGAGGGCTTGATTTGTCTTGAGCTTGCTGCTTGTGTTGTCTCCACTTAAGATTGTTTACAGTCACCTAAGCTAGTCAGCCGTTGTGCCATGACGTGTTTCCCTGCTCTCCCAATCAGAGACGCAGGCACGGGATTTAAACCCCCCGTCCACTGAACAGCTCCGTTTGCTCTGAAGAAGACCTTGTGTCGAAACGTCAGCAGCCGCACCTCAATAAATATATATTAATTGACCGTGTGCTCCAGCGTCCTCCCTTTGTCTAGTCAGCTGGTTTGTTTGGTTACTGGTCAAAAAGTTGACTCAGGTCAACATGATCAACAGATGTACCTGCAACACCGGCAATTTACTTAAGTACCTGCAAAACCACTTTTCTTGAACCAATTATACTCCAAAAACACAAAGGTGACACATGGCTAACGTGATTGCTCCCTCTTGCACATTTCATAGAATCTGTGGCTGATTTTGAAGACCACAATGTTGTGAAGGCTGGAAATGGATTTTTTTCTGAGGGAACCATTGAGGTTAATCTTAACTCATTATTTGGATCGTTCTCAGACAATTATCCTTAAACTGATACAATACATTCAATATAATGATCCCTAATAAACATCTGCTTTGACTGTCCGTGGTACACAGTAATACACAGTGGGAAATGAGACACGAATTGGCAGACATTTAATCTTAGATATGATGGAGAAATAAGTCTCCACTGCACCGGATCAGACAAAGCAGCCTGTAACTGAGCCTGTAAGTGACAGAGATAGAAAGTGTACTGATAGTAGCTGTGATTCCCCTGGTTAGTGTCTATACACAAGAATGCAAGATCTAAATATATCTCACTGCTTTCCCTATACAGATGGCTGGCAGCGAACACCAACTCACAGAGCTTCAAAGCTCATGCCCAGGAAGACTGTGGAGATCTAGAGGGTGTTGTTGCATACAGAATACATTCCTACATCTATATTTCATGAGCTGATACAGCACACCAAGTGTTTCCTTCCTTTTACATTTTGACCAGAACTAGTGAAAAGGACCAGTGAGTGTCAGAGCTGAGGTTCTGACCTGCCTTCACTCATCTATTATATCAATACAGCAAGGATAACTACTGGGATTTGGATATTAGGCCTACACTTGGCCATGTTTGAAGTTTTGATTAGACTGTGAATAGTTGTGGAACCTGGTGCCAGTGTTGTGAATTTTTTGTGGAAAGTTGGGTTCATCCTCTGTGGGTTATGAATGTCTGTACCCAGTTTCATGACAATATGCACATAGCTGGGCTGGACAGGCAGGCAGAATGACAAAATGATTTGCATCTGAATTTGCATCAGTTTAAGGGTTTGCAGAATGTACAACCTGCACAGGGACTTTTTGTTCATTGCTTGCATGGGATGAATGCATAATATCAGATGTCAGATGACTCCAAACTATATGTTAAAGTGAAAGCTCCCATACCTGTAACAAGTAACTGACGGTAGTCCTATTTTTGCACTTTTTTCAATTTGCACAGAGGTTCAACAATCATGGGGGAATCCATTATACCAAAAGAGATACCAATTTCTGTCCTGACAGTAGACTTAATTGAAAAGAGACAAGTGATGTTAGAGTACAGGGGCATGACTCTCACTTTTTCTGAGAAAGTCATGCTCTCCACAGCCTCATAGCCTCTCAGTCTGTATTTTGAGTCAGAATACGTCATAGTGGGTCACTGAGGCTGGTTCTTTCATTTACTGCCTATCACTTTGTCTTTTGCTCTCTCCACTGTGTCTGCAACTCACAGCTGAGAGCAATGAGCCAGTGCGTGTTCTCTAACTCGGTCAGGGAGATACAGGAAGTCACTGACACAGTTATTATGAATCAGCATGAAATGGCTTGTAATTACTCCTGGAGTGCATTAAACTTCCCACAGTGATCATGTTACAGTGATGAAGGACTGACTCCTCCACTCAGAGCTGAGTTTTTATAGGATTTTTTGTTATGAGCCATTTGTTTCTAATGGTATCTAGTTATTAATTCTATCAACCTGGTTCAGGATTAATAATTAAAATTCATCTAGCTGATAAAGTTGTGAATTTGCATGTACTGCAGTGCTCCCAGACTCCCTAACTTTGTTTCTTAGAGGTCATGTTTTTTTGTCACTTTGGTTTTGGAGATTGGCTGTGATGAAGTGATAGCAGCAGCAGCCAAAGACGCCCACCAGAAGTGCAAATCAGTGACTATCATTGTGTTGAATTACATCTATGAATCTGCTAAAATAAAATTAAATATGTAAACAGGAAGTCACTGCAGGATGAAGAGCAGTAACAACTGTCAACAATAGTGGCCAAGCATTAGATAGAACTTAACTGCTAATCCTCTGTAAATCTAGATGACTCAGTCCTGACTTGTCAACACGTTCTCACTCCCAGTGCGTCAACAGCCTGACGAACGGTCACTGTCCCTCATCGTCACATGCCTGACTCATTAGGTGCCCGTTTTTCGTCAGGTTTTGACGCGCTCGGCTTTCAGTTCATTCCAATGCAATCCCCTTCGCGGCGATATGTGACGCTCAGAGCAAGTGATCCAGCCGACCCGGCGTGCGGCACTGAAAGACGCTGTGAGCAGAGGAAAACTTTTTTTTTTTTTTTTTTCTAACTTTTCCTTAAAGCTTTATTGAACCTGATGCTGCTGTGTCTGAAGTAGCTTTCGGCAAAGACGTCCTTTCGGTTATTTATTTATTTAGTGATCATGGTGTTTGGTGCAGAATAATCAATCAATAAATAAATAAATGACATCCTTGCCGGAAGCTATGTCAGACCAGGGGGGGGGGGTTGTGGATTCAACAGGTGAAGACCATGTTCAAAAAGCTGCTCTGTTTAATCAATATATTCTGAAGAAAGATCTGATTATTAGCCATAACGCTGTAACCATCCAAGGAAGACTGTGTAACAATATTATGTGCTTCTGCTGAGTCCAAAAGCCCTGTGTAATATCAACTTTATTTTAAGAAAACACGCTTTGTTTCCAATGTCATATCACGGAGAAGCACTACATTACCCATAATCCTCATATTTATCAGCGACGTGTCTGATTGGTTGAGCTTGCTGTTACCAGTAAATGAAAAAATAAAACAAATTGAGCTAATATTATTTTCTTAGTAACTAAAAGGTCTTAACATCTTTTTTGTTTTCAACATTGAATAAAAAAACGGTGCTATATTGTTAAAATTCAACAATAAAGTGCATAAAAGTTGGCTTGACTTCTTTCTTTTTTTCTTTTTTTTCCATAATTTTCACCAGCATCTTTCTGGTCCACATCACATCACATTTATTGTAATTTTTAATTCAATGAGTGAAATTTTATTTTTTATCTGAAAAACATTATTATGAATTCAAGGGTCAGAGGTCACTGATTAGTGTTAAATTTAACCTTTTTGACCCTGTTTCCTTGAATAAATCACTAAGACTTTGATGCGGGAAGCTGAGATTTTGATAGGTTGTTCAGAGCACTAGGGACAAAGTTTCTGTAGAATTTCAGACCTGTTGGACCTCCAGAAGGGTCACAGCTGACTGTCCAGGCTCGTTTCTCGGCCTTCAAAGCCTAGATTTAGAATCCTTTTGTCTAATAACGTCCACATTCTTGGGGTTATGAGACTGAAAGTTTCATGTATTTGTCCGGGGCCTAAGGCCATCCACCATGTGCAATTTCAAACCCGTGTGACCTTCACAAGTGTCAAAGGTCGCTGATCTGTGACCTTTTTGACACCGTTTCCTTGAATAAAACACCAAGACTTTGATGCAGGAAACTGAGATTTTATTATGTGGTCCAGAATGTCTAGTAGATTGTGTGTGCAAAGATTCAGAGCTCTGTGACATTCAGAACGGTCACAAATAGCCAAAAAGCAATGCTCCTTTCTCTGACCTCATATTAAAGGAGAAATGTTTCAACAGCAATTCTTTAATAGCTTCCAGATGCTTTGGCCTATCAGGCTGAATTTTTAGCTAAGGGAGCTGGTGTACAATCAGGAAGTAGGGGAGCTGTGCATAAAGCCAATTGGTAAGTGTCAAAGGTCACAGGGGTCAAACATCAAAGTGAATCCAGCCATTCCTGCTTTTTCTCAACAAAACATACACGCTTTAAGTTATCATCATGAAATATAAATATGTTGTATATCAGAGAGTCCTCTATCAGAATATTTTGGTCCCATTGCTCTAGGGGCCCCGGGGGGCCACTTGGCTTTCCCATGCTCCCACAGAGTTGGGTCTCGGGGTGATGGATAAGGGCCTCACCATGAGTCCACAGGCCAAGTTTCAAGTGATTTGGTCGGTTTCTATGGAAACGGCGGCCTCAAGGATACAGAGGAATGCGGCTGTTTGAAGCCCCGCCTCTCGAAAAGTAATGGCTCGATCAGGACCGAACACACATCTACGCGTTCGTCTTGGGCCCCCGAACCATGTATTAAAAAATTAGAACTGTACGACTTTTGGAAATGTGTTTTGTCTATTTCGGCTTTTCTGACTAAGAGGGTCTCTCACGCTTTAAGTCTGACAGAGTCTGAGTCTGAAAAGCCCAACTCTGTGGGAGCATGGGAAAGCCAAGTGGTCCCCCGGGGCCCCTAGAGCAACGGGACCAAAATATTCTGATAGAGGACTCTCTGATATACAACATATTTATATTTCATGATGATAACTTAAAGCGTGTATGTTTTGTTGAGAAAAAGCAGGAATGGCTGGATTCACTTTGATGTTTGACACTTACCAATTGGCTTTATGCACAGCTCCCCTACTTCCTGATTGTACACCAGCTCCTTTAGCTAAAAATTCAGCCTGATAGGCCAAAGCATCTGGAAGCTATTAAAGAATTGCTGTTGAAACATTTCTCCTTTAATATGAGGTCAGAGAAAGGAGCATTGCTTTTTGGCTATTTGTGACCCTTCTGAATGTCACAGAGCTCTGAATCTTTGCACACACAATCTACTAGACATTCTGGACCACATATTAAAATCTCAGCTTCCCGCATCAAAGTCTTGGTGTTTTATTCAAGGAAATGGTGTAAAAAAGGTCACAGATCAGCGACCTTTGACACTTGTGAAGGTCGCACGGGTTTGAAATTGCACATGGTGGATGGCCTTAGGCCCCGGACAAATACATTAAACTTTCAGCCTCATAACCCCAAGAATGTGGACGTTATTAGACAAAAGGCCTCTAAATCTAGGCTTTGAAGGCCGAGAAACGAGCCTGGACAGTCAGCTGTGACCCTTCTGGAGGTCCAACAGGTCTGAAATTCTACAGAAACTTTGTCCCTAGTGTTCTGAACAACCTATCAAAATCTCAGCTTCCCGCATCAAAGTCTTAGTGATTTATTCAAGAAAACAGGGTCAAAAAGGTTAAATTTAACACTAATCAGTGACCTTTGACCCTTGAATTCATAATAATGTTTTTCAGATAAAAAATAAAATTTCACTCATTGAATTAAAAATTACAATAAATGTGATGTGATGTGGACCAGAAAGATGCTGGTGAAAATTATGAAAAAAAAGAAAAAAAGAAAGAAGTCAAGCCAACTTTCATGCACTTTATTGTTGAATTTTAACAATATAGCACCGTTTTTTCATTCAATGTTGAAAACAAAAAAGATGTTAAGACCTTTTAGTTACTAAGAAAATAATATTAGCTCAATTTGTTTTATTTTTTCATTTGCTGGTAACAGCAAGCTCAACCAATCAGACACGTCGCTGATAAATATGAGGATTATGGGTAATGTAGTGCTTCTCCGTGATATGACATTGGAAACAAAGCGTGTTTTCTTAAAATAAAGTTGATATTACACAGGGCCTTTGGACTCAGCAGAAGCACATAATATTGTTACACAGTCTTCCTTGGATGGTTACAGCGTTATGGCTAATAATCAGATCTTTCTTCAGAATATATTGATTAAACAGAGCAGCTTTTTGAACGTGGTCTTCACCTGTAGAATCCACAACCCCCCCCCCCCCCTGGTCTGACGTAGCTCCCGACAAGGACGTAATTTATTTATTCATTGATTGATTATTCTGCACCAAACACCATGATCACTAAATAAATAAATAAATAAATAAATAACCGAAAGGACGTCCTTGCCGAAAGCTATGTCAGACACAGCAGCATCAGGTTCAATAAAGCTTTAAGGAAAAAAAAAAAAGTTTTCCTCTGCTCACAGCATCTTTCAGTGCCGCACGCCGGGTCGGCTGGATCACTTGCTCTGAGCGTCACATATCGCCGCGAAGGGGATTGCATTGGAATGAACTGAAAGCCGAGCGCGTCAAAACCTGACGAAAAACGGGCACCTAATGAGTCAGGCATGTGACGATGAGGGACAGTGACCGTTCGTCAGGCTGTTGACGCACTGGGAGTGAGAACGTGTTGGACTTGTGAACTGGCCAAGAAAAAAACAAACAAAAAAAGCAAAGAAATACTTAAAGTCTTAAAAAACAGAAAAAATAATAAATATCTTTTTTCATGGGTGTCTTCCTGCAGCTGTTGAAGACACAATGAAGTCCTGTACAGTGGTGTATGCATGGTGAGAAACAGACAAGTAGGCTAACAGAGCTAGGCGGAGGCTTCATATGATGAAGACCAGCATCGTCCCCAAACCAGAACTTCATCAACCTGCTTGATGAACATGACAAAAACAACCAGCAAGTGACACACATCTGTGGGAACTTCTTTGTATTATGTTTTATTGTATTGTAGCCTACTGAATGAGTGTAAAAGCAGAAGTAAGCGATCCGGTGGTTTTGGCTAACTTCCTGTCAGCCGATGGAGTTAGCAAGGCAAGGCAAGGCAATTTTATTTGTATAGCCCGTTTTTACAAACAGTTTGTCTCAAAGGGCTTTACATGGCATCGTAACAACATCCTCTGTCCTTAGACCCTCACATCGACTGAGGAAAAACTCCATGGAAACCCTTTTAACAGGGAAAAATCGGAGAAACCTCAGGGTGAGCAACAGAGGAGGGATCCCTCACCCAGGACGGACAGACGTGCAATAGATGTTGCTACAGACAAGAAAACAGTTTACAGTTTGTCACAGAATGTGCGAAATATGGAAATGTTAGCAGGAGTTGATGAAGGCAGTCTCTGGTGAGGGGAGGGGGGGGGGGCGGGGGGGGGGGGGGGGGGGGGGGGGGGGGCGGTCAGCTCGATGGGAGGACTGGGTGGCAGACTGGTCCATGGGAAGGAAGGGGAGGCCGGTCTAACAGCAGGGGAAGGGGAGGGAGGGGGGCGATGCAGGCGGCGGCTGGTGCAGAGAGATGGAGCTCCGGTGGATCTGTGGAAACACAGAGAGAGTGCGAGACACCAAGCAGCAGCCCCCGCCCTCGTCCCTACGTCACCACATTCACGCGCATCCCTTGGCTGCACACACAGAGAGGACCGCCCCTTTATGCCGTTCTCTCTCCTCATTGGATAAAGGTTGTAGGATACAAGGAAAGTTTTCTCCTCGGCTTACAGCAAAGCAGAGTGACTGACAGACCCGTGTTTCAGACCAAACACTCTAAGTGATTGCTGTCGGAAGATATAACTATTTAAGACTTATATTAACACAAATATTCTGCTTACTTCTGCTTTAAGATGAAGCAAGTATTTGCTGTGCTTTCATTTCATGAATACTGAGATATTACATTATAAATTCCAGAGTTGTTAAAATGTTTCCATTTACACACACTGAGAAATATGTGTACTACATAGTTTGGAGCATCCCGTTTATAATGAAAATATTAATATCACACACAACTTTATTGGGCAATTTAAGATTCCGGCACAACATTTTGTCATATTTACATGTTTATATTAATTTTGTGAAATGTATACCACCATTTATATCAGGTATCAGATCAAATAAGTCAAAATATGTCTCATCACCTCTGAAATGTAAATAAAAAAACAGATATAGTCAGGATTGGTTTTCTTATATCTGTCACTTATCAGTAGGGACATTTGATAAAAAATAATAATCCATAATATAACTCTAACCTCTTGTGTCCCCACCCAAACCGTCAGCACCACTTCCATAGCAAAAGCACCCAACATCCAGGAAACACACAAGTAAGAGACAGTTCAAAGTAGCTGAGCAGCAGAGAGCAAATGCAGGGGAGCTGATGATGAATTATTTATCACATAAGATACAAGACATAAGAATGTAATTTTAAAGAGTTTCTGGGATCTGGGTTTATTTTTAGTAACGACTGAATATTTCACTTCATTTTGCCCTCTAGTAAGCAGGCGACCTTCCTCTCTCACTCTGTTTCCCACACACTCACAGCGATGGGAAACCTACGCTGCTTCCTTATTCCCTCTGCTCCAGTGTTTGTTCAGAGCATCTCTCATGTGCGTCCAGGGAAGTGTTTGAATGAGGCCATCCTCGTGCTTTTGTCAATCTGACACATTTTGTTATGTTATGTAACATAATATGAGAGTGGACTTGTACAACTGGATTTCTAAACCACAACTACCTGTGTTTTATAGAAGTCCAGACAGCTGTTACAGTTATTCCTTAAAGGTCTCATACAATAGAAAGGTAAATGTCCATGTGTAGTGTGATTATAAAGCAGCTCTATAGGTTCTTCCTTAATGCTGTGAAAGTGTCAAAGCCTCTGTCCACAGAGAAATGCATGCAGCCTAACTGAACCTTAAAACAGACAGTTTTGGACTTCTGTAACTTTGTGATGTCACAACAAAGCAGTCACTGCTCTTAGCAATTAGCCTAAACCCTATCCACCATAAACCCTCCTTGCAATCCTAACAGTTTTGACCTGAAATCTGCAATATCTTTATTGGATCACTCAGTCAGCCAAACAGAGGAGAACTGGCTCTGAACTGGGGTCAGACACTTTGTGTCTCACCAAAACGTAGAGAAATGTATTTTGATGTTAGTCAAACACACACAATCAGTTATTTCTGTCCTCTAATGGCAGTAATTGATGGTCTTTAAATTCTTGATTTATGTACTCTTCCTTTGTCTGTGAAATTGACAGTTATGTATCTGTCTTTACAACACAGTTCACATTGACATCTTTGTAGTGCGACACAGTGTGCATAAGACATGACTTGACAAGGCAAAAAAAAAAAAAGACCAAAAAGCCCGAGGTGTATTTTAAGCTCCAGAGGATTGCTGCTGGTTCACACACAGACAGCCATGTAAAACGTAGCTATTACACTCACATTATCTGCTGGATTATTGTGCTTATCTCCTCACAGTTGAGGTTCTCTGGATACCTTTTGTTGGAGACCTTTACATCCTCTCAGGATATGCGGCACATGAACTTAAGAAAGATGAATGTTTTTTTAAACCCCTGAGAAAGGGAGTCATTGTGTGAAAAAAAAGCATGACAGAGTGGCTTGTGATATGACCCTGTAATGTAAGATTAAAGGATCAATCACCTTCTCGAAGAGACTGAAGCTTAGGTTAACTTGTCACTCCTATAAATTCTGTAATATTCGCCTATCCAAGGCGTACCCAAAGTAAATTGAATGCTGTTCTTGAACTGTTTGGAGAATATGGATGGGCTTGGTCTCTTTTGAAAGGTATCACTCTGAAGTTTTTCCCCAAACTGAAATAATCACTATAAGTGCTACTATCATTGAGTAATCTAAGTGGGAGCACACTGAATTAGAATGTTTTTATTCTCGCCTGAATTTTTTTGTTGCAATCAGATGCCTGAAGATGAGTGTAGCTGAGAATTTTAGCTGGAAAACACAATGGGACTACAGCATGAAGCCTTACCTGGCCCCAGTTCAAATTTGATAACAATCCTGCTAAAAATGAGTATTTTACACATGTTTTTCTAAGTGTATATCTAGGCGTTTTCCTAAAGTTGCCATTGACAAACAATACATGCGCCAAAGTGCAGCTTTTGCAAAGTTACGCATGAAAATGGCGGTGCTGCCTTTTCCCAGGGACCGTGAATGCAGCACATCGTTCGTTTCGTAATTTCATTGGCTATTCAATGCTACAGTTGTCATCGGGATCGGTTTCTATTGGCTGAAGCCATTCAGCGCTGTCGGAGGGGATGTTCCTCATGAGACACAGCCACTCATTCGCTATTGCAGGCGGCAGCCGGGGACAGGGAGCTTGTGATTGGTCGAGTGAGCTGTCAATCGAAAGGTCAGAGGGCAGCGCCATTTTGTAAAGTGAAATAAACATTGTTTTCATGTAAACGCCGGACTTATGAGGAGAAATAAACGGATTTACTGGATATACAATGCGTAATTTCATAAGATGCAGCAGCGGGATGAGGTTATCTACCGGTACAACCGTGTGTTTTGGACTAAATACTTTACTGGATTGGATTTACTGGACTTTTCTGAATGTAACGACACCAAGTTTGTGGGGAAACCCTGTGATCCTGAGCCTGCCCTGACACAAATCGTGAGTTATATCGGCTTTTTACGAACTTTGTTAGCATGTTTATAGTCTGATTCGAGTGTTGCTGTGATGATTATATTTAGGAATGGTCGGCATATCTTTAATCACAAGAGTTTTAGCTTTCCAACGATATGTGGCATGACTATTTCAAGTGACTGGTGACATCCCTATGACACCTCCCTGATTAAAACCCCCCCGACGGCCCGCCGGCGGGCCGTCGGAATGGCAACAGGTTAATGTCCTTATACCACTTCATCTTTGAACGGGAATCTTGTAATCTTGATTCTTTAGGGGTATGTGGCCCAGATGGGTCAACACAATGTAAAAGCCACTGAACAAATGCAGAGGTACTTTATTTGTCTGCAGTGATATGCCTTTCATATGTTGACTTGTCTGGGCCACCGTACCCTCACAGTAATCTAATGAAATTGTCAGTCTTCAAGTAGAAATATTACTTCCTATTGTAAATTTGTAATTTCTGAATGAAGTTGGAGTAATAATATATTGAACACATAGGCTAGGTGTTTTTTAATGGAAATCCGGCAAGCCTATTTTCTAGGCCTTTTCTCGAAAATTGCAAATCCGTAATAAAATGAGTATATCTCTGCAACCACAAGGTCTATTTGAATACTTTTGGTGTCATAGTGAAGGGAAAAAAATGAGAAATTGCTGAGATACAGTATATGTGTTACTGGTGAAGAGTAAATGAAGATGACACACAGCAAAAATTAGATAATTAAATAATCCCCCCCCTCAAAATTATTGAGATTTTACTACAAAATATTCAGGCGAGCTTTCCAAAATGTCAATTTTTGGCACAGGTTGGAACCACCTGTCACTATAAACCATTATTTAATCTTTATTTTCACACAATTTGCATAAACTAACTGAAAAAGAATCAACCAGGACTAAATAACAACTACTTTCTAGGCCCTCTGTGTCCCTCTGCGTAAATCTGCACTGAGAGCAGTTTATTTGGGTGCAGTTACGCCTGGCTCTATCTCTGCAGTGGATTGATTGATTCGAGTAATTGACAGCTCATTCGAACTATTAGAGCCAATAGAATGAGGCTATACCCATGTTGATGTGATTGACAGTACTGGCAGCCAATCAGAATCAGAAATTCTTCTCATGAGCCAATCAGAATCAGCAGAATCCTGAAATGTGTGATGTGCAGGCTGTTGTGTGTGGCGCTCTGCCCCGGTTCCCCGGTTCCTAAAGCCCTCCGGACTGATTTAGATGTAACACCGGTCAAAGTTCAACTGGAAATATTGTTTATTTGAGTAGTGTTTGGGCCGTGTTTGGGTCATAGACACAGACGGCAAGCAAGGAAACGTCACTTCCGGTTAGGGCTGTGGGGGAAAACAAACCGTTTTCCCCATACACACTCATGCAAAAAGGCGGCATTTTAAACCTTTGTCAAACGCTTGTTCGCCGTCCTGTCTTAGTTTTAATCACATGTATGTGCTGACAAAGAGCTATATATTAGAAAACTCATCACGATCTGGGTCGATTGCTGTCCGTACATCTTAAAATATAAAGTTTTCACAGCCATAGCCTACACCGAGTCAGCAGGGTCGGCAACCTTCACTTCCGGTCAGAGCGTTACACGTTTGGAGAAGATGAGCGAAGTTCCGATATAAAAGTTCAGGTTGTGGTTTTTGAATTTATTTGCGGTGCAAAATAATACACAATAACTCAGGCAGTGTCTACGAGTGTCTAGAGCCGGCCGGCGGCGACTAAGAGAGTGTCAGAGCCGTGGGGGAAGACAAATATGACTGACTGTGAAATACCTAATATTTTTAAATGTACGGACAACAATCGACCCAGATCGTGATGAGTTTCTAAAAATATAGCTCTCTGTCAGCATATACATGTGATTAAAACTAAGACAGGACGGCGAAAAAGCCTTTGACAAAGGTTTAAAATGCCGCGTTTTTGCATGAGTGTGTATGGGGGACACGGTTTGTTTTCCCCCACAGCGCTAACCGGAAGTGACGTTTCCTTGCTTGCCGTCTGTGTCTATTGGCAGTGGCTCTGTGATTGTTCTGCATGTCTTCAACTTACCCATATGGGGGACTTTGGTTTTTAGCAGGATTTATGGTGGCCCCAAAGACGGTTTATAACCAAGACCTTCCATGACGTATCAGCTTCCTGTATGATGTCATGTGGGCTTCTGCATGGCCACGCCCCTTTAGGGAGACCAGAGGCAGCGTAGAGTGTATTGACTCCAATGGGACAATTTAACGTGAACACCGATTATGGTCGATTCTTTCTCCCCACAGTCACTGAAGTAAATTTTGGACTCATTTCTCAAAAGCCACATCTCTTCTGAAACAGTTTGACACGAAAATGGCAATTTTCAGATGGACACATCAGGAGAAAATCCACTTTGTTCAAGACCTGTCTCTGTCTCTACGACACATTCTCGCGAGATTTGGCACAGATCTCCTAGGCAACGTCAAACAAACAGCTGCGAACTCCCGTGAAAATGATTTAAATGATTTTTGTCATGCTAAATATTACTGTTAGTAGTGAAAATATTTAATGTTATCATAAGAAAATATAAACATCTCACTTTCATCTACCTACACATTGTATAAATCCACACACACGATCACAGACGAGGTGGTGACGGTTGGCCACGCCCAGGGGTTAATTTGACACCTCTTAATTTTGGCCTCCCTGTGTTCCGGTACTTATTTGGGCAGATCCGGTACCTCTCATAAAAAAAAAAAAATGTGTTTAAAAAATATAATATGTATGTATTAATTTACAGAACAAATCCCCATAAATCCATGTTGTTTATTAAGATTTAAAGTCATTTGAAAGAGTCGGAGATCTGTTGAAGTTGACGCACTGACCGGGCCGTATTTAGTTTCGCTTTTACCGCGCTGTGCACTGCTGCACTCGTCCTTTCCTCTCTCCCCCCTCTCTGTCTGTTTCTGTGTGTGTGCGCGTGTACTTGCGTGTGTGTGTGTGTGTGTGTGTGTGTGTGTGTGTGTGTGTGTGTGTGTGTGCGTGCGTGCGTGCGTGCGTGCGTGCGTGCCAATAACGGCGAAAGAGCGTTATGCGGAGATGAATGAACGGAACGATATTGCCGAAAAATATATTCGTGGCGGACGTAATTAATTTGAAACTGTGGGCAACAGTGGCCGGAGCAACAGGCGGGGACCCTGGCATCAGCCCGCTGACAGCAGAGAGTTTGAGAAGAAGAGGAGGGCGCAGTGGAGAGGAGTGTGGGACGTCCAGCGACAGGTCAGGGATGAGATGCACAAGTGTTTGGACAGCAGCTCAGTTCAAGGTGAAGCAGACTTATTACCCCTGGCTTCTTATGGAAAATTGAGGTTTTGCTGTCACAACTGAGCTGAGCATACTGTCTATTAATAGGTCGCCGTGCCAGTCTTTGAATAATAGGAAGTTTTGTGTGATTTTTTTATAAGCCCTTTTTGTTTTTTTTTGTTTTTTTTACAAGTTAGACCTGTTGAGAAAATTCCTGACTGTAAAGCACCGCCTGTGGTGATGTGGGCACTTGCCTGTGCCTAAAATAATTTCAAGTAAACGTCATAACATGGATAGCCTATTATTTGAAATTGAGGCTTGTGTCCCACAGCATGGCATGTCCACCGTCATCGCCCCCCCCCCCCCCCGCCGTGCGCCGCGCGCGTTCCGGGACCTCTGCCCGTCTCGTCATCCCCGACCTGTCATGTGTACTTTGCGTTCCGGCACCTTATGATTTACAAATTAAGCACTGGCCACGCCCATTTAGAGAGACAGGAAGTGAAACCATTTCTATCATTGGAGCCTCTCATGGAGGATCTTTCCATTTATTGAATATCTTTGGTGGCCCTGAGAGGTCAACAAACTTAATACAAGACATGCAAATGAGATCAAAATGAGAGTGGCAAATGCAACACAACAACAACAACAACAACAACAACAACAACAACAACAACAACAACAACAACAACAACAACAACAAGTGCTTTCAGGAGACATAAAAAGTGATGAACATGGGTGAGAAGCACTTATCCAGTGCTTTGTGAAGGCTGAATCACAAATGTGTCCCCTGGAAACACTGCTGTAGCGTTGTGTGTATGGTTGTGTTGTGTGTGTTTGCAGCTCATGTTTTGTCAATTTCATGAAGATTTTTCCATCCTATGTAGTACAAACTGTGCAGGATTATTCTGATTATTTACAACATAGCTGTTTCATACTGTTTTACTGTCCTCTGTGTTCTGCCTGTGTAAGTACAGCACTGAACCCTCACTGTATCAAGCACTGCATTTTTAAAATGTCCCTTTTTCCTGCTTGGTTTCCCATTGTTCGGGGTTGAGCTTCAGCCAATAAAATCAAACCTTGGCAATCACACCAGAACTGGATATTAATGTGCAAGCTATCATCATGGATAAAATGTGACATTATGAATTATTTTGTGGTATTATAGTGCAAAGTATAATTACATGGATATAAATCAAATAAAAGCAGGATCTGCTATGAGAGGCCATGGCTCTTTGGTGTGGTGCCATCTAAGTACTGGAAGCTTAACAACAAAACTGCTTATGCTTCTCCTAATGCTTTAAATTGCTATTGGTTTATTCTACTTAACACACTGTGAGAAACAGTGTCTTCTTTCAAACAGTATCTGCCTTTACTCACTGCTGTGGTGGGTTAGTGTTTGTCTTCCAAAATGCACAAGTCCAAGCACGCAGTCAGACAAATGTGGCCCTCCAACGTCCAAAAGAGCAGCAGATGGTGGATAGCTCAGAGCAGGGATGGGCAGCCAGGTCTGACTGCAAACACATTAACTCCATGGCTGCATGAAACCACATTCAGTGACGGAGCTTGATTGGATTTGCTGGACCTCCGTGTTTTCATTGGCTGCTATGCCATTTATCTGTAATATAATGAGCAGGAGATTGAGTGAGCTCTTCTTCCTGCCTTAGGTCTGGCGGGTATGACATCATAGTCTGGATGGGGCGAGAGGATCATAACCTGATTATCTGATAAAAAAAAATGGAGACAAACACAGCTTTGTGATGACTTCAGGATAATAGGTGTTGGTCTACCCATGAGACGGGAAAAAAAAACTCATTAACTGACCATTTAAATCTCTGTTTCATGTTGTCAGAGCATGTATCCTGGGATATCACACCCATAACCTTTAGTTTCTTCGTCTCTTACTGATAAAGTTCACCCTCATTCAGGTTTTAATTACAAGTTGTCCGGTCACAAGGAAAGCTCAGGCTTCTCAAATTCCATTTCCTTTTGACTGATACCTCTTTATTTTCATCCCCAAAGGAGGAACTGACCTTTGTTACAGCCACCACACCTCTTTCCAAAGATTAAATAGTCCACTCCCCTAGTTTTGTGCAGGGACAAGCAGCAGAGTTACATTTTGTGGTGATTTAAATTTGGAGTAAATGAGATAATTTAATTTTCAGAACCAGTAATTTAATATATTTAATAGAACTTTATCCAATTATCCAGACACAGGAAATGCAGGTGTTGTACCATGAAAGTTAGAGGGTGGGGCAGGATGGAAATGTGCCGATCTAGCTCAGAGTCACTCTGTACAGATTTGCTGGCATGTATTATATGAAGGAACAGTGCCAAGGCTGTGGTAGTAGGCGTTTAATTTCCTGTTCATAAGCACTTAATGCTGGGGTCTGTGCTCTGCACAAGAAGAAAATGAACATTAAACATTCAGTGATTTATCTCTGTAAATTACCGGCTAAGTAGTGCTTGGTTACACACTGGACTCTGGCTTGATTCCAGCGACAGATCCAATCATGTCGTGGTTGTGTGAAGGAAATGCGACATAAACACTGGGGGAAGATGGCGTGGCCCGAGATTTATATTCGGTCTGCTCTCATCCTGCCTATCTTTCTGGGGTGTGGAATTAGACATCTGTAACACATCTCTGCCAGCAGATTTATTGGTTGTTGTGCCGGGTTTAATGGTGCACTTGACAGTTTCTCTCTGGCTCAGTGAGCAGGCTGGCTCCTGGAGAAACTCCTTCAGTTGGCTTCACAGTGCTTTTTACTGTGCTACCTTGTCAGGCTGAATGAACCTGTTGATCACTGACAGTTATAAAGAGAGGCTCGAGTGTCAAGTTTAGTGAAAAAGTTGTAAAAAATGCGGAAGTTGCGTTTTTTTTTCCCCCTTAGTGGTGTAGTTTATAGTTGCTTTAGCAGATTAGGGGTGCATCTGTGAAGGGGTGGGGTTATTGCTGTGCACTGTCAGTATTTTGTTTGGTTTATTTGGCAGTAGATTAAATTATAACCACATATTATTAGTTTTTACAGTTATTAGTAGGTGAATTGATTTGTCTGAACAGAGGTCTGACTACAGAGTTGCATCCCTGTTGTGTATCTTAAAGACTATTGTCTAAATACATCAGCAGATTATTGAACATCCTTAAAACTAACTAAATTAATTGTGAACTGTTACCTAATCCAATAGGATAAGAGTGCTTCTTAGTCTAAACATCCAGTTTAAATTACTGGGAAATTATGATTTACATTTTTACAACAATGTACAACAAGTCCTCCAACCACAACCATCATATCAGTTGTTTATCACGACTGTCAGACATGACCCAGAGTAGCATACCAGCAGCAAGTATACCACACCATTGTTATCATGGTTATAATAATAAACACATGATGAGGGTAAAGTTATGGAAAGTTATGGATGTGTTAGACAATGTGTTAAACAACTTGGTAGGATTCGATTCGATGTGGTTCGATTAAAGTTAGTAATGGGTAATAAAACTTAAAGAAATTAAGAACATTGAATTAAAGTGACAGTTTTCATGAATCCAAATACACAACAGGTCATGTGATCACATGAGCATCTAAAACTGTAAAAGATGTTTTGGCTTGATAAGTGGATGCTGCGGCTTTCTTTATGAGAGGTTTACAGATCTTTTACAGAGGCAGTAAACTGATGGCCTTTTATGTATGGTTTATCATTCACTTGCTGATTCTGCTGTTGTTGAAACAGAAAAGGAGCCATCTTTTTATAATGGGCATTAGTTTTTTTCTAGAATAAAATTCATGAAAACATGTTCACCTCCACTCTGAAGGTAACACTTTGGTCAGGGTGGCGACTGCATTGTGAAAAAAAAAAGTCAGTAAAAAAAAAAAAAAACAATCAAACTAAAACAGGCTTAGCTTGTATAAATGTATTATTGGCACTGAACCAGAGCAGACGTTCACTTTGACTCCTGAATAAATTCCTCGCTCTTTTTTTCTTCTTCTTGGCTATTATTCCACTGTCCTCGCTGCCGTCCACATGGCCAGATCTCTGCTCCGACAAGTTCAAAAGGACTGTGCGTCCCCCTGACCGAGAGGACAACAGATGCAGCACGCTGCCTGTTTGAAACGGAGCCATTAATCACAGCAGAGCCACTAATGAGTGGGAATTACTCAGTGGAGCAAGAGAATGAAGAAGGAAAAAAAAGACAAAAAAAACAGAGACACCTTATTTAATTAAGAGGAAAAGCACAGATTGACAATAACTGGCAGCACTGAGGGAATCCCCTTACCCCAATACAGCTGGATTGTAGCTTTATCGCTATATTTTTGAGGAAACACAACATTGTTTATGGATTGTGCATGGGACAAAAGTATCTGCTGCCACTGTTGATAAATAAACATTAAATGTAGACACATTAACACCCTCCAAACCCTTTCAATCTTTCTAACTTTTCTTAAACTCAGTTTCAACTCTGGCCTGTAACTGTGAACTGGATCCACTCATGTTTTGTCTGACATTGACCTGAGAAGTGTGGGCCGTGTGTCACGGGTCAGAAGCCACTGGGGGAGGGGGCTGTTGGTACAGTATTAGTTTGCACGTGGGCTCCAGAGAGAGGCTTTTGGTTAAGTAACAGATGCCCGGTGTCAAAAGTCACCATACTGCTCCCCCCGTCTCAGACAGAAGGGAGATGGGGAGGGACAGACGGCCTCTGGGCCCCTTTTCAGGGGTCCAAACAAAAACACTCCTTTCTATGTAGCCTCTGATGCCTAAGGCTTTGTCTTCTCTGGAAACCTGCCACTTAGTCATATTGTAGTGACACAATTAAAAATAGCACGCAATGAAAGCAGAAAAAAAAAATCTGATTTCCTGACCAGATCTGCCTGGTGAGCACTAACTTTCTTGAGCTGCAAGTGGGATGATGTCTGGATGTCTAGATTAAATCTGGGTTAAATCTGGTCAAAGGTTATTTACATATGGCGCATTTCCACTAGCACGGCTCGGCTCGGTTTGGTTGTGTTTCCATTACAACTGAGTATCACTAGTGCCGCCGTGACGTCATTTACACGGCGCCGAGCAACGCTCTAAACTCTGTAAATATATAACTTTAGCAACATTTGAAACATTTTCAGGCGAGAAAGTAGTCGTTTACCCAACGTGTTGAAAATCTGACAAAATTCCAGCTGTTTACAATTTTGTTTCAACGAAGTCGGCGTTACTAAAGCTAGCCGTAGTGAGCAACGCACTTCCGGTTAACCTACCCTCGCTGTAGCTAGCTTTAAACCGCCGTTTTGACTGCTCTCGTCCCGTTAACGGCATTTAACCATTCAATATGCCTTACCGGAGAGTCTTGCCAGCTCTGAGATCGGCCTGGTTCATTGTAAAACATTTATTTATTGATGTAAATGTGGTGTTTTCTGTGCGTACAGACCCCAAGGCAGTGCTGCTCTTGTGTCTAACCACAAACAAACTTCTGCTACAGCCACAATTGTTAGATTTCATCAATGAGACCAACATTTATCCCCTAAAAAGAGTTTAACCAGCCGGTGGTAAACCTCTAAAAGCCATCGGGTAAGGTAATTAGCGGTCGTTTTCTCCCCGGGGTGACGATGGTAGGCTGGCCGGCGGAGCACGTCAGGAGCCGACTGCTGCCTCTACGATGTTGCGGTCGCTGCTCGGACCAGGAGCTTCACTTCTCCCAAAAACATTGGGGCAAACTTCTAAACAGCCGTCGTTTGGATAAACTAACCGCACACTGGGGATCTAAACAGTCTAAACAGGAAAAAATATTAAAACTTAATAAAGTCACGTAGGTAATAACAGGCTTCAGCAGGAACATTTCTGTTGTCGGTCGTCGCGCGGTTATGACGCTTCCAGTGACGACACTCATCGGCCAATCAGTGGAAGGCAGTCGGCTGACGTCACGTTTTAGTAACGCTTCGGCTCGCTTGGAACCAGGGCTGAGGTGATACCAAAACTGTACCTGGTTGCAGGTACTGCGTGCTAGTGGAAACACGCAAATAGCGCGCCAAGCCGAGCCGTATCGAGCCGAGCCGTGCTAGTGGAAATGCGCCAATAGTCTAAAGCCTTGACATGACTCACAATAGCCACTGTAATCACTTTTTTCTCCGCTAATTAGCATGTGAACAATAGAAACACCAGCAGCCTGAAATGAGACAATATAGTTTAGAAATAAAAGCCCTGTGAAATAATGCAGTAACTTTAACATGAAGCTTTGAACTAAAGTTGCAGCGAGAGTGGAAGTACATCAAAAATGTGAGCTGTGAGAAACTAAAGAAGAAAGAATATATTCCAGCTTTCCCTCTGAGAGATAATTTTACAATCAATACAGCTGAAATCACAGCTAAGCCTTTTGTTTTTAATGTAGCCTATGTGTTCATGTGTCAGGTGATTTTTTTCAGATGGCATCATAGATAAATACTCCAGATTTGGCCATGGCTGTCCAGACATATATTATTTGTAGATACCTCCCCATGCTCCTTAGATAGAGAAAAGGCCCTTGACAGGGCTGAGAAGGATTATCTCTTCTTTGCACTGTTAGAGTCAGATAAGGTCAGTCGGCTACTCACCACTGTCTTTTCGTTGTTACACCAGTAATATAGCCAGATAATTTAACTGTGCAATTGTAAGTACATTTGGTATACTGTGATTTAGACGATAAACATCCTTTTTTCTTTTAAGGTTTCAACTCAATTTAAAAAATATGTAGAAATTCATATTCTGAATAAAAATCTCATCTATATAAGAAAAAATAAAATAGCAAAAGCAAAAAAATGCAGGATCTGCAGCCCCACATTTGCCCTGCACCTCTAATCCTGGGCAACAGCCTTAACGGCCCTTCTCCAGGAGTTTCGTTCCAGAAAGTGGATATGAGCTCAACTGGGATGGCTGAGACTCAGCATCAGTCAGTGTCACAGAAGTCCATTAATAAAGATAAACAAATCTCCAAAGAAGCTGGATAAGGACAGACTATGTGGAGTTACTTGTGGTGGTGGTGGTGGGAACCCAGTGGTAGCTGATAATAATGACATACTAACATCACATGGTGATTCAGGGTGTAGTACAGTCATAAAGTGGCTGTGCAGGTATATGCTGGTGCAGGTGAAGCAACAACAGGTCAGTTAAATTTCTCATCAGCGGTTGAGTAAACACAGGAGGTTGTGTGACGAATGTTGTGTTACGACCTCTAGACATGGATGAGTTAGGGAGAAACAGAACCATCAACATTACAAACATGTTTAAAATACCTATATCTGGTTTTATGCGCGTGGGCTGCTGCTCCTCTTCCTTAAATGGTATCTTATGATCATCTAATGACAGTCATCTCTGTCAAGCTGCCTGAGCAAACCACAGCTTTTATGCTTTTAAAAGAGTCTTGAGTCTAGTTATGGTTACACAAGTATGCCACAGATTCCCCAACAAGAATTAAACCTCGTAAAAACAGCTGCTGACATAAGAATTTTCTTACAGAGTCGGTGAAATATTACACATTTCCAGGTCACACAGTACTGTAAAGGCAGTCTGTAAATATGCTGCTAACACACTACACTAACAAGAAAAGATCAATTTCAACTTCCAACATCGGTGCACTTTTACTCTACTTACAAAGTTTGCACATTTAATGTGATCAGCATGAAAATAGAAAAGAAGAATAGAAGATATGTAAAATAAATGTACATATTAAAAGAGGAAAAGCACAGTTAAAGTGAAGTTAAATTCATTCATCTTTAACATTATCAAAAACATGATCAGTATATTGATCCTTTTATTTCTAAATGTTCTGTTCCACTGCCACGGAGACCCTTGGCTAGACCTTCACTAAACGGTGATCTCCATTTAAAATGAACAGGCATGGCTCCTCATTGGAAGCGTGCATGAAAGTTACGAGGACAGTGAGTAAAGCTAGTGAGTGTTCACCTCCAGAGAACCTTATTCTCCAGAATCCAGGATGTTCATGTAACTCCCTCTGGAAAGACTCGCCCCAACCTCAACATCCCACCTGTGAGTTCCTAAGTTA
This sequence comes from Trachurus japonicus, assembly GCF_045865225.1. Lineage (NCBI taxonomy): Eukaryota > Metazoa > Chordata > Actinopteri > Carangiformes > Carangidae > Trachurus > Trachurus japonicus. The sequence continues at coordinate 21,135,395 of NC_140930.1, forward strand.
AAACCCTCAGAGCCCATCAGAGAGGCCTGTAAACCTCTCTGGACTGTCCAGAAGCTGCTGTTCCTCTTCCCAGATCTTCAGAAAGGATGAATTTTGGCTGAGCAGTGTTTGGATCCAAACAACAGGACTGTACTTGAAGGTCAGGTGTTTGGTCTGGTCCACCAAAAATCCTGGGCCCAGCTGTGGATTCCTCAGCAGGAGGTGCTGCTGGACCTGACTGGATTCAAGGCTTTTATTTGTTATTTGTCCACATAACCCTAAAGTGAGTTACAGTTATTTTTCCTCTCCCAGTTGAGTAAGAGCCCTGACTGCAAATTGAATCAAGATCTGGAACTCCAGCGAGCAGACAGGGTATAGTGTCCCCATACCTTTCACTGCAATAACTCTGTTTTTATGTTTCTTGCTTCATAAGAGAACACTCGGCAGGACAGCCAGCTGATGACACGTTTGATCACACATGTGAAGTATTATGACTGAGGAATGGCCACTGTGAAATATACCATTCTCACCAAATGATAATGTATAGGTTGCAACTGTCCTGATTTTTTTCGTTTTTAAAAGGAATTCATTAGAGAGGACAACAGGTTTTAATGAATGAAATTTGTCAAGAAGATGAAATAAGATCTGAACTGGTGAAAATTGTTTTTGTTTGTGCCAAAAGAGTGACTGATTCGATAAATGGGTGGGTTCAGGTCAGGTCACTGAAGATTTGGTTCAGTGAATGCGAGACTTCCAGGAAGTGTCTTGAGTAGTGCAGTTGATTATAGTTGGAGGGAAATCAAGAGGAAACCTTTCTAAATTAACAGTATGATTATCGGAATGTCCCATGAGGCTTTGCTTCAAGTTCAACACCGTGTCAGAGTGCTTGTTGGACTTTCATCACCCGTGTGAATTCCACACACGTTCTCATTGCCAGTCATGGACAGTTAAATTATAACTATGCTGTTCGACCAGTGACCAAAGAATTCATCTGATTGGCATCAGCTGTATTGGAGCATAAACACTTCCTGTTGCCACGATGACACCCTGTCACAGCTGTTTGGTTACACTGTATGGAAACTGATTGAGCAGCTTGTGTTCCTGGAAGCTGAGGAGAGGGACACATTTTGATGGACAGAGGAAGTGCTGTGTCAAACATTCCCAACAGCTCAGAGAGAGAGAGAGAAACAGAAGCTGACGCTGATCCCCTCAGCTGGACTCCAGCCACCAAACACAGCCACCGCTCATCTGAAGCTTATTGCGGCATGTATGGTTCTCCTACTGTGTGTTCACTCAGAAAACACTGTACGTACTGATGTGCACTGGAACAAGCTAATAAACCACAAGTCAGCGCTGGTTTCTTTCAATCATGACCATCATTGTGCCAAATTTTAAGGCTGGATATTTGTGAGGAAACTGCCTGCGGAGCTCCGAGACAGGATTGTGCTGAGGGGAAGGCTACATTAAAGGTTAAAGGTGGACTCCATAATTCTTCTATTTATTGATAATAGTTCTGAACAGTGTTGGGAAAGTTCACTTTCTGGATGAACTAGTTCAAAGTTCAGATCACAGTTTTTTAAAATGAACTAGTTCAGTTCATAGTTCATAATTCAAAATTTTGAACTAAGTTCACGGTTCCAAAACTGAACTAGTTCATAGTTCTTTTTTTCCAATATGTTGCTACAAATTGCCTCAGCCTACTACTTTACTTTCCCCAAAAAGTATCTGAGTTATGATGAAAGTAATTAATTACCAGGAAAAGTAAGTATTACGTTACTATTTTATAAAATTCTGTCAAATTACTTGGACTTCCCTCTCTAACCCCCGTTTATCTTTTACTAACCAACTGCAGTAATCCTCCACGCAGACTCGCTGTATCACTCCGCCTCTTCCATGTGCCGCTGATCCAAACAGCTGATAGGTGTTGCCAGATTGGTTGGTTTTTCCGCTACATATTAACACCTGTTTACGGTGTGTTTTAGCTGGGTTTTTGCCCGGAAGGCTCTATGGAAATCTGGCACACTCGTGAACAAAGTCATACTTTGAGAGAGCGCCATTCACAAACGCCAGAATGAACGCGTTCACAATAACGTTAATCAAACAGAAATACAGTACGTTCAGTTCACGTTCGCCCAAAATATGAACGAGTTCATGAACGATCGTGCTAGTCTTGGCCAGTCTCTTGGCCTCTCTTCTAATTCAGAGAGGAAACACACATGTAGTAATGTGCAGACTTTGTTTTTAGTTTAAGTTGTTTTAGTTGTGTGCATTATTCCAGTGCCAAAGGTGAAACATCCCAAGACTCTCAATGACTATAGGCCAGTGGCACTGACCGCACACGTCATGAAGGTCTTTGAGAGACTGGTTCTGCAGCAGCTGAGGCCCTTGGTGAGCAGTTCCATGGATCCTCTGCAATTTGCTTATACCAGGCCAAAGTTGGTGTGTACGACGCCATCATTTCCCTGCTGCATAGGGCTGTCTCACACCTGGACAGGCCTGGGAGCTCAGTGAGAGTGATGTTCTTGGACTTCTGCAGTGCATTCAACACCATCCAGCCCTCCCTGCTAGCAGGGAAGCTCCATGACATGCAGGTGGACCATGACATGGTGGCCTGGATTACAAATGACTTATCTGGCAGGCCACAATATGTCAAACTGCAGTCGACACCATCACCATGTGGTGACAGGAAGCATGGTGCACCCCAGGAAGGCTAGCAGTGTGGTGGGACGAAATCTGGACAGTTTGGAGGAAGTGGCGGAGAGGAGGATAAAGGACAAGATTAATAACATCCTGAAAAACCCCTCCCACCCCCTCCATGAGGAGCTGTGGCTGAGGGGGAGCACCTTCAGCCAGAGACTCACTCTCCCCAGGCAAGGCAAGGCAAGGCAATTTTATTTGTATAGCCCGTTTTTACAAACAGTTTGTCTCAAATGGCTTTACATGGCATCGTAACAACATCCTCTGTCCTTAGACCCTCTCATCGACTGAGGAAAAACTCCATAGAAAACCCTTTTAACAGGGAAAAATCACCTCAGGGTGAGCAACAGAGGAGGGATCCCTCACCCAGGACGGACAGACGTGCAATAGATGTTGTTACAGACAAGACAGTTTACAGTTTATGTCACAGAATGTGCGAAATATGGAAATGTAAGCAAGAGTTGATGAAGGCAGCCTCCAGGTGCAGAACGGACCGGTTAGGTGCTCGGCGTAAGCACGATGCCATCCCCCGACCAATGCTGCATGTCATCAAAATCTTAATATGAATATCTAAAAAAACAAAAACAAAACAACAGCATCAAAATAACATTGATGGGGTCGGGGACAGTAGTGGCTCCTGTGACACACCATCTTATCTCATTATGAGTACACTTTATTTTAAGGGGTCCTTGTTCCTGTGTATCTACCTAATCAATTACAGTGTAATTACCTATGTAACCGTATGTAATAACATGTACTTACATTGTAAATACATAGTGTATTTTGGTGTACTTACAGGTCCTTGTTACACTTGTAATAAGAAATGCCAAAGTGGCCTCTCTCTTTGCACAAGCATTTCTTATTACAAGTGTAACAAGGACCTGTAAGTACACCAAAATACACTATGTATTTACAATGTAAGTACATGTTATTACATACGGTTACATAGGTAATTACTCTGTAATTAATTAGGTAGATACACAGGAACAAGGACCCCTTAAAATAAAGTGTTACCCCTTTACTGCTGCCATATGCATCTCTTTGGCTAAACACCCTACAACATTTTCTGGCATTGCTCCTACAACAAACTGCAAAGAGACCCTGGATCATGTCCAATGAAGAGATAATTACTCCAGCTAAGTCAAGTGCTGTATTACAGGAAATATACATAAATATTTCCAAAGCTTATATTAATTGCTGGTAAACCTCCCAGACTGAAATAAATCTATTCTCAGCTCAAAGAACAGAACAAGTGTAATGCACTCACTGACAGCATTTAATAAACACTGCCTGTTTCCAGTCATTAAATCTTTACAGAGAGAAATTTATATGAAGCATGCTTTGCTTGATGGATCCATCAGTACATTAATAAAGCCCAGAAATTCCACTCTTTTTGATACTGAACACATATTCAGGATTTATACAGAGCCTGGTATGAAGTTTAAATCACAGATGGAGCAGAACTATGAGCATGTTTTGCTCTTCAACGTTTGTTTCAATATTTTTTTTAAATATAATTTATTTGTGTAATTTTGGCCATAATTTCTATTGGTTTTGACAACACTGTTCTCAACAACTAACAGGACAAGAAATGTTCACATAGTCACTGTAAACATGGCAGCTGTTTATCCAGATTATATAAACCCTGTCATGTGGAGGAAAACTATAGTGAATGTAACAATACATCTGATGGTTACCTGTGTGAGCACACACCGGCATCACCAAGAGCATGAAGCGCAGAATACAATCTGCACTGGAAAAATCAGTGAAGCACCACAGCTACAGCTCTGACTGTTCTCAATACGGGTTTTATATAGTTTGACATCAGCAGGGTTGCAGCTGAAACACTTACTCTCAATTTGCACTTTGTGCTCATTTTATATCACTTTTAAATTATGCTGACCTTTACAAAGTGCAGTGAATTTTTATGTAAAGTACCTTTACTGTCTATTGTTTTGTATGCCGTGTATATCTTTTGTTCTCCATGCCATTGCCAAAGACAGTTTTCCATTTTATGCAAGTTTAATGGACAATAGAGTTCTGGATCTGATGAATTTGCATACATCTACTGTATATTGGCTCCTGATGTATTTGAATACTAAAATGCAATAACTATTAGACCTACTTGTGTCTTAATGGGGCAGTGTTATTATAAATCTATTAACTTGCACGTTCACACAGCCAGCTACTTTTGCCAGTTGTCCTTCCTGCATTTGGCAGAGCAACTGTTATGATTAAAATTGAGTTTTTAACCTTGACAGTCTCATAAAATTCAGGGCTCAGGGATTTTAGGAGTGGGGGTCGGGAGAAAATAAACCAACTTCTGCCAGGCACAAGCTAACAAACAACTTTTCAATTAAGTTCAATCTTATTTGTGAAGAGGCAAATCATAATATGCATGATGTCAAGGTCAAGACCGTAGTTTATAAAAACAAATGAAAGATGCTAACTGCCTCAACTGATCTAATCTGTCTGCTGGTCTCTGGATCTGGTCTCTTGACAGACATAGATCTGGGTCTGACTAAGGCTCAACATGAGGCTCCATCTCTCTAATGTTTCCTCCTCCAATCATCGTATTGCTCTCTCCTCGCTCACCTGTCAACCTGGACCAAGCAGGAGTTGGGGGGCGGGGCTTAGGACATGATCCACATTACTCAATCTGGACATCAGAGCAGATGAGCATCAGTCTTTGATTTTTGACTTTAACCTAATTTTACTGGAGTGAGCGTTAAAGAGGAACTAAGCAGGATTTTTTCTGTGGCTATGCTACATTTTTAATTAAAAAGCTCCAGAGTAATTGTGATAGTTAACTACATGACTTGTGACTTATGAATGAGAATGGAGGCTCTCTGTCTCACGGCTGAAAACCAACCTTACAACATCAATGTAGTACCTGGCCACCGCCCCGGTGTCCCAGCTCTCGTCTCTGCACACCGCGACACAAACGTGATTCGTAACCCGTAATCTTTTGTTTATGACAGTTAAGACTACACAGATTGACACGTCGTAACATTGTATGTGTTATATATAAGTGATCCACGGCTCCATGTATTGATTTTTCACCGGCTTTGTTGTAAACAAATGCACATGGCCGGGTGGAGGGTTAGCAACACAGCAGAAAAGTGACCAGCTTGCATAGTTCCTCTTTAATAATCTTATTTGTTAAAGACAGTGGCAAAACTTTCAGTGGGAGTCTCCACTAATCAGTTGAATGTTCGTGGGGGTAATCCTAAATTCTCTTTCAGTTTAGTGAAAACCATTAGATGATTTCGACGTGGGATGATGCAGATGATTTACAAAACTTTCAGGACTGTGTCGTCATACAGCAGCTGAGCGAGCAACAAAGCAGAGGAGGGAAAGTGAAGCAAGGTAAGAAGAAAAGCAGAGGGCGGTGAAATACGGGTTGTTGCAGATGAAAAGAATACAGCCCAAGAGAATGTTTTGTTGTTCAGTTCAAAGCAGAGACCGAGTCATAGATTGAATGTGTCTGCTTGAGGGTGCCCATCACAGCAGCCTCCTCATTAGCATCGCAGCTGACAAAAACCATGCTTTTAATTAATCTCTTCATTTCTGTCACTGTACTAAATACCAGAAGAGTACACAATACAGGGATCCCCTCGTCTTTGATGTATGGAGACTGGCTGCTCCGCCGTGTACCCTACCCATCTGGCCTGAACTGACAATGGCAGTCCAACATCAAATCTCATTAGTAGTGACTAGTATTCTTTTCATCTTCCACAAAAGGCTTCCATTGTGCTGGTGCTAAAGTGCATTCCTCAGCTCCCACTCGTCTTCTGGGTGTCTCAGAGGGACGGAAGGGTTGGTGGTGGTGGTTGGCGGGGGGGTGAGGACATTACTGACAGAGTTGACTGAGTTCAAATTCACCTTCCCATGTAGAAAGACGTCACAGCAATCTGTTGTCCAATTGATTAATTTTGCAATAATTAATATACAACTTCTACTGTTCTTTTTGAGACAAAGTGGAAACTTGTCTTTCGATACAATAGTGACAATGGCCCTCATTTATTAAACTTGCGTACACCAAAAAAATGGGTGTACACCAAATTCACCGCAAGGATCGGCATTTATTAATCTGAGCGTGAGCGTACGGTACGCACAAATCTCACGCCAGCTCTGACCAGGTGTACGCACATTTGGAACCAGCGTAGAACATGCAGGAAAGAGTGCTGCTGTGTCAGAATGATTATTAAACCATAGTCTAATAACGCAGCGATGTGGACCACATGTTGTTGTTGTTTATATTGATAAAAAGATAAAAAGTAGCCAAAAAAAAAAAAAAGAAACGATAAAACCAAGTCTGTGTTGAAAATATAACTCGACTTTTATTTTGGGCAATTGAGATGAATTAAAAACCACGACGTGACAGATGCTCGTTAATCAGCTGTGTAAACAGAAACAGTCAATGACAGACCTGTTATTGTAGATCACAGACACAAACTTCCAACATCTGCAGCACCAGAGCATGACCGGACGGCTCCTCAGTCTCTCTCTCTGCCGGACACCGGAGCCCGGGGGGGGGGCTCCGCTACCTGTCCAGGTGCAGCTGATCTCGGCGGAGTGTTTTTCTTTTCTTTTTTTTTTTCCTGTCACCGGGACCTGTCAGCGGGAGATCGAACCGGTGTTTCACATCCCTCCATCAGCCGAACCATGCCAGCGGTGCTGATGGTCATAAAGTAGCGTTCGCAGCAGTAATATGCCTATATGATGAGGCATATTAGGGCCGTGATTCTCCTCAGTCACTTGTGTTTAGTAAACTGCAGGAGCATTTCATGAGATCGCTGGTTTTCCTGACGTGGTCGGTGACACGTGCGTCTGCAGCCTCCATCCACCGGGATGACGCTTATCAATCACAAAATCTATCAATCTATCAATGTCCAGATATTTAATGTTGCCGCCCTCTCCCTGTTCAACGCGGTAATGCCAGTAAAGTCCCTCTTCTTGGCCGTCTTCCGTGTCTCCATGTCGTAAAAGAGGCAGGGCGACGCCTCTAAAGCAGGAATATATCGGGGCGTGACATTTAAATTACGCTCGTTTTCAGCCGCCGGATTTATCAACACCACGCCGGTTCTACGCCGAAATCAGCAGCGTACACACTTTTAGTAAATCACACGTGACACTTGCCGTACACTGATATTTACACCAGAATCTACACCAGATCCTGCGCAAGTTATTTATCAAACTTGCGCAGGATCTGGTGTAGATTCTGGTGTAAATATCAGTGTACGGCAAGTGTCACGTGTGATTTACTAAAAGTGTGTACGCTGCTGATTTCGGCGTAGAACCGGCGTGGTGGTGATAAATCCGGCGGCTGAAAACGAGCGTAATTTAAATGTCACGCCCCGATATATTCCTGCTTTAGAGGCGTCGCCCTGCCCCTTTTACGACATGGAGACACGGAAGACGGCCAAGAAGACGGACTTTACTGGCGTTACCGCGTTGAACAGGGAGAGGGCGGCAACATTAAATATCTGGACATTGATAGATTGATAGGTTTAGTGATTGACAAGCGTCATCCCGGTGGATGGAGGCTGCAGACGCACGTGTCACCGACCACGTCAGGAAACCCAGCAACCTCATGAAATGCTCCTGCAGTTTACTAAACACAAGTGACTGAGGAGAAATCATAGGCATATTACTGCTGCGAACGCGACTTTATGACCATCAGTACCGCTGGCATGGTTCGGCTGATGGAGGGATGTGAAACACCGGCCCGATGTCCCGCTGACAGGTCCCGGTGACGGGAAAAAAAGAAAAGAAAAACACTCCGCCGCGGAGTTCAGCTGCACCTGGACAGGCAGCGGAGCCCCCCCCCGCCTAACCGGGGCTCCGGTGTCCGGCAGAAAGAGAGACTGAGGAGCCGTCCGGTCATGCTCTGGTGCAGGAGATGTTGGAAGTTTGTGTGTGTGATCTACAATAACAGGTCTGTCTGTCATTGACTGTTTCTGTTTACACAGCTGATTAACGAGCATCTGTCACATCGTGGTTTTTAATTCATCTCAGTTGCCCAAAATAAAACTCGAGTTTCAACACGGACTTGGTTTTATCGTTTCTTTTTTTTTTTTTTGGCTACTTTTTAACTTTTTATCAATATAAACAACAACAACATGTGGTCCACATCGCTGCGTTATTAGACTATGGTTTAATAATCGTTCTGACACAGCAGCACTCCTTCCTGCATGTTCTACGCTGGTTCCAAATGTGCGTACACCTGGTCAGAGCTGGCGTGAGATTTGTGCGTACCGTACGCTCACGCTCAGATGAATAAATGCCGATCCTTGCGGTGAATTTGGTGTACACCCATTTTTTTGGTGTACGCAAGTTTAATAAATGAGGGCCATTGTGAGGGAATACGGGGAAAATTTTCAGTGGCGGAGCCAGGAAATTTTCTGTGGGGTGGCCAGGATGGTCATGTGATCATTATGGGGTGGCAATGTCTCACTGTAAAATATAGCGATATTTAGGTCACCTACTGTAAACCACACACCTCCATAATATTTAGAACGCAGGTAATGATGGAAAAGATCAACTAATATTCAGTGTAGCTTACTCTTTTTCTTATTCCTGCAAGTAAAGAAACAAAGATTCTTACACTATACAAATGTAGCAAAATATACAGACAATTGCACAGCTTACTGTGATGAGAGGATTCGGGAGATGATCAGCTCCGCTTGTAGTGATCACTATGAGCTCATTCTGTTGGTGTATCAGGAATACACAGACATAATTTGAGAAACAGTTGTTTTTATTATAGCCTGATCAAGCTACAGTATAAACACACACAAATAATGGCCAGCAAATTGGGTCAACATAAGGATTCCAGTCATAGACAAGGCTTAAGGGCTACTGTACAAATGCACAAAACAGTTATATTTTGATGGTCTGGAATGTTGTTGAAAATAAATTGGAGAAACCTTAGGTTGAGCAACAGAGGAGGGATCCCTCAGGACGGGCAGACATGCAAGAAAACAATTTACAACACATTGTTCACCATCTCCTGCTGTGGGTCTAGTCTGTTGACACCTGTCAGTTGAACCACACACATGATAAAATATTAATAGGAGGATTTGGTCATGTAGGGTTTAAATTATACTATACTATTACCTAGCATTGTTATTTAGAATGTAATGATTAATTGCAATACATAAAGTAAACAGTAGCTGTGGGCATACCTACCTTGTGATGAGCCCTGCATGGGTTCTGTGGTGACAGTGTCTGAAACACAAATGTTTAAACTGTCAGTAAGTCTTAATGATTTTATGAAGCATTATTACATATAACAGTATAGGTGATACAAAAGGCAGAAACGGCAGGCAGTCACAGTGTGCTGTTGCTACAGGATCTGTGTTCTCATCTTGTTCTTGTCTGTCTTCACCACTGTCCCTCCTTTCAACATTCCCTGTCTTTCTACTGAAGTAGCAGGCAATTGAGTAGCAGCATGCAAGTCACTATTAAAAGATAGGTAAAGGTAAAGGTACTTTATTAGTCACTTATTACACGGCTCTATTGAATGCTGCTCTCTGATTGGTCCAGCGCTGCGTTCTGCGGTCTGTTATTTCTGTATAACGGACCGTCGTCAAGTATAACAGACCGTTGCTAGGGACAGCGCTCTGATCAGCGCAGCAGAGAAAAGAGAAACTATGCAGGATATTTACCTTGTGTTTCATTTTTATCGTCATTAAACAGCTTCAAACTAATAGTGATGTTAGATAAATGACTTGTAACTTGTTACAAGGAGAGTGGAGGCTCCTTCCACATCGCTGCTGGAAACCAAACCTGCTGATCAGAGCCTCTGACCCGGTGTCACAGCTCTCCTCTCGTCTCGGTCGGACCGCGACTCCGCGGCTCCGCGACACAAACGCACCCCGTAAACAGTAAAGTTAATCTCTTGTTTATGACAGATACGACTACACACAATACACATATTTTAACACGTGTATGGTAATCTATCGATCCACTGATTGATTATCAAAGGCTTCAAATGCACGAACGGGAGGAGGCTCGGCAAAACAGCGGAAGTGACCGGTCTTGCAGATTCGCTAAATTATGCAATTTTAAATCAATGAAAGTCGTATTTTGATCAGAATTATGTTTCAAATTAATTATTTCACTCGTAAACCGTGTAATAAGCGGGATAATGTATAGTTGGTCGGTTGTTATGGAGAAATAAACCCCTTCATGTTGAATGAAACCCCTCCGCTTCGCGTCGGGGTTCCATACAACCTGTCGGGGTTTATTTCTCCATAACAACCTCCGAACTATACATTATCCCTTACATATACAGCTAGTACAGTGAAATTCTTTCTCTGCATTTAACCCATCCCTGAGGAGCAGTGGGCAGCCGCGGTGCAGCGCCCGGGGACCAACTCCAGATTATGAGCCAGTGCCTTTGGTACAGACAGGTTAGAGACAGACAGGTGAGAGGGGCACTGACTGGAGGATTAACCTAGCCGACATGTTTTTAGTGGTGGGGGAAACCGGAGCACGCGGAGGAAACCCACGCAGACACGGGGAGAACATGCAAACTCCACACAGAAAGGCCCTGGGCGGCCCGGGATTCGAACCCAGGACCTTCTTGCTGTGAGGCAACAGTGCTAACCACTGTGCCACCGTGCCGCCCAGATATTGTGTGCTGAATGTGTGGGAAAAAAACGTTGCAGCTGGTGATTAATCAATAGTATAATGATGTCTATTTTTTTAAGTGCAAAAGACTTGTCTTAAAAATCACGAAATTTACACAATATAATGTAACGTAAATGAGGGCAGTCAGAGCAGACTCTCCATTCGCTAATGTACCACAAGGAGACTTCCAGATGTGTCTGAAATGCTTCAGAACTGGAGTAAGTCACAGTCAACAAGTAAGAAAACTCGACCAGAACCGACCAAAGTGACCATAGAAAACTTACCTCCAAAGGTGTCCTTGCTTGGCGACAGCGTATTATGACAAACTGGCTGCTCCTGCTCTGCTCCTCTGCTCTGTTCCCATGGTAAGTTTGTTGTGTGCTGCAGTAAAATGCGTCCGTGCGGAAACGGCGGTAGGGCGGAACTAAAGTTCCGCGCGCAGAGCCGTTTTTGGTCAAATTATGCCCCAGCCATGGGGGTGGCCAGTGGGGTGGCCAGAGAGTGGTCAGGGGTGGCCGGCCACCCCGTAGCTCCGCCAGTGACAGATTCATATGCTAATATGTGGTTCAGAATCAGGAGTTTGTATAAACCTCAAGACAAATTAGAATATTTGTGATGTTAAATTGTATGGACTGTGAAGACCTTAACATGGTATCATTCTATTGAGACTTGTACCGGAGATAGATGAATCAGAATAGATCAGAATAGGCCGATTTTGTTTGGCTGACAAACAGACGTGTAGGGCCCTAGTTTCCTAGACCGAGCGAAGTCTAAGTGCAGCGCAGCTTCGCCACGCCAACGAGGCGTGTCCAGGTCCATTTCTCAAGTTTGGTGGGCAGCGCAGTCCGACTTACGCCAGCGCAAGCCCGCCCCTCGTCCCTCCTACCGGCGCAAACGGCAAAGGGGGAGGAGAGAGGGCGGGAGGGAGACAGGAGGAGGAGAAGTGGGATTAACACAGCTGATTCGGATCTTCACCAATCAAATGAGCTCCTCTCCTCACCTTTAACTGCGCCGCGGGCGATGCACGCTGCAAGTTTGTCATTTTATACTTTGACATGGACGGAGGAGACAGCGACGCCAGTGGCCGAACCTCTCCCAGGAGGAAACAGCTGTTTTGGTCCGGAGGTCCGAGCTCAGAGTGACTGAATAATGAGTTTACTAATATCCTTAATCAGGTTTGATCTGATACACTGAGAACCACTGCCCAGAGTAAAAAACAACAACTAATTATAGCTGCTGCGCAGCGATGGGTCGGGTCCGGGCTACTTTTGGGCAAATTTAGGCAATTCTGAGCAACAAACAGGAGAATAGGAAGACAAGACAGTTGACCTTATAATGTTCAATTTGCACCAGTTGAGGATTGAACCCACAATCTCTAGAACCAAAGACCGTTGTCTATCGCACTGAGCTAATTGACAAGTGGCAGATCAATAGTGGCTTCACAAATTGTGTAAGCCATTCACTGTCGTGTAGGCAGAAAAAGAAAAATCAGTTTTTGAGGTAAAATAATGATATGTATTTGTCAAACATCTACTATGAGTCTAAGATGTTAGGAGCCTTCGCACATGGTCCAGTCCAAGCTATTTGGATTTTTAAACTTAGAAGCTTGCTGTGATGCCACCATTAGGACAATTGTCTTGTGTTTCATGTTGAGGACATTTGACATTTTGATCTGTCATCATCATCATCATCATCACCCTGGCTGGGTCTCGAACTCACAACCTCTGACACCAAGAACCAGCGCTTAACTCAGTGAGCTAATTATCTGGAAGTGAGACCTGCTGTGTGTCTTCTCAAATAGACTCAGGGAGTCAGTGTCCGGGCAGCTGTTGTGAACGCAGATTTCTGTTATCTAAACAAAAATCTGTTAATACATAAATTGCATTTAGACAGCAAAATAGCTTGAGGACATCTGACATTTGATCTGTCATTATCATCATCACCCTTGCTGGGTCTCGAACTCACAATCTCTGACACCAAGAACCAGCTCTTAACTCACTGAGCTAATTAGCTGGTAGTGAGACCTGCTGTGTAGCTTCATTTATCCACTCAGGTGAGCCAGTGCCCGGGCAGCTGTTGTGATGAAATGGTCAAAAGTCAGAAATTCAGTCATCTAAACAAAAATCTGATAATACATAAATTGCATATTGACAGCATGGAAATGTTGGTGATTTGTTTTTAATGATAAGTGTTTTGCTTCATAAGAGAAAATATGATGTTTATAAATTCCACACTCACATTGGCTGCAGTTGTTCCCATGAGAGCAGAATTCAAAATATTCTCAAAAATTCAGTTTTTTAATTAAAATTCTGATATTTGCCAAACTTCATCAACCATGACTCCAGAATATTGTCATTTTTTTTCAGGAAGATTGAAAATGTATTTAGCAAGAATTTGATGGTATATGTTTACAGTAGTGTTTACAGTCAAACGTTTTCATGCACTGTTGGCTCAATTTTTGCTTAATCAAAAATCCGAGAAACAAGTTTTGTGGAGGACAGTCTGGAGATGCTCTGTAGCAAGTTTGGTGTCAATTGAGCAAAAATTGTGGGAGGAGATACATTTTAAAAGTTTTACAGTTATCGAAAAAAACAGAGTGATGGACTTCATAATTTGTAATAAGTTTAAGTGGACAAAAGTTTCAGCAGTATTGAGGCTACATTGTGGTGAAGTTTCAACACTGTAGCATCTACCGTTGGTTTGGTAGGAATTTTTTTAAGTTTTTAAATTTAAACGCTTATTGTGCCCCCCCTAGGAGGGGGGGGCACATGTCCTTGGAGTTGAGTGAATCTGGCATGGGGTCGGATGTTTCTGTGAAGTTTGGTGAGTTTTCGCCCATGGGAAGTATGACTTCCTTGGAAGAAGAAAGAAAGAAAGAAAGAAGAAGAATTCCTAGGAATACAATAGTGTCCCGGCAGCTTAGCTGCCCGGACCCTAATAAACTAATAAAGAAACTCACATTTATTCAAACCCTGTGTAAGCAAGATGAGAGGTGTACACTAATCACAACATAAACAAACACCATGCGGGATGAAATCAGCGTAAAGGACGCTCTCTCTCTCTCTGTCTGTCCATCTCTTTTTTTTCTTCTTTTTTTTCTGTGATAGAGATGCTGAGTATAGGCTATATACTGACTATCTGATACCGAGGCTGTTGTGGTGGGCTAAGAGAGATGATGATTTGTGTTTTGTTTTTCATTACGGCTGCGTGACGACCTGGTCGCTCGCGCTAATTAATTAATAAGTAAATAAATAAATAAATAAAGGGGATCATCACAAGGGCACAGTGCGTATCTCAACACGGCAGCAAAATGCAGTCATCCACCCTCACAGTCCTGCTTTTGGGACATCCGCAGCTGCTTTTCAGTGCCAGTTTGTCCCTGCTGTGTTAATTCAGGTGGAGTTTCCATTACGCGTGCCGACAGCCTTTGATCTCTGCTTTGATCTGACGTCAGATGTGACGGGACAATCTATATAGATATAAATTCACGTGTTGATTCCATTAGTTGCATTAAATAGTGGTTATTGTGGATATTTATTGCATTGAAATGTGCCTGGAACTGTGGAAACCTGCCTGTGAGGTCTTGGTGACGTGTGTGCACTGCACGTCAGTCAGCCAAACTTCCACTGCACCTGCTGCGCTCCGCCCTGCGCTGAGAATAGACCTGGTTTGAGGTGGCGAGCTTTCAGCGCAACCTCGGCGGGACATTTTCGCACGAAACTTCCACTGCACCAAGCTGAATCTGTGACGCCTCCCCCTGCTGCGCGGCCACGCCTATCTCAGCGCAGCGCGATCTACCAATCTGACTTTGCGCTAGGCTGCGCTGGTCGAAACTTGCATTACACCGGCTGCGCTACCTTGCGCCACCTGCGCTGCGCCATCAAACTAGGGCCCGTAGTGTTACAGTACCGAACAGTGATTTAGCATCTAATACGCTCTACAACGCCCTGACGGAAAGTCTAGCATATATATATTTTTTTTTCACCTAGTCTGACATCTCCTACAACATGAACCTTGACCAATAGGATGACAGAGCGCTCTTGAACGCATTGTTTACACACAGTGAAGGTACGCTAGCTCACTTCATGTACACAATGTAAGTTTATGGCACACATTCACTAACATACCTTATGTTCTCTCTGAAGGACTGACAGTCCATACTGTCCTCTTCAGCAGACTCAGGAATGGCTCCACAATTGTTTTTCCATCCTTTTCTTTTCCATGCCTGAGCAAAAGACCGCTAGCATCACACATAGCGCTACAGTAGCCATGATTGACAGTTTGTTGTGACCTTTCCCCGATGGTCTCTCCGTAGAGAAAAAAAAGCAACCAAAACAGGGTTTTCAGTAAGTTAGGAATCTTGGAGAAATATAAATGGTGAAGAGTGAAAGGGAAGGTGTTTTGACACAAATGAAATCAGAAAAATTAAGAACACCATTAAAGTGAACTTTCCAGTTTTGCCACCAAAATCAACTATTTTCCAAAATACTTGGACCTCTGGACAAACAGCTGAGGCTGAGGCTAGAAACTGGACCTGAACCCAAAGGATTAGAGACGGTTTGAGTTTAGTCAGGGCTGTCTGTCCTGAACTAATAGAAATGTATCACAGTACCTGCTGTTGTTGTTTGAAGGAAATCATATGCTCAAAAGAGTTAATGGAGAATATCATGTGGAGAACATGGCCAAAACCACAACTGGAAATCTGGGCCATTTCCACCTCATGCTACTGGCTCAAATGGACTATGGTTGTGGATAGTGCACATATCATGTGTAGTCTGACAAAATAACAGAAATTTACAGCCAACCAACCTAATAACATGTATTAGTTTTTGGCAAGTTGAATCAGTAGAACACGATCACACATTATACCATTCAAAACTCACAGAACACTAACCAGGTAAACAAAACATAAATATACTTTTTGAATTCTGCATCTCTCCAACAAAAGCTACATGAATACATTCATGAGGGAAATTGTGTTGGCTGGTTTTTCATTATTCATATAATTTATAAGCAAAACAATGAATCAATTAATTGACAATGTAAAAGTAGTCAGCAGTTACAGCCATTAACTTTCTCAATTAAATATCTTACCCATGGACCAGTGGTTTCTCTCATGCCTAATCAGATCATAGATCTAACCCAAAATGAGCTTCTCGTGTTCATGACACTGAAAAAAACTCTTTAAATATATGCATGTATATAGAGTGAGAACTAAAAACAGCTAAGCTTTCTGTGAGGTGAGAATAACCAGCAGCCTGTAAACACATTCCCAGGCAGAGGTAAATCTATTTAGTTTCCTTTACTCTCCCTTAATCAAACAGAAAGGCTCCAGCTGAAATGTGCTGACCTGTAAAATCCCAGCTGTGGGCCCTGCGGTACCCAACACAAACTGGGTCTTTCCCATTGAAACTCAATGCCCAGGGTAACATGCCATGTTTTGCTACAGGAAACCAAAGAATGTTTGACTGCTGGGCCTGGCGTCTGATGGCAGACTGCATCCGTTTGAAGTATTCCCCTTCCAAGGCTGTGGCCAAAGTAAATAAAAGCAGACCACTCTCTCGACCTCCATCAAACACATCACTCAGAAACAGCTGTTACCATTTAACTGGAAAAACCACAGACATTCCTCCTCTCAGAATGTATATGGGACATGTGAGATAGCAATCAACACACGCATTCTTTGACTGTGGTTACACTTCCCATTTCTTCCCCTTCCAAGTGTAAACAGACCGGCCCACTGCACTGACCAGGTTGGAGTTATGACCTCAGAATATTGTTTTGTTGTTTCAAACATTTCTACACTGTGATTATGTCGTCTGGTTTGTTTTGCTTTCACCCAAGAATCTTTGAAATTCTCAGAATGGCTGCTTACACTTTTAGCCCAGAGATAATGTTTGCTTATCACTATTTACAGCACAGGCAGAACTGTAAAGAAAACACAGTACAATTACGTATAGTTATTTCATAACAGAAATCAGCCCCTCCAGGAATCTGAGATGTTGCGATCTCAAGACCAAACACAAATAATCCTCTCTTTATTGAACGGTATTGGCTCATCAGAGATAATACTGTATATTCCCTAACAGGATTCATGATATTGATTATAAATCATGAAAACAATCATGTTTTATAAGCTGCATTTGTATATGCACTGCGGGTCCAAGAACATGTCTTTTATTTAACTTTCAATGTTTTATTTAACTTTCAGTGAACATCTAACATTAAAATTAACCTGAATTAGTTATTTTGATAATAAAAACCTAGAATTCTTTGCCTCCTTCAACTTCAACTCAACTTCAGTTGAAGTTGAAGGAGGCAAAGAATTCATTGCCTCTGCCCACCATCTAAATGTCTGGGAATATGATTACAGTCTCCTCCTCTTGAGTTACAAAAACCCTGCCACATTAGGGCAGGTGTGGTCTTTGACCTTTTAAACATAAAAAAATAATCACTTCATTATTTTATCATTATAGATAATAGTGTTGAATTGTGTCATAATTGATGTATGCATTACTGAGTTACAGCCAAATGTTTTATGAGGACCATTGACCTTTGACCTTTACTTTGACCATGTCCACCAAAACGTAATCATTGAAGTCCTCAAGGAATTACTTAAATATTAGGTCCCTGAGGCTGCAATTGATGCTCAGAGTGTTTAAAAACATTGTGCTCCCAACTCTGACATACAGTACATGAATTTTCATTGTATATCCCGTTGCCATTCCGACGGCCCGCCGGCGGGCCCCCGGGGGGGTTTTAAACAGGGAGGTGTCATAGAGGATGTCACCAGTCACTTGAAATAGTCATGCCACATATCGTTGGAAAGCTAAAACTCTTGTGATTAAAGATATGCCGACCATTCCTAAATATAATCATCACAGCAACACTCGAATCAGACTATAAACATGCTAACAAAGTTCGTAAAAAGCCGATATAACTCACGATTTGTGTCAGGGCAGGCTCAGGATCACAGGGTTTCCCCACAAACTTGGTGTCGTTACATTCAGAAAAGTCCAGTAAATCCAATCCAGTAAAGTATTTAGTCCAAAACACACGGTTGTACCGGTAGATAACCTCATCCCGCTGCTGCATCTTATGAAATTACGCATTGTATATCCAGTAAATCCGTTTATTTCTCCTCATAAATCCGGCGTTTACATGAAAACAATGTTTATTTCACTTTACAAAATGGCGCTGCCCTCTGACCTTTCGATTGACAGCTCACTCGACCAATCACAAGCTCCCTGTCCCCGGCTGCCGCCTGCAATAGCGAATGAGTGGCTGTGTCTGTATGAGGAACATCCCCTCCGACAGCGCTGAATGGCTTCAGCCAATAGAAACCGATCTCGATGGAAACTGTAGCATTGAATAGCCAATGAGATTACGAAACGAACGATGTGCTGCATTCACGGTCCCTGGGAAAAGGCAGCACTGCCATCTTCATGCGTAACTTTGCAAAAGCTGCACTTTGGCGCATGTATTGTTTCTCAATGGCAACTTTAGGAAAACGCCTAGATATACACTTAGAAAAACATGTGTAAAATACTCATTTTTAGCAGGATTGTTATCAAATTTGAACTGAGGCCAGGTAAGGCTTCATGCTGTAGTCCCATTGTGTTTTCCAGCTAAAATTATCAGCTACACTCATCTTCAGGCATCTGATTGCAACAAAAAAATTCAGGCGAGAATAAAAACATTCTAATTCAGTGTGCTCCCACTTAGATTACTCAATGATAGTAGCACTTATAGTGATTATTTCAGTTTGGGGAAAAACTTCAGAGTGATACCTTTCAAAAGAGACCAAGCCCATCCATATTCTCCGAACAGTTCAAGAACAGCATTCAATTTACTTTGGGTACGCCTTGGATAGGCGAATATTACAGAATTTATAGGAGTGGCAAGAGGATATTCTTCTTATTTTTTTGTGGTTATTTTTCCCTTTATTTGATATTTCACAGTCAGAAAAGGAGGAAATATGGAGATGGTATGCTAAGTTCCCAAGCTGGAATCAAACTATACGTTGTGCTACATTTTATGGATTTGGGTTAAAATCCTTGTTTCTGTCTCTATAATAGAAAAATATAGCAAGTTACAGATTTTTAAATAAAAAAAGCCAAAGAGGAAGTGGCCCCTCACAGGGTCCTTACTTCCCATTCTGCTTTATCTTCTCTGGCTATTCAAATGTCAAATTGATCTCAGCCAAGCATAGTGGTCTTTCAGCATCTATTGTTTGTGCATTTGCTGAACACGGGCTGGAGAAAGTCTGAAGAGAAATCCTTTCACTCAGGAGGTATGACAGAGCTGAATCCTCACTAATGCAACTTTAATGAGGAGTGCCTCAGAAAGTGTGTGTGTGTGTGTGTGTGTGTGTGTGTGTGTGTGTGTGTGTGTGTGTGTGTGTGTGTTGGGTGGGGGGGGTCGGCTGATGGCTGGGTGGTAGACAATAATGCTGCTAGTTTAACTGCTGTGGTCTAGTTGGTTACAGTGTGAAATCCCCCAAACTACTCTAAGACACCCAAATGAAGATTTTCTTACATGAAGATGTCACAGCTGTCATGTCACATACATGTTCTGATAAATACTTTCATATTAACAGTGGACCAGGGCTGTTCTGTGGTTTAAATCAGAGTATATAAGAATGCCCTACTGTATAAGCTCTTTGATTTTTGTTATATTTTATATTATAAACATTCATAAATTATCATAAGGCTTTATAACACTAAGCATAACACATCATAGAGTATTTTATAATGGCTTATAAGGTCAAGTATTATAATAGAGTTATAATGCTCCATAATGTGTTGTGCTTATTGTTATAAAGCCTTATGATAATTTATGAGTGTTTATAATGATAGTTATACACGTCTATAAGCCAATTATAGCGGCACGGTGGCACAGTGGTTAGCACTGTTGCCTCACAGCAAGAAGGTCCTGGGTTCGAATCCCGGGCCGCCCAGGGTTCGAATCCCGGGCCGCCCAGGGCCTTTCTGTGTGGAGTTTGCATGTTCTCCCCGTGTCTGCGTGGGTTTCCTCCGGGTGCTCCGGTTTCCCCCACCACTAAAAACATGTCGGCTAGGTTAATCCTCCAGTCAGTGCCCCTGACCAAAGGCACTGGCTCATAATCTGGAGTTGGTCCCCAGATAGCGGGCGCTGCACCGCGGCTGCCCACTGCTCCTCAGGGATGGGTTAAATGCAGAGAAAGAATTTCACTGTACTAGCTGTATATGTGACTAATAAAGTACCTTTCTTTTCTTTCTTTTCTTTATAACACATTATTACTATATTTATAATGCATTATCGATGTGGGCATTGTTAGCAAGTTACTAACAATTGTTACGTATTATAATACCTGACCTTATAATTCATGATAAAATGCTTTATAGTGTTTATAACTATAGTTATACGGTGCTATAACTGCATTATAACTCATTATAAATATAGTTATAATGCGTTAGAGAGGTTGGCGTCAAATAAAGTGTTACCAAATTCTTCAAACAACTACTTTTTCATAAATATCACACACTTTCCACACATCTTAATGCTCTTTTCTTTATGTTCTTCTGCCTCTCATTTTGTCTCATGTTCTACTTCTTAACCTTTTACTGTAAAAGTGTCAGAATTAACATTTACCAGACAAGCAACCAACCAAAGAAGCTGAAGATTTTAGTAAAATACAAAGATGTTTTGACATGATAATAACATTAATAGCCAGATGAGATACCACCCTGCAACCTTTAGTTTTGAGGTCATGCTGTGGATCCAGAGAACCAGGTGTAATTGTCCGTGGAACAAAGACTGATGTTTTATGTGTCACTCATGCACATTAGAGGTAAGATCTTAAGCCCGAGCCCAACCCGATAAAATGTCAATCATTACGTTCGGGTCGGGTCGGGCCGGGCTTCTCTCTCGCTGACTTTTTTTTTTTTTTTTTTAAATATATGTTTATAGAAATGTATAAACGATGTGTGGAGATACTAAACTGAGGAATACTTGTTATAAAATAAATAATTAGGGAAAAAAAAAACAGAGAGGGCGCTGTAAGGTAATTGCTATTTAACTAAACAGGACAGGATGCTGAATATTCGTCAGATGGAGTTAGAACGGGCAGACAGAGAGAGGAGGGACAGGGAAGTGAGAAGCTGAAGTTAGACCACAGCTGTGACAGACAGGGTGACCGGGTGATGATCAGTAATGCAGCGCAGTCCGTGGTGGAAGATCAGCCCGACAAATACACACACACGTAGGCTACTATCAGACAATCAGCGATTGAGGACGATTATTTTTTTTCTTGCCGTTACAGTATAAAATAGCGAGCCTACACGAGCCACGTCCACTGTGCTCTGGCTCAGCTCAGCTGACCTGATCAGCTGAACTTTTAAAGTGCAGGCCAGAGAGAGAACTAGTGAGGCTCCTCTGACAGCTGCAGGTGAGCCGCAGGTGAGCTACACGTCAGCTGGCTGGAGAGCGCCGCTCTCTCTCTCTCCCTCTCTCTCTCTCTCTGCAGCACCGGGCTTGGAGGTGATGCGCGCTGTCTGTGTGTGTGTTTGTCGGTCTGATCTTCCACCATGGACTCTGCTATAGGAACCAACATCAGGAACCAATGTCAATTTGATGTTTACAATCGAGCAATTATAGAGCAGCACAAATCTCAGCGGCATCGCAGGGTAATCGTGGTGGAGCGCAATCGTAGAACGACGTGCAATTAGTGGGGGTCTGAGACTGATCTGAGACGTAGGACTGAAGAGGGGCGCTCGTGCAGTTTGAGATGTGAACAGACGAATAGTCTTGCAGTGTAAGCCCAAGGTCTTAAGCCCAAGTCTGTCTATTATCCACCCCGTCATTGCTCTTCTTTGTCTCTCTGCGCGCTCTCTCTCTCTCTCTCTCTCTCTCTCTCTCTCTCTCTCTCTCTCTCTCTCTCTCTCTCTCTCTCTCTCTCTCTCTCTCTCTCTTAAAGTGCCGCGCTAGATTAAGGACGTACTCTGAGTCCTCACAAATAAAATATGAAATTTCGGGTTTGGTTCGGGCTCGGGCCTGCAAATCAAGTTAATTGCTCGGGTTCGGGCCGGGTCGGGCTTTAATCCCGCGGGCCTGGGTCGGGTCGGGCTGGATTTTTTACGCCCGATCTTACCTCTAATGCACATGCAGCACTTATTATTCAGGAAAGTGGCCTCAAGGTTGGAAGGAACAAAAAATTGTAGGTATAATATTATATATAGTCGATTTCCATGCCTGAAATGTATGTAAAAAAAAACTTTTATGTAAAAATTATAGATGAAAATTGGAACAGCCTTAGCCTGGCTCTCGCCAGACCCTTGTAGTTCCGCAAAGCTACGCTGAGCTCCGCACAAGGGTCTGGGACTGCTCCATAGGCGATTCATTTCAGAAGGCGGGGCCTTGTAAAAAAATCTTGTATGTGATTGGATAAACCACTTGTCCGTTATCTTGAATGACGTGCTACTTCAGCCACTCACTGCGAGCCGCCATTGTTGTTTGACTCAGTCGCTTCAGCGCTACGTCACACCTCAGAAAGTCCCGCC
This sequence comes from Trachurus japonicus, assembly GCF_045865225.1. NCBI lineage: Eukaryota > Metazoa > Chordata > Actinopteri > Carangiformes > Carangidae > Trachurus > Trachurus japonicus. Next base: position 21,158,251 of record NC_140930.1, read on the forward strand.
CGGCGATCCTGATTGGTTCATTATTTTTTGCTCCGGGGAAGAAGTTTGCATTGGCCTCGAGTCCAGACCCTTGTGTGAAGCTGAGCGTAGCGCCTCTGGTGGAGCTTTGCTGAACTACAAGGGTCTGGCGAGAGCCAGGCTAGAACAGCCTACCATTAAATAACATATTATATCAAGTAAAATTCATCATATTTATACAAACATTTTTAAATTATACTCATACATGGAGTATGAGTATTTATCAGTACTGTACATGGACTTGAACTCAGGCCTTGTGGAACAGGGGGGATTAACCTGAGATACAGCATTTCCAAAGTTTTTCTTGAAGGTTATACGGTAAATTTTCAAATTAGCCAATAGGAATTGCAGGATGATTAATCAACTCCAAACAGGGTTCGCTGTTGATCTTGGCCCTGTGTTGCATTATTTTGTGCTGTAAATATATTTGTCCGGTGAATGGACTCAACAATAATTTACAGTACTTACACCTGAGCAGGCCACTTGTGTTGTATCAGCTTTCTAGGCAACTGCTTTTCTTAGGATTCACACATATGGCTTCATGCATAATTATAATAATAATATCCGAACACGTGCAATTTGGCTACATTTGTAAAATAAAACAATGACAACAATGGGGTGGGACTGCTCTCCTTGAATTCCATCAGGAGGGAACCATGACGACAGAGACCAGCTGAACAAATACTCCCTAATGTTGTAACCGAAACCCCCAACTCATCATTCATGACTGTGGATAAAAGACACTCGTGTGATTTCATGCTGGCTGGATTTCGGCCAGGCAGCAAACAATGGAAAACTCATTAAAAAACAACAACATGTGACACTCACTGGGTGATCTGGCTCATTTCATCTGGCCCTCTGTGTGTGCACTGCTTCAGATGCTCTGTATTCTAATCAATACATAGGTCCAGGTTATGGACACAGCTGAGTGCCCCCTGACTGGAGGGGAGGGCTGAGTCTGCAGTGCGTGGCCCAGAGCAGCCAAAAGGTCTGTCTGGCCCATGCTGCATTCTCTGCCATGGTCTACTGGTCAGGGCACTGGTGTTTTACTGGGCAGACACTGATACAGACACAGACTGACATGTCTACACAACAACGCTCACTCATGGGGGCGGGACTAGATAAGCTTTTGCTTCTCCCGCTTTCCCTTTCGGCCATGTGTTGACATGCCCGAAATAAACAAATTGATTGATTGATTACTCTGGACCAAGAACATCAGAATGAACGGGATGAAAACCTGCAGTCTGGAGTGGTGTGGTGAATTCATTCACAGTGTGACAAGACTAACATGTTTCCATTAGTAATCCAATTACGTGATGACACTGAACGTTACGTGACGCTACGTCATCGCGCCGGTAGCGTCTCATATCACGTACCAAAACAAAGCTCTGCTCCGCTCTGCTCTCATCCGAGACTGGGATCAAAAGATCAGAGAAAACTGACCAAAAACGATAGAAAAAAAGAAAAGAAGCGACAGTCTGTTTAACTGACGTGTTGTGCCGCGGACGTCCGTCATCCGGCCGCAGCAGACTCTCTGTCTTCCGCGGTCCTGGTGCTCCAGGTCAGCCAGCCAGAGAGTCTGCCTCGGCGGACGGACACTCCGCGGCGGGCGGCTGTGGCATGACTGTGTGTGTCTCTTGCACCGCGGATGAGAGCGGGGCGACTGGTTTATGCTCTGTCTGATCCCTCAGCGGGGGGTCAGACTCGGCTCATTTTGGTCAATGGGAAAGGGGCCAAATGCCGATTGTTAGCGGGTCAACCCGCGTTTAAAAAACCTGCTTCGACCCGCTAATTTTAGTGGGAAAACGGCTATAGAAATTCCCCTGCCATCCTGCTGCCATGCTGTTCCCATGCTGTTCCCATGAGAGTTCCAGCAGATCTCCAGCAAAGTCCCCGCAGCTGGAGTGACCCCCTCCTTTTCCTGGGTGTGACTAGTTTTTACTGGAACTCCACACATTCAATGAAATACATGACATGACCAGGAGATGGCGCTTCTCTCACAGAACAGTACATATCGCCAGAGGTGGCATTTAAAGTGCCGCCGCTGGTGGTGAGTGGAAATTCACATAATTCATAGAACCACGAGTACATGTTTGATTTAAGAAGTGAAATTATAACAGACCTAGCTACTGGAGATGCGCTGGCCACTGTTTTATCTGGAAATAAATTGTTGTAGCTAATACTACTGTCAATTTTTTTTATCACAATTTATTTACTGTGAATCTACATTTAAATAGGAAAAAACTAAGGGAGTGATGAAAGCCTTTTTAACTCATTGAGTGCCGCGCTCCTTTCCAAAGTTTTAGTCAAGTGTACCGGCAATTTAGACCATTTTTGACTTTTTATGTAGAGCCATAGTGTATTCTATATTATTGCCACCAACACATACTGTAGCTCAATTGAAAGGTTTAACTTTATGCTTCAAATGACCACAAACCGTTCTACGTGCCTCCGTTCCTGAGAAAAGTCAAGCTAAACATGGCTGGGTTTCACCAAAATCCCTCCTTTTTTTCTAGAAAAGGAGATAGAGCGTCTTTTATGAAAGGTGCTCTGTTTGTGTCTGTCGCTCTTCTGATACTCGCATTTCTGGATCAAAGGGCTCGTGTAAGATAAATATATACAACAATTGTTGTTCTATTCACAAAACCACCATCGGGGGCGGGGGAGCGCCACTAAACAACAATAACACAGACGCACCGTGCCGTGTCACAGGCTCTCGCCGCAGAACGTGAGGGTCTGTCGGCCACAGCGGCTCGGGAACACCGGTCCCGCCGGTGGTCGCGGTTCTTCTGTGGTACGGGTCGGTGACGGCGGTCTGCTTTGGTCCAGAGACCATCAGATTTTACCGCGGGAGGACTTTGGGGAGGACACGGTGTTGCTCCAGATGAAGACCGGGCGGGACAGTCGGCTGAGAGCGTTTCAAAGAGTTTCTGCTCTGAGCTGCTGGAGCAGCTGGAGCAGCAGCGCAGGTGAGAGCAGAACAGCTGCGCTGCATCTGCATGCAGAACTCCGTTTGCAGAAGCTGAGTTATGATAAAAACTTCCAGATCATGAGCTGTCATGTGACTTTGATCGTCATCTATTTCAGTTCTCCTCGTCGTAGAGTCCCCAAATTTACATATAATGTGTATTAAAGTGTCTATTTTCATAATTTAAAAAAAAAGCAAAAAACGAAAAATTTCGTTTTTGGCACTCAACGCATGGGAACGAAAAACGAGAAATTACGTGGTTGGCACTCAATGAGTTAAGATGTTTGCAGTTGCAGATATTCAGTGCATGCCTTCGACGAGGGAATTAGCATTATCATTGCTCAATCTTTTGTTTGCACTAATGGGCCACCTATTGGTCACCCATTGTCACACAAATCGCACAGAGCCTGCAATGGAGCTGGCTGTTCAACTTTGAAGGAGGACCGGGGGAGGGGAGGTTATGTTGGAAGGCTAGCTGGACCAGACTCATTCACACCTGCTCCAGGGCATTACCATCTCCAAGCATCCCCCACTGCTTTGACTATGAATTGATTAGAAAATTAGCAGGTATTTCCTTAGAAGGTCCAGCTTTAAACATTTTTATTTTCATGATTATCTTACATTATTATCTATCTTACAAAAAATGTTGTAATTTTGCAACAGTGCTTCATGGCAGAGGTTAGGAAAGGCACATGTGGCAAGGTGAAGAGGGTCCAGGGCGGGCTTCGAACCCCAGACTCTCGGGTAACAGTCATGTGCGCTAACCATTCGGCCAAAGGGACATCCCCTTGGCCAAGTAGCCAGGGTGCATGATCAATAGGAGGCATAGTGACAGGACCCTCAACTGTCACACACACACACACACACACACACACACACACACACACACACACACACACACACACACACACACACAGTCAAACAGGATTGCAGATGGTCTGAACATATGGAGTCAGTGCTGGAATTTCATTTAACTCTGTACTTCCTCTGGATTAAATGTATTAATTAAATGTATTGATTTTTCCCTATAATTTACTAGTTATAGGCAGCACTAGCCTATACTGTCAATCCCCCTATAAACCCCATTCCGATTTGATATCACAACTTCACAAAGTTGAAGACACCTGCTGCACCTAGTCTAATCTTTGTATGACTGAATTATTCTGCATAAGACCCTGACTAATACTCATAGTAATGCTGCATTAGCATCAAAACAAAGTAGGCTAAATAAAAAATGATCATACATACGTAGTCTAAGAAAAAAAAGGAAAAGTCAGGGGCCCACTTTAGTATTCTTTCAGGGGCCCTAGAATTCCTAGCAACGGCCCTGATTATCTGACTAACTTGCTTATTTCACTCCGTGGACCGGCGGATCAGCTGGTGTGCAGTGCGCGCTGTATAGCCTACTGTTAGTCTCTCTCTCTCTCTCTCTCTCTCTCCATTGCGCTGTACGTCTTCACAAGACACAGATCGACGTGTGTGGGGTGAGATGGAAATAAGAGCAGAGCGCACCTTCGCTCTCATGTTGAGTTCCATATTAAGACAGGTGCGTCAGTAGATCGCGCGTCAGGCATTTGGCTCTCCTAATGGGAATGGCTGGTTTGACGTGACTTTATTTATTTTTTTTTTTGTGAACAATTATTTTATTTTACATTCATTGTTACAAAGCACAATAAACATTTTCTCCCCGACATAATAAATTGACAATATAATAAATAATCCCATTCCAGCCTCCCACCCCTCCCCTCCCTACACTCCCTTCCCACCCTCCCCCCTTCCTGTGGCGACCTCATTGGACAAGGTTAGGACGTTCAACATTAGTCATAAAGCATATGGTACACAGTATAATACAACCAGCGTGCACCTGGCAACTATGCAACCCAATCATCCCAGCCATACAGTCAAAAAAAAAAAAATAATTTCCAGCTTGGGAGTTAGGAATTCTATAATGTTACAGCTTCCCCAAAAACAACTATCAAATCAAAAGTACAGAGTGACATCACATAGGCATAGTTTACAGCTGCTAAGTGGGTGCTAACAGAGAGATACCGAGAGAAACAAGGCAAAAGAAAAAGAACAAAACAACACAAAAACAACAACAGCGACAAAAAACAAAAACAAAAATAGAATTAGATGGTAGCACCTACAGAGCCAACTCTTTCAGTTTTTTGATAGACTGTAACCATGAGTCAAGAACTCTCGAGCCGGCACCATGGATTCTTGCCACTGACAATTCCATATGTAAAATTTCCATCCACATGTTAGACCAATGATTCAATGATGTATCATGCGGTGGCTTCCAACGAAGTGCAAGTATCTTTTTCGCTGCAGTTATGCCTGAGAGAAATAAAGCCTTTTCTCTTATTAAAAGATTCAGTGAGGAATCATCATTTAATAGGAGTACCCTGGGAAGGCATGGAATTGTCTTCCCCATAATCTTGTATAAGTGCGTACAGACTTTCCCCCCCTTTTGAGATTCTCTCATATGTACATTGCCAGTACATATGATAGAATGAGCCTGTAGAGTCCTGTGAACAGAGGGTACAGAGTGGGGAGTCAATTTTCTTCATTGCATGTTGTTTTTTGGGTGTCAGGCAAGGGGGCAGTTGTCGGTCTGAGAAGTGAAGCTCACTTCCGCGTTCAAAAACCTGCAATCCCCCCGGCTGTCGCTGGGGGCTGGCTCCAGAAGGGAGCAACTCCAATCAAGCCCCATGTTAAAATAGCCGATTTTACAGCTTAAAAAAACATATTTACAGCCTGGTACATTTTATTTTTTTGGTCTCAACCGATAGTTTCTACCCCCGCACACACTCTGAGGGGGGTGAATTTTTTTTTAACTCTACCGTTTTACTATTATTAGGTTTAAAGTTCTGGCCAATTAGGGCGCAGAACCGTTGAGTGACAGGTCCGGAGACCGCTGCTACGAGGCCAGTGGGCGGGCTCTCGGCCGGCCAACGGCCGCACCGCTCCAAATATGGCAAGTAGAATCCAACATGGCGCGGTTCAAACCCCCGTAGTAGCGGCACAAAACAGACTCCCCCAAACCAATGGGTGACGTCACGGGTGCTACGTCCATTCTTTTTACAGTCTATGGTGTCAGGTAACTACGGTGTAAAAAATTAAAATTAATAAGCTGATGGTTTGGGTTTCTTGAAGACAATTTGATGTTTGAAAAAATGAGCTTCCAGGGCAAATCATTTAGAGATAGATCTTTCTGCCAGCTACTTTGCAGCACAAGTGGTCGGTATGTTGACATCAAAAAACATTTATATAAAGATGAAACCAGACCAATGTTTTTTTTAGCTATAATGGAATGTATGGGTAGTGTTTCCAATTTGCTATTCCAGGGTACCAGGGATCGTAATCTCAAATAAAAGAAAAAAGAAGTTCCAGGTAAATTGTACTGCTGTTTGAGGTCTTGAAGGGCCGCAAACCTTCACTATTACAAATATCTTTAAGTGTATGTACTCCTCTTTCTGACCACGTAGAAAATACAAAAGGACGAGAATTTGATAGTAATAAATGATTGTGAAAAATTGGGGAATGCTGGTGCCACCTAATGGTTGTTTTGGTAATCTTCAATGCAGATTTCCGGCTGATTAACAAATGTGATATAATGGGACCAAAAATTACTTTGGCCTGTTTAGGGGAGATTGCAGAATATACTACGTCCTGAAGTCTGTAAGGGTGGACTAATTTCTCTTCGATCTCCCTCCAACATACTTGTACATGCGGGTCGAACCATACAGAAAGTGGTCTAAAAGAAAACGCCAATGCCAAGTCTAAAGTTAGGAACAGATAGTCCACCATCAGTTCTGTCACGTTGTATGGTGGAGAGCTTAAGTCTTGGTTGTTTCTCTTTCCATATAAATTTTGATATTATAGAATCGATTCTTTCCCAATAATTAGGAGGGGTGGGGAGGGGGATCATTGAAGAGAAAAAATTTATACGGGGTAGGATGTCCATCTTTATAATAGAAATACGTGCCTGAAGTGAACATGGTGTGTTATATTTGGACCATCTTTGAAGATCTACCTCTATTTTCTTTAAAATGTTCATATAATTACAGTAAGCGAGAGAATCTAAATTTGAATGGACTTAAATGCCTAAATATGTAAAAGTTTTCTTAATTGGAATATTTAAGGAGCATATGGGAGGATCGTCCACTGCATTAAGTGGCATCAAGGCTGATTTGGACCAGTTTATTTTGTATCCAGAAAAGCTTCCCACTTTATTGAAAAGATTTATAATATAAGGAACTGATTCAGATATTCTATTAATATATAATAACAGGTCATCCGCAAAGGCTGACACCTTATGATGTGTACCCTTAAATGAAATTGGATAGATATTTGGAGACTGGTGGATGGCCTGGATCAGTGGTTCTAAGGAGATAATGAATAGTTTGGGAGAAAGAGGGCAGCCCTGTCGAGTAGAGCGAAATATCGGAAATTGTGAAGAGCAATGGTACCCTGTAAGGACCATGGCAGAAGGGTTTGCATACAGAGTTTGTATCATTTCTATGAATTTAGGGCTGAGTCCCATATGCTCCAATACAGACCACAAATATTCCCATTCAAGTTGATCAAACGCTTTCTCAGCATCTAAGGAGAGAATAGCACATGATGAGGTGATATCTTTAGCTGCATGAATAACATGAAGACGTCTACGAATGTTATCAGAAGCTAACCGTGATCTAACAAAACCTGTTTGGTCATTATGAATAAGTATTGGCATTAAATTATCCAATCTATTAGAAAGTACTTTCGCAAAAATCTTAATGTCAGATGAGATCAAAGATAGGGGCCGATAATTAGAGCAGAGTGAGGGATCTTTACCTTTTTTTCGTAATAGAGAAATAATTGCAGTGTTTGTGTTCTTAGTGAAAGAGCCTTTCTCCACAGCAGCCTGAAACATAGATAGCAGATAAGGGCCAAGCTTATCCCAAAACTTTAAATAAAATTCTGGGGGGATACCGTCTCTCCCTGGAGATTTCCCTCTCTTCATGCTTTTAAGAGCATTCTCTATCTCAACCAGGGTTAATGGTAATCCCAAATTATGAGCATCTCCCACAGAAAGACAAGGCAAGGAAATACTTTGGAGAAAGTCCTAACATTTATCTTTGTTAAAAGAAATATGGGACGAGTACAGATTCTTATAGAGTGTACAAAATTCATTATTAATTTGTTGTGGTCTGTCAATGTATCCCCTTCACTTGATCTGATCGACAATATACTTGAAATTTGCTCATCGCTGCGCAGTTTAAGTGCAAGAAGATGGCTTGGTCTGGCGCCATTAAAGTGTAGGGGTGGAAATATTCATCAATATTTAACAATATCTCCCCAATACGTGTCTTGTCTTTCCGGTGTTTAGATGAGGTTTTCAAAATAAAGTAAAGTAAATACTCGTTTAATCTGACTCCATTTAAAAATAACTTTACTCTTAAATATTGGTGGAATTAAAAGTTAATCAATCATTTAAAATATAAACACTTTAAAAATCAATTCTATTGTTAAGAAAACAGGAATCAATCTTAGTTCAGTGATGGTATAGATTATTAAAACCACTCAGTGACCTTCTTAACATAGAAGAATAGCCTTGATGCCTGGGTTGAAGTATTCAGAGGTATAAGAACATGATACTCAATCTTGTCTGTCCAACTCAGAGGTTAAGGGTGTGAATAGTGTCCAGTGAAACTTACCATATAACTAAGATCTTTTTAGACTAACTTAGTTCAGGGATGGCAGATATAGACTTAAACTATTCAGTGACCTTCTTAACATAGAAGAACAGCCCAGACACCTAGGTTGAGATATTCAGAGGTCATAAAATATAACTCAATGGTTAAAGGACATGATACTCAATCTTTTCTATTCAACTCAGAGGTTAAGGGTATGAATGTTACCAAATGAAACTTACCATATAACTAAAGACCAAATAAATATCCAATAACAGATTCTCAACTATTTAGAACAAAATCTCAAGACAATATTAGAAATAAAAGATTAACATACCAATTTATTGAAATATCCAAAGTAAAAATACAATCAACAAATTCTATGACACACCTAGTGTGTGGGAGCTCTGGTAAGCATCAACTCAAAGTGAGGTTCTTGCTCTTTCCCTTAAATATCCAACCAGAACAGAAACACCTCTAATTCACATAACAACTGGGACTTTGCATGGAGATACCATTTGCATCTGGAGACCTTTGATCATCAGGGGGTCTTTTCATACTATGACAATGAATCACCTACACCTTTGTACTTCTCGCACTGAGACACTTGAGTGATTAGAGACAGTCATCAAATGGTGAAACTCTAACAAAGATAATTGATTAAATCACTAATAACCAAAAGGTGTAAATACACAAAGAGGTTACATCCAGGCTGAGGTAAAACTTCCATTGTTTCAGAGACAACATTTCAGGGTGGGGGTCTGACTGTCTTACAAAAGTAATAATTTCGCCTTGTTCTATGCATCAAAAACTCAGCCCTCTGCCTTAATAGAGCACCAAGTTCTGTTTTCATAAGTTTAAGGTCCTGAGCCGTAGATTCTGATAGTTGTTGCTGTTGTTGGAACTCTAGGATGGCTATCCTTCCCTCCAGTTCTGTGATCTTAGCCACCTTTAATTTGTTGAGGTGGGAGGAAAATGAAGTTGAGAAACTTAGGATAAATCCTTTAATTGAATCCCAAAGGATACGAGGGTCATCTACTGAACCCTGGTTTATATTTTAAAAAATGTCCAGCTCTGAACAGAATTTATTGGAAAAATCAGTATTATTGAGTAGGGTTGTATTAAAGCGCCAGCGTTTTATTTTTTTACTATTATCAATAATGTATTTGCCAAACACGGCAGAGTGATCAGAGATTATAGCTGGCCAAATTGCTACTTCAGAAATGTTGGAAAATATGTCTCTAGAGACCAGGATATAGTCAATTCTGGAGTAAGACTTATGCCTGTTTGAGAAAAAAGTGTATTCCATGCCAGTTTTGTTAAGGGTACGGTATATGTCGATCAAACCAAGATCAGATATAAAGCTTCTTAGTGCCCGAGATGCTTGCTTTTGTGAACCAGCTTCTCGCAGGGTGGAACGATCGAGAGCTGTGTCCACAACTGCATTCATGTCTGCACCAATTATAAATCTGTACTCTGATAATTCAAGTAGGGCTTTAGTTAAATTAGGGAGGAAAAGAGGGTCGAAAATAGATGGAGCACAGAGACAAAAGCTATCTTATTCCCAGATATTATGGTTTTAAGAATAGATACCCTTCCCTCCATAATCCCTTCTGTCCCCAAAATATCGGGCGACAGCTTCCTACGAAATGCTATCAAAGTACCCTTACTTTTAGAGTCTGCAAGTGATGATGCAACCACGTAATAATGCTTATTTGCAAATTTAGATACAGTAGCAGGGGTGAGATGAGCCTCATGTATAAGAGCTACATCTATATGTTTCCTATAAAGATAATCTAGGCAGCAAGTTCTCTTGTTAGGTGAGTTTAATCCACAAACGTTCCATGACAATATTGAAATTTCAGCCATGTGCACTGTTGGACTTTTGCATTAAGCTGGCCGGAGTCATGTACCTTACCAAAAGTGTGGAGTTTGAACGTAACCTCGCCAAAAACAGAACTGTAAATATCCTTAAATCCCTTTCTCAGAGCGCACACCACAGGTAACCCATTCCCCCCACCCGACCCAATAGGCCTTGAAACCTACCCTTCCCCTCCCAAGCCCTTTAGAAACACAATGTGTTTCTGAATGAACAAGACCTTTGTCTTGTTCATGGTAAACCAGAAGTAAGCAGTCAAGAGAGAACAAAACCTAGAGAAAAGTACAGATAAACAGAAAAAAAAAAAAAAAAAAAAGAGGCTAGTCCTCCAAATGGGGCTTGACTGCCTGGAGCTCCTACCTCCAGTGGTTCAAAATATAGTTGACTCCTGATTCATACCCCTTCAATATTCTTATACATACTTCACACAAATGTAGTGATGGTCTGTGACAAACAGAAAACAAGAGGGGGAGGGGGGGGGCACACGAAAATAAATAAATAAAATAAATTAAAAAAAAAAAAAAAAAAGAAGGAGGTGAGGGGAGAAATGGGGGGGGTGGCACATACGTGAGCCTAATCAGGATGGGTCAAGGAAATATGACTACTAAGAGTCAAATTATAGCTAAAAAAAAGAAAGAAAAGGCAACAACAACAAAAATAACTTTTCATCCCTCTCCCCCCTCCTCTTCCACACTCCCCAATGCAGTACTATAATTCCGACGATATATAGGCTACAAAAAACAAAAAAACAAACTGAGGCATCCTCTTCAGTAGCTACGGTCCATAGAGTAGAAAAACGATTTTTGTGTTTTTGTGAAGATCCCCTTCACAAAAACAAAAAATGGGGGGATAATATTGGATTAAATAAAATGTCCAAAGCAATAAGTCTTAAGTCTCCTCTTGTCAAAAATCTTCAGTAAAAAAACAAAAAACAAAAAAAAAACACTGTCAGCCCATCTTGTGGGGTGGAATCAAGAGTTCTCTTCTTACCTCCGTAGTCGGCCTATGTGAATAGGTTGGGTCCAACTTTTACTCAGCCTTAGTTATGTCGACTCTAACTGCCTGAGAAAGTCTGCTGCCTCCTTGGGATCCTCGAAGAACTTTATGCTGTTGCCATGTAGGACTCATAGCCGATGTGGATAGGCAAAACCACGAAACATGCCTTTTCCATAAAACACCTTAATCACCGCGTCGAATTCTTTCCGCTGCCGGCGAACCTCTGCGGATAAATCCTGGCGTAGGGTGAGTGCCGCTTGTCCCTCGCAGAGAGATGTTTTCTTCGCCGCCTGTAGTATCATTTCTTTATCTGTAAACCGCAAGAAACGGATGAGGACCGGTCTGGGGGGCTTTCCGGGTTCTGGATATGGTTTAAGCGATCGATGTGCCCGCTCCAGCTCAAGTGGGTTGTGTAGGGAGAGATTCAGCCAGATGGGAAGTTTCTGTTGGATATAGCTGAGAAGTGTTTGACTCCTTTCTGCCTTCTCTGGTAGACCCATCAAAACAAGGTTCTTCCTCCTCCCTCTATTTTCTAAGTCGTCCGTTTTAGCTTGCAGGTTTTCCACTTTGACTCGCAGGGATTTTATTTCTTTTTCAGCTTTTTTGGTGAACAGCTCCGCAGTGGCTAGAGAGTCTTCCAGTGTCGAAATCCTCACTTCAGCCTCCCCCAAGCGCTGCTCCTGCTGCCCCAGGTCTTGCTTTGTAGTAGTGAGGCTCTTTTCTAGAGACGCAACTTTCGTAGTCACGGCTTCAAGTCTATCATCGATGCCGTCCAGCCGACCCAAAATCAATATGCGTTGAGATTTTAATTCACCCATGATATCTGCTAGCTCCAGAGGTGATCCAGTTTCCACCTCACCCGGCATGTCTGCAGGTGTTGGTGATTCCTCGCTGATTGCAGCCTCTGTTGCCGGTTGGTTTTGTTTGCCTTTCCTGGGCATTCTTATCGAAGTTCTTTCAAGATAAAGCGTGTAATGTTCCAATGAGTCTAATCATAGCATACTCGAAGTTTAGACAGAACAAACTTGGAAAAAGAGGAGGTTGTAGAGTTAATTTCCACTGAGGTAGAACAGCGCTCCTGGCTCAAGCAGCCATCTTGTTGCCTTCCGGTTGTGACGTCCAAAAAAAAAAAAAAAAAAGTTTGACGTGACTTTATCATTAAAAGTGAAAAAAAAAAAAAAGAGAGAGAGAGAGAGAGCTGTCAACCACTCTAGACGCGTCAGGTCAGCATAGCGCAGGGGGAGGGATATTAGTATTCTGTGGTGAAAAATAGACTCATTCAAGAAATTTTATTGAGAATTTTACAGAGGTGCACAGCGCATGTTTACGGTGTCCAGCGACTCTGATACCTACACCGTAGCAGCCAGCAACAGACTTTTACAAAATAAAAGCATGTGAGCAACATGCATTAATGCGCGATAAAATAAAGTTAATAGTTTAATGAGTTGCCATAACGCAACTTGCACAGCCCTAATAAATACACAAATGAAGCCCGTGGTTCTGAGACGTGACGTGCTGTGGTCACTAGAAATGTATTTATTTATTTGCGGATCGGGAGTGAATAAGCAAGCCAGAAAGAGGGGCTTGTAAATAACTGTTTACATTACAGGTTTCACACAAACAAACAAAAAACATCCAGTAGCCTATGTTAAGTCTCAGCTGAGCCATGGCGAGGGCGCAGGATGCACATGTGGTTTTTATTTATGAACCTCATAATTATTTCTCTTTCCTCTTGTTTGAATATAAGGGCGGTCACTTAGGACCACACTTTCATTTTACACATACAGTCTCGTGCGTGTATATTCACGGACACGTTGGCATGTTGTTTATTTATTGGTTAGGGTTTATTTGCGCACCGTATGCTTCAGTGTTACCATTAAAACCACCACAAGGCAAACATTTACTAGAATGCAAATTCTGTAGACAGGTAAACTATCATTTTTATTTGTGCTCTGTCGGTGTTTATTTATCTTTGAAGCTACTTATAGATCGCCTGTTTTGGAGGCAATTATAGCAATTCATCTGAGGGGAAAAAAGAAAGGAGGAGGAAAAGTGATTGACAGATTAACTCGGGTCAAAATCACTGCTCCTCCCCGTGGACAAATGAGACACTGCAGCTGATTTTCACACGGGCTGCAGAGGGGCCATAACAGTCGTGGCTGCGTTCACTACGGGTCCATGGCACTGGTCCGACCTCCCATTAGTTCGACCTCCCATTGGTCCGAACTCCCATTGGTCCGACATTCGGAGTAATGAGAGTTCGAACTAATGGGAGGTCCTCATTAGTTCGAACTGGACTAGTTATTAGTCAAACTCTCCATTCTTACCGTTCACTATGCATTTATATAATTATTCATATATGCTCCACCTGTCAATAAGACACACGTGGAAGAAGAGGTGCAGTTTATTGTGTTTCACCAACGAGGAGCTGTCATTACGCACGACTTTTACGCACTGCTGCGCGCTCATTAGTGTCCGTAATTAAACCTTGACACTCATATCAAATCAAACTTATATTACAGACAGATATACAGACAGGGGGACTGGGTTCTATCTCTTTCTCTCCCACTCCGAACAGACAGACGGACGCAATCAGAAAGGAAACGGAGGCTGCGCATTGATCCTTTTTTCCTTTCTGGGATCAAACGGATCATGTGCATAATTAACTGCAAAACAAGCACTTCATATAACGCTCATTCTGCTTACAGCCTGTCTAGCCTCTACCTGGTGTTTTTACTAAACTTAACCAACTCCTTTCTTCATTGCCTGAACCTAACCAAAGCCGGTTACATGCTGCTATTCTGACATGCCGCTATTTCGACATTGACTTCTAATTGTCGGAATAGCGGCATTAACATTATTTTTCAAACGTCCCACTATTCCGACATTTTTTTTTTCATTGTCGGAGTAGCGGCACTTTACTATTTTTCAAACATTCCGCTTTTCCGACATTGATTGATTACCTTATAGACGTGTCCTTCTGATTTTTTTTTTTTTTTCATCTGAGACACTGTTTCTCATACACAAATACATAGGCCTATAAGAGAAGAAAAAACAAACCCTCCAAGTTTAAAAACACATCGGCAGCTGAGATTTGGGAGGTTTTTGTTTTAATTGTAGCTTATTAAAATGCAAGATCATTTTTCTGACTGATGTATTGCCCGATGCCATGTATCTCGCTTTTTCTTTCCCCCACCCTCCGCCCGTTGTCTTCGTTGTCACGAAGCGCAGAGCGCACATGGCTAATTAATATGCACGTGCTGACCATATATGGTTGTGTCTAGGCATTCCGGGGGCGGAGGTGTGTTCACGTGCGCAACTGCGCACCATTCTTGGATCCAGTTTGATTTATCAAAGAGAAATTGTGGAGAGTTGTGCGCGCACAGTTTGATAGATCTGAAAAAGGTGTAAATATTGTGGGTGTCTTTTCGCCGTAGGCCTAAGCAAAACATTTAGTAGCAGTAGTTTTACACTGCTTACTTACAGTTTTGATAAATGAGGCCCCAGGCCCTAAGCCCAGAGACGCTCACAGATGCAGCTCCGCGGCTCATCCGCGGCGCTGTCCGTGGTGCTGAAGGTCACAGGTTAACTTGACAAACAAACTGCAGCATAGTTCTGTTTGTTTATCATGTGTGTCAGTTTTGTTTGTGACTTGATAGTTGAGTTGTTGAGATTAAGAACATCACTCCCTCATCAAACCAGTGATAGGCATACTGAAAAGAACAGAGAGAGAGACGCGCCTGCATATCGCAGCTGTAAAAAGAAAAAAAAAAAAAGACCACGTGTCGGAATAGCGGTATCAAAAAGTGTCGGACTACCGGCATGTCTAGATAGAGGGATGTCGTAATAGCGGGATGTCTAAATAGAGACATGTCGGAATAGCGGGATGTCTGAATAGCGGGCGGACCCCACCAAAGCCAAATTTACTTTTTTTTTCTCTCTTTCTCTCAGTCTGCTGTCAGCAGGAGCAGCGGCTGCAGCAGGCTCGCGCCCGTGAAGTGGGCTCAAGCTGCCAGGTTCAGCCGTGCTCAAGCGGAGGGGGGGAGAGAAAAAAAGTGTATTTCTTTTACTCTGTACTCTGGGAGGGGGGGCTTTGATTATCAGTTTACACATCTTGATCAGCATTTATGATGGTTGTGCACGATCTGACATGATCTGGCTCTCTGACTGAATATGGTGATATTCTGGGCCTCGCGTGTATGTGTGTGATGTGCGTAGAGAGAGAGAGAGAGAAAGCTGCATGCTCCTATCAATGGAAGAGCTTGTCACAACGTAGCGTTGACAGTTCGAACTAACGGGACCACCCATTGGTTCGACCTCCTATTGGTCCGACTTGTGGTTGATATTGTCGGAATAACGGGAGGTCGAACCAATGGGAGGTCGGACCAATGGGCAGTTCCCTTCACTACGTCATCGCGGGGGATTAAATTATCGCCACGGGCCAAGCCGGAGCCCGTCACGGACCTGCCACGGACCCATCACGGTCCCACAGTGGTCCCACCAGGGACCAGGGGGAACTTCGAGGTGGCTACATCTGTATCAACAGAATTTGCAGTTAAAGCAGAAGTAAGTGATCCGGTCGTTTCGGCTAATGCTGCGTTCCAGGCCGGCTTTTGAAACTGTAAATTACAGCTTCAAGTCACAACTTACGACTTTGTAGCGTTCCAGGCAACCCACTCGTGTTTTTCCGACCTGTTTTACCTGTGAAAGTGCACTGTAACGGCCACTCGTAACTTCCAACCCGTGAACTCGTACCAGATCGAATTGGTACGACTTCACAGGTCGGAAAAACACGAGTTACGAGTTGCCTTGAACGCACCATAACAGTCCTCGTCCCTACGTCACCACATTCACGCGCATCCGTTGGCTGCACACACAGCCCTGCATGCCGTTTTCTCTCCTCATTGGATAAAAATTGTAGGATACGAGAAAAGTTTTCCCCTCGGGTCAGAGCAGAGAAGCGTGACTGACAGACCCGTGTTTCGGTCCAAACACTCTATGTAAGTGATTGCTGTCGGAAGATATAACTATTTAAGACTTATATTAACACAAATATATCGCTTACTTCTGCTTTAAGATAAGAGCAGATTTAAGAGCTTTTACTTTCATGAGTCCACTTATCATCCATACTTATCATCATTTTATGGACATTTTTCCATCTCTGTTTTCCTTGGATATCACCAGTTTGCTCTCTTCTTCTTCTTCTTCTTCTTCTTCTTCTTCTTCTTCTTCTTCTTCTTCTTCTTCTTCTTCTTCTTCTTCTTCTTCTTCTTCTTCTTCTTCTTCTTCTTCTTCTTCTTCTTCGGAAGTCATACTTCCCATGGGCGAAAACTCACCAAACTTTGCACAAAGGTCCAGTCCCATGCCAGATTTACTCAACTCCAAGGACATGTGCCCCCCCCTCCTAGGGGGGGCACAATAAGCGTTTAAATTTAAAAACTTAAAAAATTTCTACCAAACCAACAGTAGATGCTACAGTGTTGAAACTTCACCACAATGTAGCCTCAATACTGCTGAAACTTTTGTCCACTTAAACTTATTACAAATTATTAAGTCCATCACTCTGTTTTTTTCAATAACTGTAAAACTTTTAAAATGTATCTCCTCCCACAATTGTTGCTCAATTGTCACCAAACTTGCTACAGAGCATCTCCAGACTGTCCTCCACCAAACTTGTTTCTCGGATTTTTGATTAAGCAAAAATTGAGCCTACAGTGCAGAGGCGCCGACCCCCTGCTGGCGACTCAGCCACGTGTGTGTGTGACCTGACCTGCTGTGATTTTCGTTGTTTTTATGTTTTTAAGTGTTTTTATTGACCATTTGCCACTGCTACCGGCGTGATTGATCACCAACGACACGATTATGGTTGTACTCAACAATCATGCGTCTGCCTGCCTCCTGTGGCTGGGGATCTTTATTGTTTGTAAAGTTGCGCAAACATATCAAGCCTGCAGGGAGCCGACACCGGGCCAGCCTGTCACCTATACCCGGGAGGAGCTCCTTCACCTGCGGCCCCTTGCTCCGGTGGATCCCGGTTTGGAGTTCCTGGAAATCAAACCCAAGGCAGGTGCACGAGTAAGGAAGAGAGGCCAAAGAGGCGGTATCCGGGCCAGGAACCGCCGGCGTGGATATAAACCTGCCTTGCCCTCTGTTATTATGGGGAATGTCCGCTCACTAATTAACAAGACGGACGAGTTGACAGCCTGTCTTAAGAGTGATCGGATGTACCGGCAGTGCAGCTTGCTCTGTTTTTCAGAGACGTGGATCTCGGATAAAATACCGGAGTCTCACCTAAACCTGGACGGCTTTTCACTTCTTCGGATGGACAGAGACCCAACTAAGACAGGCAAGAAGCAGGGCGGAGGCGTTTGTGCCTACGTCAACCAGCGATGGTGTCACCCTGGACATGTCACGGTCAAGGAGAGAGTGTGTGACCCTAACATCGAGCTTCTTGCGGTGAGCTGTCGTCCTTATTACTTGCCACGGGAGATCTCCCATGTGATCGTCCTGGTTGTCTATATTCCTCCATCGGGCAACGGGAAGCTGGCTGCAGAGTCAATATCGAGGATTACGCATGACTTGCAGTGCGCCTCCCCGGACGCACTGGTTATAATAAATGGGGATTTTAACCACTGCTCTCTCTCCTCCGTTCTCCCGTCTTTTAAACAAATTGTATCTTTCCCCACGAGGGGCAACAACATTCTTGATTTGTTCTATACGAACATTAAGGAGAGTTTTGTGGCCAAGTTGCTTCCGCCGCTGGGCAACTCGGATCACAACTTAATATACTTGATGCCGAAATATTCACCGGTGATACGGAAACTTCCTACTACGTCCAAGACTGTGCGCGTCTGGTCGGATGACGCATGTGACGCTCTAAGAGGATGTTTTGAATGCACTGACTGGAGCATATTTTTTGATGGTGACAGTGACGTGAACAGTATATCCGACAAAGTGACTTGTTATATTAACTATTGTGTCGATTTGGTCATTCCTTGTAAGAAAATTAGAATATTCCCTAATAACAAACCATGGGTGACAAGCGAGGTGAAAGCTGCTATTAACATGAAAAAAGCAGCTTTTAACAGTGGTGACAAAGATAGAATCAGAGATGCACAAAGAACATTGAAAGCAGTAATCAGACAGGGGAAACGTGAATATAAGAATAAAGTTGAAGGGCTCATGTCAGGAAGCAACACAAGAGGGCTCTGGAACGGTATGAAGTCCATCACTGGTTATGGGACCAGCAATCAAAGTCGCTGTGGCTCAGGCATAACAGCAAATGATGCTAATGCATTCTTTGCCAGATTTGATAATCTTGACCATTCTGAGACACACAAAAACATTTTCTCTTCCCTTATGCAGAGTACTTCTACTCCTGAGGACTGTAGTCCATGTATTGTTTTAAATACTGAGGAGGTGCGCCAGCAATTAAAGCGTACCAGGGCCAACAAGGCTGCGGGCCCTGATGGTATTCATCCCCGCACCTTAAAAGTTTGTGCTGATCAGCTGTGTTCTGTCCTTACCTCAATGTTTTCCTTGTCACTGTCGTCTACTAAGATTCCGGCTATGTGGAAAACTTCTTGTATTGTTCCCATTCCTAAGAAAGCCAATGTGTCTTGTGACCTTGCTAACCTGAGACCAATAGCCCTTACGTCTCATATCATGAAGTGTTTTGAGAGAGTGGTCCTGCATCATCTCACTAGGCAGGTGTCTGTTTTTTTGGATCCTTTACAGTTTGCTTATAGAAGGGGTGTGGGAGTAGATGATGCTTTAATTTTTATGTTGCATAACATTTACAGTCACCTTGAAACCACAGCCAGTTCTGTCAGGATCCTGTTTTTTGATTTTTCTAGTGCTTTTAATACAATACAGCCACACATTCTAGCCGATAAATTAAGTAATTTTAAATTGCATAACAAAACCATTGCCTGGCTTTTAGATTATCTTTTAGCCCGTCCCCAGTATGTCAGGCTTGATAAAGCCTCAGACATCATTTTAACCAATACAGGAGCTCCACAGGGGACAGTTTTATCTCTTTTATTTTCGCTTTATACAGCTGATTACAGGCATAGTCAGCCATCCTGTCTAATACAAAAGTTTTCAGACGACACTGCACTTGTGGGTCTGCTTAACCATGGCAATGACGTGGCCTATAAAAAAGAGGCACACTCTTTTGCGAAATGGTGCGATACAAATTTTCTACAGCTGAATGTGGGTAAAACAAAAGAGCTAATTATCGATTTTAGAAAGAAAAAAGAGGAGGCTGTCCCAGTGACAATTAATAATGTTGGTGTCCATTTGGACAATAAGCTCAACTGAAAGGAAAACACTGGGGTCCTTGTAAAAACACTGGGGTCCTTGTAAAGAAGGCTCAGTCCAGGCTTTTCTTTCTAAGGAAACTTAGATCCTTTGACATTAGCCCAAGGCTGCTAGGCATTTTCTACCAGGGCATCCTGGCTAGTGTCTTATTTTATGCTGTTCTGTGCTGGGGAGGCAGTATACCTATTGACGACAAGAACAGGATTAATAAAATAATCAAGAGGGCTGGCTCAGTGATTGGTTTTAACCCAGATAAGCTTGAGGTAATAGTGGAGAAGAGAACAAGGACCAAGTTGAAAACAGTCCTCCTCTATGACAACCACCCACTCCACAATATATTTAGGGATCTTAAAAGCTCCTTCAGTGAGCGGTTAGTGATGCCTCGGTGTTCTACTGAACGACTCAGACGCTCCTTTGTTCCTGCAGCAGTCAGATATTTTAACCACAAATAGCGGCTGTCTATTGTTGTTGTTGTTGTTGTTGTTTTTTAATCTTCTGGAGCTGTATATTTTCTTATATTTATTTATTTATCCTTGCCTATATTAATATCAACTTAAATCACTTGCTTTGAGCAGCCTACTCTGTTGTATGAAGTATCCAATCATGTTGATAAGTTTTGTGCAATGGTATGGAAATGTTTGTATTGTTTGTTAAGTGGATGTTTGTGTTTTTATTGCGTGGCAAAGCAGTTTCCCCTTGGGGATCAATAAAGTTTTCTAATCTAATCTAATCTAATCTAATGAAAACATATGACTGTAAACATATACCATGAAATTCTTGCTAAATACATTTTCAATCTTCCTGAAAAAAAATGACAATATTCTGGAGTCATGGTTGATGAAGTTTGGCAAATATTAGAATTTTAATTCAAAAACTGAATTTTTGAGAACATTTTGAATTCTGCTCTCATGGGAACAACTGCAGTCAATGTGAGAGTGGAATTTTTAAACATCATATTTTCTCTTATGAAGCAAAACACTTATCATTAAAAACAAATCACCAACATTTCCATGCTGTCAAGATGCAATTTATGTATTATCAGATTTTTGTTTAGATAACTGAATTACTGACATTTTGACCATTTCATCACAACAGCTGCCCGGACCCTGACTCCCTGAGTGGATAAATGAAGCTACACAGCAGGTCCCATTACCAGCCAATTAGCTCAGCGAGTTAGGAGCTGGTTCTTGGTGTCAGAGATTGTGAGTTCGAGACCCAGCAAGGGTGATGATGATGATGACGGATCAAAATGTCAGATGTCCTCAACACGAAACACAAGACAGTTGTACTGATGGTGGCATCACAGCAAGCCTCTAAATTTAAAAATCCAAATAGCTTGGACTGGACCATGTGCGAAGGCTCCTAACATCTTAGAGTAAAAGTAGATGTTTAACAAATACATATCATTATTTCACCTCAAAAACTGATTTTTCTTTTTACTGTGGTTTCAAATCTGCCTACACGACAGTGAATGACTTACTCAGTTTGTGAAGCCACTGTTGAACCACTTGTCAATTAGCTCAGTGCGATAGGTCAACGGACAATGGTCTTTGGTTCCCTAGGTTGTGGGTTCAATCCTCAACTGATGCAAATTGGACATTATAAGGTCCACTGTTCTGTCTTCCTATTCTCCTGTTTGTTGCTCAGAATTGCCTAAATTTGCCCAAAAGTAGCCCGGACCCGACCCATCGCTGCGCAGCAGCTATAATTTTGATTTATGCTTTCTGTAAACAAGGAAGGCCGATTAGACCAAGACCAAAGCAAGTTTCCCAATTTCAGTCTAAAAACAAACAAAATTATTTTTAACAACCAAATCAACCAAGTTTTGATAACCTCATGGAATTTGCCAAGAATTGTTTCTTAAATAAATAAAATGTAGGGCCATTATCTTCTTGATTGCTGCCTGACTTTCTCATATAAAATACAACAATTTGTCATAAAGCCACTGCAAGTTATAAACCTTTATGCAGGGGGATAGACTGACTGACTATGTCGGTTTTGATTTCAGTGATTTAGTCAGCTCAGACCAAAGGTCAGGGATGCTACCAGTTTCTGCCGTCAGATTGAAAATGTAAGTTATGCATTCAATCAGTAACAGGTCTGAGGGCTGAGTTTGTTTGCCTGATACAATGCCAAATGCTATAATGTAGAGGCAAAACCAGATGAAATAAAATGTCCATTGAGTATATATTTCCTTTCAGTGGAACCCAATAACTAATACTTTACCAGTTTTACTTTGCCCCAGAGAAACCATTACAGCCAAAATTTAAAGGGGTAGAATTCCCCCCCCCAAAAAAATTTACTATGCTGCCTCCCTTAGTGAACTGATCACATCTAAAAAACTAATTATCCAGATAAATATCAGTATTTTTAACCTTATCTGACAACCATGTCTCAGACAACATAAAGATGTCAATGTTAGTTCCTTGTACAAAGACTTTCATATGAACATTCCCCACAGCCAGCGAAGCAAAAAACTTTGCATGCTGAAAAATACATGTTGGGTTTGTTCTGAGGTTCAAGTTCCGATCAACAGTGAGTGGAGTCTGCTCCAAATTCCTCTGCAACTGTAATTGGACGTAAATTATTAATACTTTTGTTCCAAGTTGAAGATGGTCTGTTTGATCTTTTGTGATTCTTATGGAAATATTCATGGGTATGAGAGTGGGAGGACTACCAAACAGGTAGGGGGCGCTGAAGGGGGATACAAAACGGGCACTGTATTAGCCCAACTAGATGGAAATACTTGTTGTCGGGGCAAGGATACCTTACAGGAGTCCACAGTCAAATCCATGTTAGTAGATAAAAGGCATGATCCTTCCTTGTTAGGATGGAGGCCGTCTTGCTTTAACATTCAGGCCTATTGGCAGCAAAGTTATTAGCAAATGTTGTTGATGTTCTTGTGCAAAGAAAGGCACGGAGAGGGGAGCGGTCACACGCTTCCCAATATCCAGCAGACTGTCCACACAGTGGATGAAATCCTTCTTCAGGAGCTCCATCTTTTCATTCTTAAGGTCATTCATCCACAACCACAGTAGAGGCAGAGCTGTGCTGGACAATCAGCTGCAAAGCACACCTCCTACCATTTTGCGAGTATGACTTAGAGAAGGGAATAAAAGTCAGGATGTTGCGTTTTTAAAATCGGTATGAGTATACTAATCCCTTCGAGAGTACAATTCAAACAAACATACAGTATAAACCTAAATTAAGGTTTTCACCAAGCTTCAATTGTAATGAAAATTGTACTAATTCTTAGTTTGCATTCATTTCCATTTTTTTTTCCGTGTCTCACCTCTCAGATCCTGCTTCCCTCCCATGCCAAGCAATTAACTCATTCCCCTCACCTGGTTTTCCTCACCCATCTCCACACCTGCAGCCCATTTTCTCATTGGTCCCTCGTTATATACAGTACACTTGTTTGTCTCCTGTGTGTTTATAGGCAAGCTCTCCAGCATCTCAAGCTCTGTCTACCTGTTCTGACCCTGCTCATTGCCTTTTTTGGGATTTCAGATTTCCTGCCTGCATCTTGTCAGATTTGTTTGCCTGTTTCCATAGATACTGTAGTACTGTAATGGAACTTGTCTGCTTCCTTGTCGTACTTTAGGTTCTCTTCTGCCGACACATGTCAGCTTGACTTGAAACATGAACAAATAATCAAGACTTGGATGAAGCTCTTTAATTGTCTCTTCAAATGTCTTTAATGGTGTTTTCTGCAACCTCAAATTCTTCAGTCAAAGTTTTATTTATATAGCACTTTTCATATATAAAATTGCAACACAAAGTGCTTTGCATGTTAAAACAACAATGCCCCCCCCTCCCCCCCGCCCCCCCTCTCTCTCTCTCTCTCTCTCATGCCATACCAAGATGCTGTGTGAGAACACGGTATCTGACACTGCTCTGTAGCTTCAACCAGGATTCATATACAGGCAGCTGGTCAAATCCCTGCAGAGCTAGATGATCTTCTGGTGCATTTAATGCTAACGTAGGGCAATACACACTCAAGTAGTGGAGCCTTGAGTAAGAATTCAGGGATCTGGACACATCTGATAAGAATCAACAATGCATCAGACAGGCCTGCTGAGGTCAGATCACGCTTCTTCGAAAACGACCAAGGAATGACTCGAAGATCTGGGTATCATCACTGACATCCTCTGTTTGTCTGCAGCTTGCTCTGCCTCACATATCTGTGTTTGGAATGTAGCATTTCCTCGAGCTACTGGGCTAAAATAACAGTGATTTCAGCCTCACAGTGATTATAGCTGTGGGTCCACCACCAGCCCACAGCATCCCTGAGACATGCAGCTGCCATTAGGCCATGTTGATGGCTGCTGTTATAAGGGCTTCGTCCCAAATTAAATTAGTAATCCTGTGACTTTTCCTCTTGTGCAGGTTGAAGTTTTTACATGAACTTGAAGGATTGACTATGACATGCATCGCTACCAGGGAATGACTTTGTAACTTTTAATCCACCCACAAGGTTCATACTGTATATATGTCAAAGTTCTGAACAAACGTTGTATATAAGCACATCACTCAAGACCCTGTTCACCCAAGATATCACTTACAGAAACACTCAGGCTTCTTGTAAACAGTGAGTCTTGGGTATGCCGAATCAAGTTTTAGTAACCCTGGCATTAAGGCTCAACTGATGCCATCAGATCAGGGAAGAATCAGAGACATTTATGTAGGGGAGAGCCGCCTCAATTGTAACGTTTTTCACTTTTCACTCTACTACAGTACACAGAGATCGTTTTATCTACATACTATGTCATATTTTCAGGCAAAGTACCAATACATGTCTGCTATCAAAAACATTATATAGTTGGATGATGTGGATCACCGCCATCTCCTTTAAACAGAGGTACTGTATCTCCACCTGACTGTCTGAGAATCCTGCACAGACATGTATTTACTCAGAGATGAAAATCTGGGACCTGTCTGTCAGATTATCAGTTCAACAGCAATTCTGTCGTGTGAAATCGTGGCCTCACAGTTTGAAACATCTTTCCAGATTGAGACTGCGGATGAAACTGATACATGTTGATTACAGAT
This sequence comes from Trachurus japonicus, assembly GCF_045865225.1. Taxonomy (NCBI): domain Eukaryota; kingdom Metazoa; phylum Chordata; class Actinopteri; order Carangiformes; family Carangidae; genus Trachurus; species Trachurus japonicus. The sequence goes on from NC_140930.1 coordinate 21,183,164, forward strand.
GGCTGCAAAGAGTCTCTAGAGTAAATGTGAGTAAAGTAGTGGTTTTAGAGCAGTTTATACGGGAGTGATTTCCCACATAGATAACAAAAGGGCTTTGAGGTTTCAACCTGCTATGAGCAGGCGGGTGCATGGCGGACCACATCCAGATTACAGTGCACTGCTGGATTGGTATAGTCACACCCTCTAATCTGCCTCTCCTCCCATGAGGCACCATGTAAATACTAGATGCTGTGACGTTGCACGGACATGGAAACAGAGACCTCAGAGTCAGATTTACAGTGCAGCCGGGATAAGCCTGAGATAATGCATGGATTGGGATGCTTCACCTTGTGTTGTTGCCATACCAACCGGACCTCAGTGGTAAAAGAGAGACAGTATTGTACATTTATCCAAGCCAATCTTTCCAATCCAATTTTAAGTGTCCAACTGGGTTTTCTCACAATGTACTGAAAGTGTTATTCTGCTCTGCTGTGTAATTTCAGTTTGAGCTATGTGAAAGTTAGATGGGATGCAGTGGGAGGAGGTTATCAAGCAATGAATTAACTCCCAGCCACCAAGAGGGAGCCTTTGTGCTGCTGTCTCCAAGGAAACCTGATTTATTTGGTGAACAAATAGCTGTCTCCCACAATAATGAGAAATAAATGAAGTTCCCGAAAATAAAACAAGATTTCCCTTCTGGGAGCAGAGACGCAAAAAAGTTGGGAAACGAATGGCGACTTTATGTTCTGCTGAGGACATATTGAACCCTTTGGCTTTAATGTCTTTATCACTCTTTGAGAAAAATGACTGGAAATGTTCAAATGATTATGGTGGACCAGGTGCATTACACTTGTCATACCATTAGGACTATGGTAGTTTGTTCCCATATCACCCACAAAATGACAGTTATTTTCAAAGCTAAATGTTAAAGACCAGATGGGAAAACAGAGCACATGTGGACATACGCACAACACAAGTTGTTACAGGGCTGATAAAGCTGACACTTCATCAAATGTATGTAGAAGAGACCAACGGGGCGGGGGAGGACCAAATAACCGATTGGCTGCTGATGTTTATGTCTTTATTTCTCCCTTTCTCCTTTCCCTTCTTCATATATATATATATATATATATTTTTTTTTTCTTTCTTTCCTTGTTTTGCTCCTTATCACAATTTATCTCAATCTATTTACTTGCTTACTGTGTTGCTGTGTCATCTCTTTCCTGTCTTGTGCTATGTCATGTCTTTATGTTTGTTTAATGTTTGTCACTTCGCACAATAAAAAATCTATCTATCTATCTATCTATCTATCTATCTATCTATCTATCTATCTATCTATCTATCTATCTATCTATCTATCTATCTATCTATCTATCTATCTATCTATCTATCTATCTATCTATCTATCTATCTATCTATCTATCTATCTATCTATCTATCTATCTATCTATCTATCATACCAACCTCAGAAAAAATGACAAATTCCACTATAGTTTTTATGAATCTTAATATATCAGACATGAAAAAACATTTTTTAAATTGTTTTGGCTGCTGCATGTGGAGACACCGACACATTAATGACCCTTTGCCCACCAGAAGCTGTCTTTCTCAGCTCTTCCTTGAGTGAACAATCCCATTTCCATGTTGTAAACTGTTTTCTTGTCTGTAACAACATCTATTGCAGATCTGCCCGTCCTGGGTGAGGGTTCCATCCTCTGTTGCCCACCCTAACCCAAACCTTAACCCTCTGATCTTTTCCTCAGTCAATGTAAGGGTCTAAGGACAGGATGTTGTTATGATGCTATGTAAAGCCCTTTGAGACAGTTTGTAAAAACGGGCTATACAAATGAACTGGCCTTGCCTTGCCTCTTTCTAGGAAACATAAATTGGATGTTATGAAATTGAATGAAAGGAAATGCTACATTTCTATGACCTGCAAAGTCAAGCAGTAGCAGCAGCAGTGCCACTACTTTTCTGAAACCGAAAAGTCACTGCTATGTCAGTGAGACAGCTGCCATGCACATGAACCGCCAACTTGCAGCATGTATAGTGTACACAGACACACAATAAACATGAGAACATACCTCCTCACATGTGGAGTAAGGTCTTCTTGGGTTTATGCATGAGAGAAATGTGTCATGCTGATGAAGTGGGGGTTTTGCAAAGAGCAACAGAGCTGCATCACTGCCTGCTGTGGCTTACGCTGCAAAACATGATGGAGCCACTAATGTTCTGCTCTCTCTGCTCTCACACTAACAGACTGACTGAGAGAGAGAGCATGTCACACATCTGTGCCATTAGGTCTGTCAAAGCGTTGCCATGCACGTACTACTAGGTCGGCATGATTTATGATGGGTCTGTCCTTAAATTGTGTCACAAGCACAAGATTTCAATGCGGGATCCTCAAAATTCAGTATCTTCTCAGCATTCTCTGACTGCATGGCAGACGGTGGAGCAGCTGTGGAGAGTTATGTGCAAAGCTGCCATTTATTTGAATCAGTGTTGACAGACGTCTCGACTACCAAATTGTGACAGCAGTGGACTTATGCTGCTGATTTAATGTGTGAAAATAGAGGCATGGTGGGAAGATGCTCTATACTGTTTTGAACCATGGTAGGTGGGACTAAACAAGTTAGTTATAGTCTAATGTTGTTGTTGTTTTTAAACATTTCCTTATAGGTTTTAGGTGTGGCTGTGGGCGGTGACCACTTAGTTGTGACATCACAAATTCACAGAAGTCCTAATAGTCTGTTTTTAAGACTCACTTTCTGAATAGAGGCAGTGTGCATTTCTCTGTGGACTGTGGTTTATTTGGACTGTATCAATATATATAATCTAGGTCTGTTTCAAACATTAATACTCTAAGGCATCCACAGTGGACTATTGTTAACCTCTTTTAGTTACAGCTCCTCTGATTCATTCATTGCTCAGGACTGTACTGTACTTCATGCTTCAGTCTCTCTCAGGAGATTACATCAGTATTGCGTTACTTATTGTGTTGCCCTGTTTCTGTACAGACACACAGAGGCGATTTTAGAGTCTGCTGGGGCCCTAAGCAAAAATCCCCAGGGGGCCCTCCAACCAGTGTTTATCACCATAATTTTATAAATAATCGAACACCAACAAAAAATGTATGAAATTAAAACTTTTTTTATTCCAAATGTCCAGTTATGGTGTAAGCTGGTGACATGTCGTCTTCATGATGGGCAGGTGTTGCTGTCTCACTGGAGGTGCACGTTCAACTGATATGACAAAAAACAAAAGACAGTTTTACTTTAATTGATAACATATGCCATGCCCTCTAAAGATTCTTTATGGCAATACACTTACAGTTTTCACTGTCAGCACTGGGAGGGGGCACTTTGTCCTTCTGTTATGCTGTTGTCAGAAACCTAAATAATAATCCTGAGGAGAGATAAGAGAGTGATTTTTAAATGTTTTCCTTGGGCATAGCTTTCATAGCACCAATATATTACACTTTCATATTATTATAATAATAATAGGCTACTCACTTCAATACTGTAACATAGCTTTACTATGTCACCCTGCTAGCTAGCAAGTTAATAGTGTTGTTACTTGCTGCCAAGGAGGCCAGCAGATAACGTTAAGTTAACCTTGCTCTTTTTTTTTTTTTGTCACTTAACGACCGTAACCGAGTGGAGCACCAGAACCGCACGCACCGAGTCCCTCAGTCCAGTGCAGTCCCACTCGCTAACTGGTCACCACTGGTCTGAAGCTAACATTAGACTATTAGCATTTGTTCAACAGTTATTTACTGTTCACGTTACACTCTGCTCCACTTACCACCACTGTCTTGCATTCTTTTTTACTTCAGCCTCTTTCTTCTTCTCGTCTTGCTCCCAGGTGGACTCTTCTTTTTCCCTCGGCTTCATTAGAAACTCCCAGTGATAAGGTGCATCATACAGGTTGACGTTAGATGGGATCAGGTCCGGAGCGCATTTTGAAATATTTCTGTCGATAAAACTGCCCTCGGGCCCCGACCCTCGGGGGCCCCCTAATGGCTCGGGGCCCCAAGCAGTTGCCTGCCTTGCCTGTTCACAAGTAGCGCCTCTGCAGACACAATTCCAACAGAGAGGAGTAAAGGAAGTTAAGTAAGGGATAATGCCCGACGAGGTGTCCATTATCAGAAATTAATGGACGACGCGGAGGCGTGAACCGTCCGACGCGAAGCGGAGGACGGTTGCTTCCGCGAAGTCCATTAATTTCTGATAATGGACACCTCGTCGGGCATTATCCCGCTTATACCATGGTCACTTGCGAGAAAAATACATATTAAATCAATTACTTATAATTTTATGTTGTTTTTACCGTTAAAATGTTGTTTTTACCGTTAAAATCACACGTCTTTAAGCGGCTGAGCCGAGCGGACTATTTAATAACACTCGTCGGCGATAAAAAAAAAAAAAAAGAGGGACCCGCTGTGACCGCAGCGTACAGCCAGTGACTCTGCCACAGCCTGATAGTTGATCAGTGAAGGGAGGTAATGTGACGGCTCAAATGTTACGTGACACAAAGTATTATTTCAGACGGCCAGTGCACTTCTTACCGCTGGTGTGTTTACAGACTCCAGTGCCGTGATGCGCTGGAAAGAAAGTTGTTATGGTCCGAGTGTCCGTTGCCGTGGTTACCAACAAGCGTTTGAGCCAGCGCAGTAATATTTAGAACGTAATCAGGCTATTTTACCGGAACATCTTTATAGGTGTCCATTATCACTTTTTAATGGACACCCAGCAGCCAATCAGAATCGAGGATTCACCCAGACCATGGTATAAAGGATTCTGAAGTGCAAACTGGGGCATACAGATATTCTATTAGATAGAATATAGATTAAAATAAAACATAATAATGGAGAGATCAAGTCACTATAAGAAAATGCTGATACAAAATGCAATTACAAACAGTCCCTGAACAAATTACTACATAATTATGAATCATGTAGGAGCATTCAATAAACTAAAAAGCAAATGAAATGACTTTGAACACATAATTGATTTAAAAATCTAACATTTACTGCGAGAGGACGTGTCAGTGTGGAATATGTAAGGGATAATGCCCGACGAGGTGTCCATTATCAGAAATTAATGGACGACGCGGAGGCGTGAACCGTCCGACGCGAAGCGGAGGACGGTTGCTTCCGCGAAGTCCATTAATCTCTGATAATCGGACACCTCGAAGGGCATTATCCCGCTTATACCATGGTCACTTACGAGATAAATACATATTAAATAATTCAGTCATGATTTAATGTTGTTTTTACGGTTAAAATCATACGTCGTCTCGTCTGTAACAATAAGCGGCTGAGTGGACTATTTAATAACTCTCGTCGGCGATAAAAGAAAAAAAAGAGGGACCCGCTGTGACCGCAGCGTGCAGCCAGTGACTCTGCCACAGCCTGATGGTTGATCAGTGAAGGGAGGTGAGGTGACAGCTTAAACGTTACGGTGACACAAAGTTTTTCAGAGGTCCAGTGCACTTCTTACCGCTGGTGTGTTTACAGACTCCAGTGCCGTGATGCGCTGAAAAAAAGTTGTTTTGGTCCGAGTGTCCGTTGCCGTGGTTACCAACAAGCGTTTGAGCCAGCGCAGTAATATTTAGAACGTAATCAGGCTATTTTACCGGAACATCTTTATGGGTGTCCATTATCACTTTTTAATGGACACCCAGCAGCCAATCAGAATCGAGGATTCATCCAGACCATGGTATAATATCTCATAATATTTGGTTGTAATTACAGCTGTAATGTTTGCCTTATCCCAGCTGTGGCCAGACTAAGGCAGCAGTGGTCCACTGAGCCATCTGCCTCAATGCATAGACAGCTACATTACAGTCCACTGTGCATTCATGTGCTCACCAATTATTCACCAGTGTAAGCTCCACATGGGGTCATGTAGTGAGCATGTCATGACATGGGAAGCCCATCTTTTCTTTATGGGGACAGTTACAGTATATAAGTGCCACATTTCTTACTCACTTATCTGGGATATTATATTAAGAGGTATGCAAATGTTCCTTTGATGGCACACACTTCCAAATCAGTGTTGTGACAGATGCCTGGACAGATTCTGTATGTTGTTGAGCTGAGCACATACACTGTGTCTAGTGTTAAAACATCTGAGCCAGATGATATTCTGAAGCTAGAAAACATTTGCAGTGTTTGTTGTTTTAGATACAAAATACTAGAGAGGAAGAACAAGCTCCTGCCAAATCTGAACAAACCCCCTAAATGGCTGTCCAATAAAGACAAAAGTTCAATTATTTCAGGTCTTATTGATACAGATTTTCTAATTCACCAATTTTCATGTCTTTTGCTTTTTTCTTTCTTTTTTTAAATCATACTGTTGTTATACAGTATTGTGAAACTCAAATGATCTAGTGGTGGCAGCATTTCTTCATGCACTAACATTATTCCTACACGTTAGGATGTTGTTTGTTTTCTGTTGTTTACTCTGAATAATTCAGCTGTAGTTACAAATGGGCCGCGTTTCTCGGTCACAGCAAGAGATTTGCCCTTAAAAGAGTCTGGGCTCCAGTGTGATGGTGCTCAGAGGACCTCCTGCTGAGAGCAGCCGCCACATGAACCATACAAAATCATTATTTGAGACCGAAAGATAATGCTCTTCCCAGGGCATGATTTGAAGAATTTTATGAGCCCTATTTAACTGCTGGATCTTCACACAGTGAAACAGTTCTATTGTGTGTGTGGAGGGTCCTGAAAGGTCTGTCTGACATTCCGCATCTTGAGTTGTTACAGGGTGAAAGGAGAAGCCCTCGGGCACTGTCTGAGGCTAAGGACAGTGCGTGAGATTTCACCTCATACCCAGCTCCCAAACCTTGCCCTAGTACTGGGACAAAGAGCAGATCTGACATTAGACAGTCAGCATGCCAAAGATAATTCAAATACTAATTCAGTTAGACTGAGCGTTGTCGGGTTTAGGGATAGAGGATCCCTGGAGGTCAGAAAAAGTTCAGTTAGCCTGTTTCTCTGCTGTTTCAGGCATCCATTGATTTCCATCCACTTCTATCATTTGAAAATCATTTAGACTCTTGAAACTTCTACATGTATTTTCATCAAAGTGACATTGAGTCAATACTCAGTTTATTGTGTACAGCACATTCAAGCATTTTAATTCTAAAACTCTTCAACAACTCTAGCCCATTTATATATTATGACTCTGGGACGGGGTTAGGTTTAGTTAGTCACTTTAGAGGATTTAAAAGATGTGCTGGCAACAAGTGGCAGCAAGATGGAGAAATGCTTTGTGGAGTCATAATGGATGACCTGAGATGTACATTAAGGCAGACACAGAACAGGGCTAAACTAAAGGCGAGAAGATGAGACATAAGCCTACCAACAATCATAGATGGGAAATTCACCTGCTTCACTGCAGTTCAAGTGGACAGAAGAAAGGTGGAGGACTGATTCTTCTTGTGAACGATAGATGATGAAGTTCTCCTGTTTCCACCAGTGGAAAGTAGGCCGACCAGCTGAGACAAAGCACTACACACTGCTGGCCCTCACATCACACACCATGAAGACACTGGGTTGAATTTGAGTCAGACCCACTACAATTTGTCTACAAGGAATATACTGGAGTGGTTGACACCATCCTTTATATGCTCAACCGGACCCATTCTACGTGGATAAGCCAGTCTTTCTTTCTTTCTTTCTTTCTTTCTTTCTTTCTTTCTTTCTTTCTTTCTTTCTTTCTTTCTTTCTTTCTTTCTTTCTTTCTTTCTTTCTTTCTTTCTTTCTTTAGCCATGTTTGTATTTATAATCGCAGATGTTACAATAGGTAGAATCTACAACTGCATGGCATGAAGTGCACACGATTTGTCAAGAAGCTAAAACTTGGAATTATGACAATGAAAATGGTATGCTTGTTTAGAGAATGCCATTTAAAAAAAATGCTTTGATGCCAGGTTGTTAGTAAAAACTATCTGTGTTTGAGGTCAGTATTTAAGGTTTGTGTTTTTGATTAACTGTAAATGATTGATTGTTTGATAGATTGTACCTTGCACAGCAATAATGCCTCACATCTAAACACACTCTGCTGTAACACAGACACTCAATGAATTGATCCAGCCGCTATGATTTTTTTCTCTTCCTATCAAAGTACGATGATTCATGTATGCATTGACCCTGATCACTGCAGGCTCTTTCAATTTTGTTTGTGGCTCAGTTGCCATGGAGATGACACACAGCCTCAGGATACTAGGTGAATAAACAGTGGCAGGCATTTGTTTTGGGAAAGAAGTGCATTTCAATATCATGGGTATTAATAGGTCCACTTTCTGGTATAACAATAGTACTCCACACATGTACAGTACAGTAATATCAGCCTTTTACAGCCAGTTTATCTTCAGAGCTCTGTTCAATTCAGATGCACAGCCTGTCACAGAGGAGCCCAGTGCAGTTTTTAATGTAGCCCTGTTGATCCCTCGAGGCTGTGAGTTTTGATTTGGTGGATATTGGTGTTTAACTCAGAGTGCAGAGCAGCTTAACCCTCAGATCTGTTGGGACATTTTTTGTACCATCTGATTTTTCATTTGGCTGTCATTTTGGCTGTGATCATGCTAGAGTGTTCGTAGGTTGCAGAGAGGTGGCTTTTGCAAGGTACACCATGCTCCTAAAAGATCTCCTGTCTGAACCTTATAGTTCTCTGTTTATCGCGTTGGCACCTCTTCTCCTGATATGGACAAAAAATGTCCCCATAGAGATCCATTGAAAATCGCAAAAACCCACACGTTTTCACCTGGGGGTTATGTTGTCCTAGAAAAATATTTTTTATATTTTCATGGTTTAATTCACATCAGGGGAAGTCAAAGTATAGGTTTATGGGTGATTTTTGAAATATCACTTCATATTACCGCGAGGACGCGGCTCCGAAGTCCGGGGCATTCTCTCCGGCCGGCCCCGCCATATGAGTCTGCTGCCGGGGGTGAAGCTACTAGCGCTGCCCCGGGGGACTCACCGCCTCCCCAGCTGCAGCTGGTCCGTGCTGGGGGGGATCGAGCTGAGGGATTACATCCGCCTGATGATGCTGGAAGTGATTTGGTCTCTGATTTTCACCAGATTTAACTTTTTATCAAAATTTGCCCAGCTGATCCATTTTTTTCTCATTTTCTTAGTCCAAAGTTTGCGCTGCAATAATCGAATACGTGGACGCGCGTGCCCGATGATGCGCGTGCATTCGTGTGTGGGGGGGTCCGTGTGGGTGTCCTGGTGCAGTGGGACTTGACTGGAGTTGAAATATTATCATCATCTGCAAGCAGCAGCTGTAAAACCAGAACCAGTCCCAGAAGCTCCAGGCCCGGAGAACCAGAGAGGGGGCCCTGCCAGAGCGCTCCCCAGGAATGGTGCATCGCCGCCTGGGTAAAATACGTGAGGGAGAGGGCTGGATGATTTGATGCTTTTTTCAAAACTCCGATCTAAAATATCAGATTATACCACTTTCCCTTGGTCGATTGAGGTCCAGTAAAAAGTATGGTCTTTTAACTCTCCTCTAGCCATGTGTGTATTATGATGTCATGTTTTTTACACAGAAAGTCACGTGATCATGCCTTTTAGCCGACATGTCACAAAACAGTAAAACGGTAAAATTAAAAAAAAGCTCCAGCAAACTTTAAGCAAACAAATCAATGTTGGCCCTGTTCAAAGGCAGACATATGACTGTTCTCATAATAGTTGGAGTAAATAAAATTATTTTTAAAATATTTATTTTATTGCAGTTTTTCAACATTTTATGACGAATATTAGCGGTCTGTGACAAAGTGGGTGAGGCCACACCATTTGTCCCTTTACAGTTCATTTCTATTTGAGTTATCTTGCTTGTTTAGTTTGTTTATCCAGTACAATATTATGCAGACACATCCTATCCCGGGTTTGGTTGGAGTTTGCAGTATATTAAGTACAGATCATTTACATCAACATGTCCAGATAAATCAAACACAGACAAGTAATGTTAAGTTAAATATGTTTATTGGTTCAGCTCAGTTTATGTGCAATTAAGTAACTTTTACAGATACATCATTGGTTTCTTTGTTTTATACTCACCATGTGGTCCAGGGGCAAAAGGAGGAAAGGTGCAGTACTTCCTGCTTTTATATCCTGGTTGACATCATCAGTGAGGTCATCGGGTAAACCATCTATGGGGGGGATGGAGATATGTGTGTGAGTGTTAAATGTGTATGTTTGATATTCCATAATGTATTGTGGCACAGATGTGTGTGTATGTGATGAAGATTATATAAAATCCCTTTGTGAGGAAGTGAAGATTAAAAGTGTATGCTTACCTGTTTCAGGAGAAATGCGATTCTTCCCTGCGGCTTGGTTTAGTCCAGGTGGATTCCTGTCTTATGGTGCGTTCCAGGCAGGCTTTTTAACCCGTAAGTCACGACTTCAAGTCACCAGTTACGAGTTTGTAGCGTTCCAGGCAAGTTAAGAGTTACGAACTGGGAACTGGGAGTAGATCGATCTAGTACGAGTTCACAGGTGGGAAGTTACGAGTTTGACTGTACGTTCTAACGGGTAACCATAGGAACAGGTCGGAAAAATACGAGTTACGGGTTGCCTGGAACGCACCATTAGACTCCCAGCATGCAGGGGAAGTCAGTTGAGTGTGTGGTGTCTTATGGTGCGTTCCAGGCAACCCGTAACTCGTATTTTTCCGACCTGTTCCTATGGTTACCCGTTAGAACGTACAGTCAAACTCGTAACTTCCCACCTGTGAACTCGTACTAGATCGATCTACTCCCAGTTCCCAGTTTGTAACTCGTAACTTGCCTGGAACGCTACAAACTCGTAACTGGTGACTTGAAGTCGTGACTTACGGGTTAAAAAGCCTGCCTGGAACGCACTTTTAGACTCCCAGCATGCAGGGGAAGTCAGTTGAGTGTGTGGTGTCAGAGAGAGAGGACATCAGGTGTGCAGGAGAGTGCACAGTGTTTTCACTTTTGAGTTGAGTTATTTTCAGTTAAGCTGAGTTAACTGTTATTCCCTTAAGACTTTTTGTAAATATATTTTTTGTTTATTTCACTGTGCATTTTTGGTGGCACTTTTTGTAAAAATAAATCTCTATTTGTGATAATTGAAACCTGCTTCATGAGTCTGCCTCCTACAATCCTTCACTCAGGCCTGCCCTACCACACGGTCCCTCAATAAAACAGGCCATGAAAGGGTTAAATTATAAAAAATATTGATGAAATTACACATCATTCATTAGAAGACAACTAACCCTAAGCAACAAAAAAAAATATTGTAATACTTATTTTTACTTTGACGTGGTGTGTGTTTGAAAAATGGTACATTTTTTGTGCCTATCAGGACAACGTTAGTGATTTTTAACAGGATCTGAGGGTTAAGTATTAAGGGCTGACAGGTTTGTTGAATGAATATGATTCAGAACTGGAATAGCTGTCACTCTGATCCACTCAGACCTTGTAAACTAGATCCTGTGCAGCAGGTTTTGACAGGACAGAGACAGACACAGCCCTTTCCTGTCCACAGCTGTGATGGCAGCTTCGCCTAGCAGTGGGGGTGACTGTACTGTCATGAAAAGGTCACTAGTTAAAACCCAGATGCGGCCAAATGTTGAGTGTCCTTGAGCAGGACGCAGATTCTCTGCATGTTTACTCACTGTAAACATCAAATATGAAGCACATCTAAAAAAATATAGGCTATGGTAATTCAAAATGCAGCCACTTCTCCCCTCACTCACAAAAAACTTATCTTTTCCTGAGCCTTTTGCACTCAGATAGTATATAGGGGAGCGTGCCTATGTTCCCACAGCCCTATGTTCCCACAGCCCTATGTTCCCTCAGCCCTGTGTTCCCTCAGCCCTTTGTTCCCTCATTTCTAAGGTTTTTTTTTCTTTCCCACATTTCCTTTATGATCAATTTGCATGAGATTTTATCCCCATTTCTCCCAATTTGGTAGTCAATTACACCCAACCTATTATCCAGTAGCAGTTGACTACAGATGTAATGTAGCTTTTAGCTAAATCTTGGAACATATAGGGCCCTGGGCTGACCCCTTCCAACACCGCTACTCCAACATAGGGTTGAGTGACGAACCCTTATACCGAAATTAAACTCACCTCCATGAGTTAGTGCAATTTAGACAACAAACTTCTACAGTAGTACAAATAGTGTTAGTAGTAGTAAACAAAGCATTAGAAAGTTTATAGGTCATGGTGCAAAGGACCCTAGGTTGAAATTACTCCGAATCATCCCTTTAAAATAAAAATGACTTGACTTAGAGTTTCATTTTGAGAAAATTCTTAGAAATAAGAAAAATCTTAGAAATGAGGCAACATAAACCTGAGGGAACATAGGGCTGAGGGAGCATAGGGCTGTGGGAACATAGGGCTGAGGGAACATAGGGCTGTGGGAACATAGGGCCTAATTTTCAAAATTTTCTGTGAAAGAAAATGTCTTAGAAATTAGGGAACATAGGGCTGTGGGATCATTGGGCCGAGGGAACATAGGGCTGACCCCGTATAATAGGATATATGATAGTAGCCCACAGTTTGCTTTGTTGGTATTTAGTGTAATATATTTTCTGAATGTGAAATATATCAGCACAGAAACTAAATAATGAAGGTATGAGAAAATGTACAGTGGGACAGGAGACTGTGGGACAAGAGATTATGGAAGAAAGGTACCATTAACCATACCTCTCTCAGGCTTCTCTCTGAATCTCTAGTAACATCAGGATTTGATTGATCTAAATAAAATACAGCAGGTATCAGGGTTGGACGGTGTGTCCTCGTGGGCGGGGCTTGGTTCATGGCTTGTCATCTGTATAAAAGTACAGAGGACCTGAAAAGAGCTCAATTTAGGCTCAATTTCTGAATACAGGCTTTGAGCATCACTGTGCAGACAAGTACCCAGATAGCACACGTACGTCTGGCCGACGTCGGCCTGAGGTTGGACGTCGGCCCTATAATTTATAACATCTGTCAAGCATCGGCCCATGGGCGAATATCTTCAAATTTAATACTCATTTGTGCCAGCTCATCAAACGTCTCTGGTGCGTCGGCTTTAAGTCGGCCGCAGACCTGCCCACAGACGACGGGACCTCCTGTCAGTTTGGTCCAGAGACGTCGACGGAGTGCGTTTCAGGTAAGTTACTTGGGATATATTGCCAAAAAAAAAGAAAAGTTAGGCCTATTTCGTTTATTTTGTAAAAGTTAAAGGTTTCCGGTGAGTGGCGTGGTACAACGCGGTCGAAATAATAGGCTACCAGCACAGGTGCCAGCTTATTTATAACTGTATTTGGCGTTAACGTTAGTTTAACTTAACGTTAGTCATCCTAACATAACGGTTACAGCCGACACCAATAAAATGTTAAGTCCTATTTTTTTCCCTCTATTGGACGTTATCTGGCTGGAAAAAGGTAGAAGTGACGGGACCGGTAAGCCGTTGTCAAAGCAAAAAAAAAAAAAAAAAAAGCTCCAGAACTAGAGGGGGGGCTGGCCGGCCTGCTGCCCGGGCACAAGGCGCTGGTGTGCGGATGAGTGAAGGAGGGAGACTCGGTCTCTGGAGCTCACCATGGTTACATAGATAGCAGACGCTGTAGGCTACATTTTTGTCCTCGCGCTTATGACACGCGCTGTCCCTGCAGATTGGCAGCTGACTTGACAATGATATTAGGCTACTCTGGTTAACTGTTGAGACAATTGAAACTGGTAAAAACAAATGTGTATGCTTATCAAAATTACAGAAAGAAGTGGCAGGCAGGGAAGTGAAGTTTTACACGATGGCAGAGGGAAAGGGCTTGAGAGTGTGATTGTTGCTGAGATTTAATCAGGTTGATTTGTCAGTGATTTGTGACAAGACCGGACACTGCACAGAGCAGCAACCACGAAGACTTGTCATCTCACTGGTCACTAAATAAGACACATTGTTTACTCCAGCACTCCTTAATTCTTTACCAATTCTCTGCCGGACCGCGGCGTGTTTTTTCCTTTTTATTATGCAGAGCAGTGAGCGAGTGAGCAAGCACCTGATAAACAGCGGATGCGCACCAGATGATTGACCGGGGCAAAAACTGAAACGAGAGGCATAGCCTACAGAGAGGAAAACACAGCATATCGGCTACAATATAAGGTAGGTAGCCTATGTCCAAAAGGCTTTGTCCTGTCGTCACGACGTGAGTGAGGGAGGATGGTGGTTCAAGTTTAGTGATGAGGAAACTGTCACTAGGTGCGTTTCCATTACCCCTTGAAATGCGCAAAACCTAAATATCAAAATTAAAAACTGGTAATGGAAACACCTACATTTCGAAAAAACTCTCAAATAGGCCTATCGCAAATAAGTTTTTAGTTTTTGAGACGTATCGGTACAAACTTGTATCGCAAAAGTGTAATGGAAACACTTTTTCTACACATCACCGGCGTCAGCGGAGTTGTGTGTGTCCACGCTGTGTTGGTTTATGTAACTTGAGGGGACAAATGAACCACATGTTTATTGTCATGCATTGCTGACCTGCATCGTTTCTCATTAAATTAGAAAAACCTTTCCTATCATTCCCCTTTTCCGTGCATGGTTGAAGGAAATTTGGCTCGCATCCACGCTCCCACTCCCTCCTGCTCCGAAATGTCACCTTAAGTCACATAAACCAGTACGGGTGTGTGGACACAACCACCTATATTGTTGTCAGCGCCTCATCACCGCTGGTGTTAAAAGGCTTTCTGCAGTCAGGTTAAAGCGCACATCCACCGTGTTGGTAAACAATTAATCCCTCTATATCAACGGAGGTAACCGTGCTTGAGCAGCTTGGGTTGGAGGTGGTGTGAGTGCGGGCCAGCGGGGGACAGAGGAGGGGGCATTCGGGCTTCAGCACGGAACAACTGGCCCGTGTGAGTGCGTCCTTATTTGTGGCCGCTGCCAGCGCCACACGGGCTTTGCCTTTCAGTAATCAAGCGCTGTTTTTGTCTTTGTTAAAAACAGTAACAGCAACAGCTGTCGGCAGCTGAGATGGCGTAGCCACGAGTGTGCCAGTGCCACCCACAGAGGAAGCTGGCATACCCAAAAATTTGATGCATTTTTTGTTTTTGTTATAGTCTATAGCTTCTAACATGTTATCGATCAGTCAATACATTTGTAAAAATCGCCGTCAGGTGATGCGTTGAGACACCTGCACCGGCTCGCGGAGAAACTGGACTAATGGAATAATTAACGAGTTAAAGGCCAAACCACGCCGTCTTGCCCTTTAAATTGAGAGCTGCGCAGTGCGCACAGGAAAGCAGCGATATCGTTGTCCTCTGCTGCTTTGCGATATAAAACCATCAGGCCAAGCTGTTACATGTGATGAATGATGAGCCAGTAGTTGTGTTCAGATGGTTAAATAGCTTTGTTGATCATGCGATCAAAGTAATTTAAGCGCCGTTACGCACGCCGCATCTCTCTCGTCCAGTGCGCTCCTCTCCTCTCCTCTCCTCTCCTCTCCTCTCCTCCAGTACCTGGCTGGTCAGCTCTAGGACCGGGGCTGAGAGACGTCACCGCTTTCATTCCGTCTGATCCATCTGGTCAGCGCGTTTAGATCCGAGTGGCCTGAGTGTCCCACACCTGAGCTCTGTGCCATAGCGCGCAGCTCCAGCTCAATGAATGACAGCAGGTCTCCCAGTTACCTGCAGCTGCTGCTCAACACTGATCAGAGCAGCTCACCCTTTGCTGAGGTTTTATTATAAACTACGTTTCTTATGCTGCAGCTCCACAATATGTTTATTTGTCCCTCTCTCTATTAATGCGTTGGATCAAATTTTTATTCTGCGTTTGCATCCATCCAGCTCTCTGTCCACACTCTCCATGGCGGAAACGGTTACGCGCAAAACCCTCATTTAAATACTGCGGTTTGCATATTACTCATAGTAGATCATTGTGCTTGCGCTAACCAGACACGCAAAAGTGTGTTTTTTGAATGACTTTGTTATTGATTTATTTGAGCACGTCATATCCATAAAACCTGTCCCTCTTCAGTCATTTCTAATCGTTAACACACACTTTGTACGTGTAGACACTCCGTGACTCTGCTGTTCTGGCTTCTCCTCTTTTTCTTCCTCACCGCAGTTCTCAGCCTCTGCAGATGAAATGAGGAGGGGGGGGGGGGGGGGGGGGGGGGCTAATGCCATTTGATTCGTCAGGGGCCAGCGGAGCCTTCAAGGAGTGAGATGCTGATGAAGAGGACTCACAAGTTATAATCTATTGATGACGGTTTTATTGATTGAATTTATGCTGTTTTGTAGCCTAACCTGAGTGAAGCATGAATAAAGTTTTTTTTTAACTTGACTTTTGCCTCTTAATTGTACATGCAGCACACAGGGATTATAATTTATTTATTTATTACGTAGGATTGTAGAATATTGTAGGCTACCTAGTTCAAAAGGCCCGACCTAAATGAATAAAGGTCGTATGAATTATTTATAGGCTAAATATATGGAGCGCCTGGCGCTCCCGCTCCTGCTTTTATTGATCGCCGAGACGTCGGCCAGTGGTCGAGCTCGATCAAAGGCCGACGTCTCGGCGATATCTTGCCAATGAGCAAACGCTCTCCATGCGACGTCTTGGCGACGGAACTTGATGCGTCGGGAATACGTCGGCACGACGTATGTGTGCTATCTGGGTACTTTTATACTTTCACAGACAGAGCCAGCGATCCCTAATCCTACTTTATAGGACCTTTAAATGCCTAAACAAAAGACTGCCCAAACTAAAACTGCAACACTGAAAATTAGAAACTGTATACAGTTGGTTAACTGGTTTGCTATAGATCAATAATATAATAATCTTTATTCATTTAGCAGTGTTAGAATCCAACATGGTAACAGTCATGAGGAAAGGGAGCAATCCGTGCCATGATACTGTGCTGGTAGGTTTTCAGGTCACATGACCTCAGACCAGCTGTGGGCTCACAGCTGCATCTCAGCCATGAAGGCATTCATTTAGTCAGAAACTACAGTTAACTTGTGTTAAATGGTCTGTACCATCCAAAATAGAATTTGCTAAGGGAAAAACAGAGCTCAGATTACATCCCTAAACTAAAAAGTAAAAGAAAAATGGTGAATAGACAGAGGATGGGCACATCGTCTTTGTTGTAGGCAGCTGTCCTGGAAAACTGATTTTGACTGCAGACCTTTTTGTCAATGTGTGTTTTTGGTGGCCAAGAAATGACCAGATGGATCTGAGCATGAAATATCATTCATCTTTTTATTCAGGTTCAGTTTAAGTGGCTGTTCAGTTGATTCAGGCTGAGGTCTTTTTCTAATGAAAGATTCCAGTTCAATTCCTGGAAAAACAGTTATGAATCCTCTGGGTCAGTTTTACATTTTTAAAGCTGAGCAGACCTCAGGTACACAGCACAGGATCAGTGTGAATTTGACCCACCACTGTCATGTAGGTTTTGTTAGGTGCTGGGCTTACCTTAGCGAGGGGGCTAGCATCAACAGGTTAATCAGACTGGTTGTTACGGTGCTGAGCTAACCTCAACTCTGACTATTGCATAGCCCCGTGTAAATAACCAAAACTTAAAGATGTCAAGGAATTATACACTGAACTACGACTTGTCTCCTTGAGTGGATGGGTTTATTCAGGATCTCTTTTTGTTTTTATTCCAGCTGTACCACAAACTTAACAAACTGTCATCACAAACTACAGCATGGCTGAAACCGTGGTTTTTAAGCACAATTAACTTAACTATGGTGCACACACAATAAATTGTTGAGGTATTGTAACTCAAAACCCTGTATCATGTTTTCATTCTGGCTTTGTGACTCAATACTAATGTCCAGTAGCCTGTACTCGCCTCAAAGCTGCTTCACGTCCTAATAAAACCTATATGTTACACTTTGAGTCAAGCTGTGACAGAACTAAGCTTTGTGAAGGAGAGGAAACATCAATGGACCAAATGGAATTTGAATCTGTCAGTCACATTACCACAGAAGCCCAAAGCAACGTCATGGGAAATGTCTCTTCAAAGCCTTCTGTGCGTAATGTAAAATCATCAGATGGGACTCCTGGAAGGTTCCGTGTGTCGAGAATTTGCAAATCTGCCTGTGTCATGGTTTTCAGCAGCCACGTCTACGAGTGGCCTGCCAAACTAGAAAACCAGAGAGCAGCAGATGCCAAGCAGAGCCTCTGAGCACAGCAGTTTTCAGATGGTTTTTGGAGAGGAGAATAAGAATAGTGAACTTTGTTTTACCCCGTCCTTCATATGGTCGTCTGAGGACACAGAGATTACGCTTGGCAGAACTCTATCAAAGACACTTTAAAAAAAAGGAGGCCCACAAACGCAATATTTTACCCCGGCTGCGCTTCATGGCGTCTGGGAAATGTTTCCAGCTCATGGCCTGACTCTGCTGGTTACAATGTGATTATTTTGGCATCCATCCTTTATAATTACAGAGAGAGGGGTGAGCTTGTTAGAAGTGGTAGTCTGGCCAGTTACACGACAACACATTGAAAGATGTATACATGTTCTCACTGTGCTACTGGTTATAGATATAAGTGTTATATGTAACTTCTGTATATTTATGATAATTGCAACATGTTTACTGTATATTTCTTAAAGTTCCCAAAGATAGATTCCCACGTCTCTTGATTATAAAGCAGCTGTAGATTCTACTGGTTACGGATAAGCCTCAGTCAACAGAGAAATGCATTCAGTCTGTATTCAGAAACTGAGCCTAAAAACAGCTGGCAGGACTTCTGTAACCTTGTGATGTCACAATGTCTTTCAGGCATCCCCCAAGTCCTCAATATTAGGATCAAGACTTCAAATTGGAAGCACCATTTAAAAGTATAAAATATGGAGCTTTAACATCTGATCCCAAAGAAGACACCCACTGTCACATGTGCATACACACACCACTTAATTCTCAGTTGGTAATTGTGGACACATTTGGCTGTAATCAATGGTTTAACTTTTAGGATAGAAAATCTTGTAATGCACCAGCAATAGGGTTCACTTATTATGACTGTTGATTAACTTGCCCCCAACAATGAGAAAGAGATAAAGAGGTTAAAAGTCTGTCTGTGTTTTAAACATTAGTAACAGACCTGTAACAAAGTCAAGAAGTTTCCATGGCTCAAGATCTCAGAGGTTGCACTAATACCTCTGAGAGCACACGCACACACACACACACTTTCTGTGGAAATAGTTCTCCAGATCTGTCTGAGTTTAACTGGCGCACGGTGGCTGACCTCTAGCTCCACACTTCTGTTCTCAGTGAAAACAAGTCAACCTGCTGTCAGCTGCACTGTATCTGCTCTTTTCATCTCAGCATCTCAACCTGCTCCAGGACACCGGACCATTCCCCACACTTGTTTCCTCCTAGACAGACGGAAACATTGTTGCAGAGTTTCTGATGTCAGCCTGTCATTGTTCAGCAGAGGGTTGTTATGGCTTCAGATGAAGATGAAGATGAGGCTAGAGTGAGTTTTTTGGACTCACTACGGAAGTGACAAGATACAGAAAGGCTATCTGGTTAGTGTGCTATAGCTGAAGTAGAGGAAACTACGTCATATATGAGTTTAAACTACGTTGGTTTCATCTCCATCTGTTGCAGAGTAAAGGAATGGTGTTTGATGCTGAACTTGCAGCACCAAAAAAAAGCACCAAAGCTCTTTAAAGCATAGGCAAAAAATTTGATTTTAAAAACAAGGAATCATGTCATCTCAGCCAATACTAATCAACCAACCGTTGCAACAGGGTAGGCAAGAGCCCCACTAGGCACATGCCTGGGGCCTCCAGAGGGTCTAGAAACACCAACGCTTCAGCTTATTACATAATACACAATAGTCATAAAATGATCATATAGCATTGATTAAATCTGTGCTAAATGATACAGCTTTCTTTGTTTCTTATTGCAAGAAGGTCACAACAAATTCTGCCTGCTCAGCCAGAGCCTGTTAAAGCTTATTCCTCTGTAAACACTTGTAAAAAATGTTATGGCCCATTTTTAAAGATTTAGTCTCCGCAATGAACCCATATTTGAATCTGATCAGAGCAGACATGGTAGGAAAGTCAGGCAGTACTTGAGAGCTTGCAATATACTATGCACTATGATTGTGTTTGCACGAGTAGCCAGCTTCTTACTGTCCATTTTAATAAATCTTGTTAAAAAATATTATCCCCAAACTAAATATTTAGACTTTCAGCAGTCTTGAAACTGTTCCATAAAAACTATCTCTGCACGATATGAGTGACTGACATGATGTGTTTATGTCATACCGCCAATCCTCGCTCTATTTGTAACTCTCATCTGACAGTGTTTAACTTGCTGTACATGAGGCATGCAGTTCCACAAACAAACCATAATAGGTTGTGTGGCACAGTTAGATTAACTGCCCGTTGTCCTGTTTCAGCAGATGCAATCTGCACAATGAGAAGCTGTTGTTTGAGACAGTGAGGAAAGGCCACTATGGCACAATCTGGTACACGCTGATAACAACAAGATGCCAATATGCTGTGTAAGGTTAAAGATGTTGTTAAATATATATGAGTTCACCCTAACCCCAGTTTGCCACTGTTTTGGAAAATCATCCACATTAAATATTAATCTTCATGGCACATTTATCAGTGAAAAGTTTTTCAGGCTTGGCAGTTTACATTGCAGAGTATAATATAAATCCAACACACTGTCCATTAACGGGCACATTCTCTCACACAGATACACAAACTTGAGCTGTAGAGTGAGCATTCCCTTTTCACCTTTTTCAATGGACAATTGTTCAAATGACTGTGTGTAATGCGTAGTTTCTGGTTTATGGCCCGTAGCTCGACTGTTCTGATTCATTCTTGCCACTCTCTTCAGCATAGTTTCCAGCTGTAGACAGTTGTTGTCTGTGAAATATAGCTATTAAACCCACTGAACACCACCTTCAAAGCACAGAGGGCACTGTTAGGAGTGATAAGTGGTTAGAAGAGCATTTTGTTAGATTTGCATTTTGTACATAGGCAAGATTAGCGTCAACAGTTTACATAGCCTACCTGTGTTGCTAAGCTTTGTCCATTGTTGCATTTAGAATACAAAAGATTATAATACACCCTGGCTACAGCTGATAAATTCCCACATCTTACAGCCTTATCCATTGCTGACAAAGGCCCGGTGTTTCACTGGTTTTTGACCAGTGGAAAAGTGGCTGCAGATATGTGTGCAGCCACTGCAAACAATGGTCATGAAGAAAAATTTGCTTGTGTAGAGGAGTGATAAAAAAAAAAAAAACATCACTTCTGGTTAAAACAAGTGAATAATGGGGTGACATGGATTTTTGTTGCTGAGGCACAACATGCACCTCAGGCTATTTTACAGTGAGGTAAAGAGGGATGGAAAGCTAATGTCCTGAACCACCTGCCAATGGAATCTGGCTGTGGGAGATAAGACCTGCTGGACTGTAATCTAGCTCCCCAGCACTGACACTCACATACACAACTGTACTTTGTGTTTAATGAAGATCCAGCATTCGCTCCCCTTTCAGCAATGGTTTAATTCAATCATGCACGTAGACACAGACAAGTGATATGTGTGAATTCAAACAACATTAACTTGTATGTGTCACTGCACAACCATTATGTCTTAATGTTAAGTTCAGCCCTCTGCAGCTGTGATAGGAATCCTTGAAAATGTAATGTTAAACCTTAGTGAAGCGTGACGGATTTGTCTTCACTCACACTGACTCTGTCCTTTTTGGTGTATATAAAGTAGAAACTAAATAATAAATAATAATAAATAAATGCTGAACATGAGCTAGCATGTACCAGAGATTTCAATCTCTTCTTGCTCACAGTTTGTTGTTGCACACTGGTTTCTCTGATCTTACTCCACTGGTTATCAAATGTCAACATCTATTTCTTCATGCCAGTAGAAATAAATGTGATACAGTCAGTTTATTCTCATCAGGTGTTTTCATGTGAGCTTGGAAGGTCTACTTGCCTGGCAACAGAAAACACACCTACTGTAACAAGTAATCCAGATCCAGTTTTATAAAGAAATCGTGTGAAGAATCTGTTGTTATGACTTTAGTGAAACATGCAAACACTAAAGGTTCAAATGCAAACTTTCCAATGACGTCTGAAGTTTGGTTGTTTTTCCTCTGCCCTTATCTGGTAACAACAACAACACTGTTTCACTCACTGCAGGCTGTGATGAACAGCTTCTTATACTCTCTATCACTTAGAAAATTGTATCCATCTCAGTGTGACAAAGAGCTGCTGGAGTCACCGGTCAACACTAAAGCTGCCAGTATAATGATATGGCAATTATATCAGAATAAAAGCACAGTATCTTTAGGAGTTGTGTCCATGATGAAAGATTGCATTATGACTGTAAAATAACATACTAACAAAAGGTCAACTATCTCAATTAATCTCCATGGCAACACGGAAGGCCTTAGGACTCAGTCTCCCAGAATACTGCAGACTACTGCCGTGATGACAGTGAACTCATCACATTGAGCTCTAAACACTCATGGACCTCCATTATATCTCTCCATTATAAACAACTCCTCAGATTAGTAGAGCTCCTTTGAGCCTTATACTCTAGAAAATTGTGAATGTATTACATCATGAGGAGTGTTTCTGTTGCTTTGGTTTTATATTCCTTTCTGTGGGCAGTTCTTGGTGTGGTTGTCCAATCTTGAATGTTCAGTTTTGTTTGTCGTCTTTTGGTCTGTGATGCTGTTCTTGCAGTCACGCCTCCTTCACTGGAGGTGCCCACTTCAGGGTGTCTGAATCAAGTTTCAGTCATGGATGGATTCCATCAGACAATACTTGATTCTGGCAAGGCAAGGCAAGGCAAGGCAAGGCAAGGCAAGGCAAGGCAAGGCAAGGCAAAACCCTTTTAACAGGGAAAAATCGGAGAAACCTCAGGGTAAGAATGAATGACCTTTTACCAACCTCTTTAGAGAGTCTAGGAACAAAGAAATAAGGGAAGTTAGTACGTCTAAGTGGGTATGGGGAGTTGTATGGAATCATAAGTTCTTTTAAATAAGGAGGACAATTAAAATAAATACATTTGAAAAGAAAATGGAACCAATGAGATTGCCTTCTTAATTTGGGTTGTAGCTAGTTCAGAGAATCAAACATGAGACAATGATGTGTTCTAAAAGGACATCTCAAAACAAATCTACATAAGGAATTAAATAATATAGTCAGAGATTTAAGGTGAGTGTCAGAGGTGTTTTGATAAACAACATCAACGTAATCAATAAGTGGTAGTATCAGTTGTGTGATTAACCTTTTTCTGACATGAAATGTGAAACAGTTGATTGAACGGTAAAGTGAAGCGAGAGAACCATATGCTTTTTTAACAATGTAATCAATGTGAGGTTTAAATGAGAGTTCGGGATCAATCCAAAGTCCAAGATATTTAAATGTGTCAACTTTGTCAACAGGGGATCCATCGGAAAAATAAATATGAAAATCAGCTGACTGGGATTGAAGATGACGTGTACTAAAAATCATACTACATGACTTCTTTTTGTTCAATACAAGTTTGTTCTTGCAGAACCAGTCTTGAACCATATCAAAATCGGACTGTAGAGAGTTCTGGATCTGCACTATATTTGATTTAGAGGTGTATATGACAGTGTCATCGGCATATAAGTGGGTATGACAGTTGGAGCAAATTTTAGGCAGATCATTAATAAATACAGAAAAAAGAAGCGGACCCAGTATGGAGCCTTGTGGAACACCCTTATCGATAGTTAAAAAGTCAGACTGATGACATTGAAAAACAACACATTGACGACGACCATGGAGATAAGCATTAAACCAGAGAAGAGCATTTTGATCAAGACCAATTGCAAAGAGTTTGTCAAGTAGCAAATAGTGGTCAACCAGATCAAATGCCTTAGATAAATCAATGAAAATTGCACCAGTAAGATTACCCTTATCAAAGGAGGTGAACACATCATTTGTAAATTTCAACAAGGCAGTGGTAGTGGAAAAATTTTGTCTGAATCCTGACTGAAAAGGTGATAGAATATTATTTGAGTTTAAGTACTGCGACAGCTGGTTAAAAATAAGCTTTTCAAAAGTTTTTGCAATTGTGCAAATAATAGAGATAGGGCGATAATTATTTACATTAGATGGATCACCTCCTTTAAAAACGGGAGTGACCTTGGCACATTTCCAGATTGAGGGGATTGAACAGGTGGACAGAGACAAATTAAACAGGTCAGCAAGGGGATACATCAGGACATGTGCAGCAAGTTTAACAAATTTAGCTTCAAGGCCATCAGGACCAGCACTAGTGTTATCTCTCAATTGACGTAAAGCAAGAAAAACATCGTTGGGCAAGATCTTTTTAAAGGAAAATGAATGGTCAGAGAAGGTACTAAATGAGGGGCTGGCAGTCCAATAGGAATCAAAGTGAAAGGAATTACAGATGGAAGAAAAATGACGATTAAAGGCATGAGGAATAAGTGATGGGTCAGAGATAGTTTCATTATTAAAATGAATCTGGGATAGAACATTTTTGTTATTTCTGTTGAGAACGAGGTTCAGTCGTTTCCAGAACTGTCTTGGATTGTGAAAATTTTGTGACAGGCTTTCCTTGTAATAATTAGACTTTGCGTTCCTGGTTTTGACTGTACATGAAAACAACAAGAGAAAATGAAAATGAAGACATAAGATCAGAAAAAAAAGCCAAACGTCATCATTTTGTAGGTGTCTTTGAAAATGATATCCCCCATCTAATCTTGGCTCAAATGAAAATCATATGAGTCACAGTTAAACATCATATCTGCATTGTAGAAACTTGAATATAGAAGATAACACCAGACATACAGAGTTCTATTTGAAAGAAACATTAAAGGCAAAATGTAATGCGCACATTCCAGATTTCCAGGTTTCAGGGAAACACACATGGATATTTAGATGTACTCATCAGACTGTACAAAATGTTGGCAGGATGGAGAAACTAAAACCTATCTTGGATATATAGTATCCTGAAACATATTTATTTAAGATCACTGAATTTTCTTTTCTTTTTTTGCTTTAGCTGCACAAGGGAAATGAGAGAAATCATGGGCAACAAGACGTGTTTGCAAAAGGCATCTTCACAACTGCCACAATAGAAATGCTGAGTGCAAATCTGAAATATGGAAAACAAAATAATGATGCACAAAATGGCAAACTTACATGAATCCTCTTGCATCTGAAGTAAACTGAACTTGCTGATGATAATAATCATGAGTTGCAGACTCAGTGTCATCATACTGTAGCAGCAAGCTGCCATAGGAGCAGATGATCTTGGGCTCAAGAGGAGAGCAGAAGCTCTGGCAGAGTTTAAAGGCTCTGGTCCGATGTAACCTCTCTGCGACACTTTGGCCATCGGGGCTGGTCATCAGCCGTCCAGCCCAGGATACAGACTGCCAGCCAGAGAGTGACTCATTCTTTGGCACTGGTCATTAGCTTGTCACCGGGGTTTCACAGTGTTGTTAGTAATGACAGGGCAGGGCAAAGTATGCATCATGACTGTCTCCTTGCACACACAAGGCCTACTCAAGAAACCTGTAATTCACTCCACCTTATACTTTAGTGCTGTGTGATTTGCAGTGTGGATCTAGTACAAGTAGCACAATCTCCTGCAGACTTAGCCACTCAACTAAACCACAAATCATGGTGGTCTGGTGCGGGTCTGTTCAGCACCATCTGACCATGAACAAGGCTGACGGCGGCGTTGCTGTAGGCGATAAGTGATGAGTGGTAAATTGTTGAGGACATAGATTACGACCAAAAATCTGCAGAACAAATCAGCCTCTTCTCTGTTTTGTGTTTAGTGCTAATTGGCAAATGTTGCATGCTAATACACTGCGGTAAATAACCATGGAGATATACTCTGTTTGGTTTACTCTGTCTTAAAGATTTTAGCCAACACCCAGAAAAGACACAAGGCTTTCATATGGACTTTGTTTAGCTGAAGATGTAGCAGTGTCTTTTCAAATGCAAATTTAGATGTAATGCTGTGAGCCAATCAAATGGTAGATCAATGATGTCCTCCAGTAAAGATCGTAGACATAAGTCGTGTGCAGCTAGTTAGTATAGGACTAGTCAGCATATTTGGATTCATTTTGTTGTTAGGCAACACCTAGTGGTCATAATGATTTTGACAGGACAAAATAGTGGGTATGTTTTACACAGAGAATCACATTTCAGGAGGAGGTTGTGGTGGATGGACTGGTCAACAAAACATGGAGATATTACACAGGAGAGTCCAATTCCCACATGAAAGTAGCAGCTTATTTTCAAATATCCATGACCATTCAACAAAGTGATTGTAATTGTGACTACAGGTCAACTGATTTTTTAAAGGCCAATATAATAATGTTAGTTTGGCCCATGAAAAACCAATAGCCAATGAAATGGCTGATCACAGTGGCCCTCATTTATCAAACGTGTGTATGCCACATATCCAAGTCATTTTTCCTTAAAGCAGAAGTAAGTGATATATTTGTGTTAATATAAGTCTTAAATAGTTATATCTTCCGACAGCAATCACTTACATAGAGTGTTTGGACCGAAACACGGGTCTGTCAGTCACTCTGCTCTGCTCTGAGCCGAGGAGAAAACATTTATCGTATCCTACAGTTTTTATCCAATGAGGAGAGAGAACGGCATGCAGGGCTGTGTGTGCAGCCAAGGGACGCCGTGAATGTGGCGACGTAGGGACGAGGACTGTTATGGTGCGTTCAAGGAAACTCGTATTTTTCCGACCGTGAAGTCGTACCAGTTCGATCTGGTACGAGTTCACCGGTCGGAAGTTACGAGTGGCCGTTATAGTGACTTTCACAGGTAAAACAGTTCGGAAAAACACGAGTGGGTTGCCTGGAACGCTACAAAGTCGTAAGTTGTGACTTGAAGCTGTAATTTACGATTTCAAAAGCCTGCCTGGAACGCAGCATTAGCCAAAACGACCGGATCGCTTACTTCTGCTTTAAGTACCTAGGCGGCAGTGGCTCAGGTGGTAGAGCGGGTCGTCCAATGATCAGAGGGTTGGCGTTCGAATCCCGTTCTGTCCCAGTGGCTGCCGTAGTGTCCTTGGGCAAGACACCTTACCTGCTCCTGATGGGTCGTGGTTCGCGCCTTGCATGGCAGCTTCCACCATCAGTGTGTGAATGGGTGAATGCAATGTACTGTAAAAGCGCTTTGGGTATCGTTCAGGTATAGTAAAGCGCTATATAAATACAGACCATTACCAATTACCTACACACACAGCCCGATATGGAAGTAGCCTAATTGCAATGTCGCCCACTGGTTACAGGAGAGGAGTAAACTCAGAGTAAGCTACTCCACCATCGCCATCATGGCAGTGCGTGACTCCACCAAACTCCCAGCTAATCCAAAAATGGGCTGAAGAACTTTAATGCTAGAAAAACTCACACAGATGAGTTCTATAAAAATGCATCGCCTGTACATGTGTCATGAAGAAAGAAATTTGATGTAGAGACCAAAATTGTTCCTGTACGTGGCTGTGTTTCTGCTGTTTAGTTTAGTAGAGTTGGTAAAACTACTAATAATGGCTCGATACCGTGAGAAGTGAGGGGAATTTTTCATTTGTATAATTTGGGTGAACTAACTATTTAAGGTGAGCTCACAATAGCAGGCATTATGAGATTCAGTTTCAAGAAAACACCCTGATAAACCCGGAGGAATAGGAAACCTCTTTTAATTTGGAGTCTTCAGTTAATACAAAAAGACTTATTAGATGGAGGCCGGTGCCAGATCTGGAAGCAGCTCCACATGTAGCTATTATGATGATTATGTGACTCAGAAAACCTGTTTTCTTCATGAGCTCTGGTGTTTGAAGAGCTGCAGTGAGGTCGTCCACTTCTCTTCCTGGCAGAGGAACTACTGCTCCGCACCTCTGACTTGGTTTTGTTCATGGGACGGAGATTCTTCTTGCTCCTATAAAGTGTGTATTGAACAGTATACCTAACATTGCACAAAGGCAGGATGACCACTGCAAAGTCAAGTAGATAATGGTTCTCCAAAGGTTCATTATAGGTCTTGAGAAAACTCCACACTGATCCCAAGCTTTTCTTGGCAGTTACAAATATTCCTTCCAGCAGCTATGGCAGAAACAGCTTTCACAAATGTGCTTTCAGTTCTCTATTACTCTGAATATCTCTAACAGGTGTGAAGCTCTGGTTTCCTCTGCAACTAGTTCACCAAAGCCTACATCACTTGTTCCTATACCGTGCTGGTGACAGGGACAGCGAGGTGAGATGCTGAATGACAAAGCTGGGGAGCATCCAAGCCAGCAGGGATGTTTCCACTTCATCTCGTCCTGAGAGAAAGTCATCAACACATTCTCCAACTATAATGGAAAACATTTGAGCTGTGATGGTGGAATCTGACTCTGAGCCACTGTAATGTGCAATTAATTAGCAATGTATTCTTTTCTCTTGACAACATTCCTGTGGGTTTGTGACTGTGGCTCGAGTCTGACGCTCAGATTCTGCCGCAGTTAAGTTCAAGTGAGGTTTACATTGAGTAACTCAATAATGTATTCTGAGAATCCCATGAGCTGCTGCTCTGACAACAAACATTTCATGCTGTGATACAAGGGAATGAAAAGAGTTTGAAAAATACAGGAAAAACAAAGCTGCAGTTTTCACAGGAGGTAAAAGTGAAAATGTACTGTATATGTCATCATATCCACAATAGTAATTGCTGAGATACCTGAATATGTTGACAACAGAAAAATAACAAGTAATAGGCTGTCAGACAGTGATATAGATTGTCAACAAAGTCATCCAGTTTTAAAGAAGAAATTAATATAAACAGTATACACAGGGTAATCACAATCTGACTACCGACTACACACATTTTAATGTGTGTTCAGTAGGGATGTGGAGATTCACCGATTCATATCGGTGGTCCGATATAAACGTATGCGATGCGACTGCACCGGTAGATTCAGGGTACATCGGACATAATGTATGGTTGAATTTGCGATGCATCTCTTCTAGCCTTCTACATCGGTAAATTCCATGGTTTAATCGATCATTTCATTTTCCGAGGCAACCTGAATGCACCACCGCGGAAGCCGTGCGCAGCCTCCTGCCCCTGACAGGTAACAGCAGCAGCAGCAGCAGCAGCTGTAGTCAGAGCCGCCAAGAAAAGTAAACAGTCCGAGTGAAGCGGCGGGTCAATACTCGGCCGTCAGCGGCTGTAACTAGGAGGAGGGCCGTGGTTGTGGCACTGGTTGTAGTGAGCTGGGAAGCGGTGGTAGCCGCGGATGCTACCCGCTAGTTAGCGGTAGCGGTTAGCATCCGGGACAGAGCTAGCAGGGCTAGTACAGTACTCCTCCTACACCTGAGCTTTGTGAGCACTGGCTGGAGACTAGAAAACACAGACTCTTCACCCAGAAATGTCCTGTGCACAACAAAACATCTGTGACTTGTCTCTTTTAAGTTGTTTTGTGAAGCACTTTGTAAACTTGTGTTTTTAAAGGTGCTATATAAAGTTATTATTATTATAACATAGCAAACGACCAAACTGCAGAGGTGCCACCACACAAGACTAGCCCATATGATTAAGCTGGATTTCATTTCTACCATTTATTTCCTCTAGACTGTACCTTTCAAATATGATTTATTGGTTTGCCCAGTAAAAATTAACCAAATATAGGCTACATCCCTCAAATTGATACAGAGAGTAAAGCAGAATGGTATTGAGGTAATAAACTTGATCTGGGAAGAAACTCTCATATCACAACTGTATCAAACATTATATCGAACCGAATCTCTTTGTAAATAAGTCATATCGTTATCAAATCGCATTTGAATCGCATCGCATCGTGAACAGGAGTGAATCGTATCGCATCGTATCGACGGGAGCTTCAGTGTATCGTTAATGTATCGTATCGGTGGCAGCGTATCGAGATGCGTATCGAATCGGCCTCAGTGGTGGAGATATACAACCCTAGTGTTCAGACATGACTTTGATCGTTGTTCAAGTTGCGAGAGTCTCATAAAAGATCTGGTTACACAATACAGAGTGTAGGACCCATCATTATTGAAGCTTAACCCTGTACTAGACACTCAAAGCCTCACTATACAGAGGAATGCACACAATCAGTTTTCAGAAAATTAGCCTTAAGGCCCATACAAACCAGAGATGTGATGAATAAAAGACACGAAAATGCAAAAGCGGCGAATATTTCAAATCAAAGTCATTCATAGCCGTGGCAATGCGAATGCGACGCAAATGTTCACTTCACGCTGGGTGGTTCTTTACCTCCATGTCGTGCCTTAAAACTGTACAAAGGACACCTATTGTTGATTATCCCTCACATATTCAACACCGGTTTGTTTATGTTAGCCAAACCTGCTTTGCCACTGTTGTCTTGTTACCAACTCTACTACCTCCAACACAGTAACTACCTGATCGCTATCCTGACACCCGAGCTGTTTGACGATGCTTCGCCACACATTCTCCTTTATTTTATTTTGTTGTCTTTGTAATGTTTGTGTCCTTTGTCAAACAAGATAAGGTGGTGAGAGACACTGGCTGTTAACATTGTAGCCATGCTGTTGTGTAAGGTTGTGACCCTCCTCATGCAACATGATTGGTTGATGCATTCATTTGCCAGGCGAAAGCTCAGAAAAATCGACTTCACTCTGAAAAAGCTCATGTCGCATTTTCATCGCTGTCTGTGTGAAAGGACTTGTGATGAAAACCAGAGTTTAGGAAAAAAATATTGACATCCTCGGTGTGTAAGGGCTTCTACTGTTAGAATCCTCCTTTTTCTTTGGTTCCCTGTCTCCGTCTCCACCGTCTGTCTTGGGGGGATGGGTGTGGTGTTGACACTGGTTCTGGCTGGTCTCAGTCAGACACACCTGATTCTCATCTGCCTCGTCAACAAGACCAAACTTCCAGACCAAACTCCACCAGTTTGTTGCAGTGTGTTGATTCACTGGTTCTAGTTTTAGGAATTTCTGTAAGTTTGTGATGTCAGAACAAGGGAACCAGAGAGAAGCATGGGGGTGAAGATTGAAGACAGTTGGAGATGGTTTTTGGTTCTACAAAAGTATCCTCCTTTTGGGGCAGTACAGTGGTGCAGATGGTTCTGGGCTCAATTCCCAGACCTGCATTGGTTCTCTCCAGGTTTTCCAGCTTCCTCCTACAGTCCCAAAACATTCACACTGGGTTGACTGGAGACTACATGTGGCTATGTGATAGACTGTTTACCTGTTTATAAGGTGTACCCTTCCCTCACATTATGTCAGCTGCTCTCCCATGACCCTGCACAGATAAACCGTGTAGATAATGGACAGCTCTTCTCATGGATCAACACAAAATAAAAGTGTAATTTAGGGGCCATCTAAACTTTGATTTGTGTGGAGGCTGTCAGCTGACATCGAGATTGAAAATTGTGCAAAGAAGGACTAACTTGATTTTTTTTTGTACAAACCAAAACCAGAGTCAACATTTCTTTCCACATCAAAAATGCTGTCTTCCTCAGAAAATCCCCTTAAGGAAGTTCATACAATGACACTTAAAACGAACACTTTTCTATGTTAAAACAAAAAAGAATTCTTTTCTGATCCTCTCTGGTCAGTGAGGAAATTCCTCAGCCCCAGGGTATTTTATAATGTAGCTCCCTACTTTCTCTAACCCTTTCCTGAGGCTCCTGGGTCTGTTAAAATGGGTAGAAAGTTGAAAAGTGGGCAGAACCTTGGCAAGCGGATCACTTTCGATTGAAGAGCAAAAACAGGAACCCAATTCAGCACTGTCACACCATCCCCATTCAGCGGTGCATGAGAGAAAGCCCTGATCCACAGGAAGTGAGCTGGGCTCAGCTGGGCTGGGGGCATTGACATTCTGATGGAATGCAGTCATCGTGTCATCCTGAGCCCACAGTCCCCAGCATCTAATGACCCTAACAAGTCATGTTATCGGACTGGTAAACAATGATGGCATACAGAAAGACATCTTGCTTATCTGAAGTCGTGAAAACGTTCCTGTAAAGAAGAAGCCCTCATTGTGTAAACTGACTGACCACATGGTGAAACCTGTGACCTTTAGAGGATGCTCCACAGCTGATAAGTGGAGTAAAAATAATTCCTCTGTGACAAGACGTTGATTTGTGCACAGGAAAGTCCAGCAGATGAGTTTTGCATGCTTCCTGCAGGTTAGAAAAATGTATTTCCAGTCTGAAAGTCACCTGTGCTTCCTGTAAAGACTTTCTGTATGAAGCTGTGGAGAACAACTTAGTTCAATTGATTACTGAAAAATTCCTTGTGGTGGACATACAGGGAACCCGGTCATGTAAATAATGTAGAAATAAATGATTTTAAGGACGCAGGTATAGCTTCTATATTCTGCCAAAGTATCAAAGCCTCAGTTCACAGAGAAATGCACAGAACCCTTATTCAGAAAGTGAGACTTAAAATCAGCTGCCGGGACTTCTGTTACTTTATGATGTCACAACAATCCCTAGGATATCTAAATAAGGTCTTATTTTTACTTAAAATGTGCTATATTTCCTTTGGATCACTCAGAAAACAATCAGCAAATCGGAGCCAGGAGGCTCAGAGCGAGCAGCTCTTCACACAGATCACTGCAGAAATGAATCTAGAACTTTGCAGATTTGTCTGCTATCAAGGTTGATGCATTAATTAAGGATAAATTAATTTTAAATGGAACACAAAGTCAAAGTATACTATATTTAGAGCTTCGGCCATCGTTGCATCTACAAGACATGAGGTTATAATTTGTCCTCTGAGCAGTGCTGCGTGTTCAAGACAGATTGTGAAGCAAAAGGGTGAAATGTACTGGGGATAGAAGAAGAGTTTTGACTCAGGTAACATCTATACAAACCAGTTAATTCTGGGATGGATTTAGAATAATTGCAAGACGATAACACAGCTTAGTGATGGCCGTGGCCGCTGCATTGCTGCTGGAGCCAAATGTACCACCTTGTTTCGTGGCACTGGGGATCCTTCCGGTGGTCAGTGAACCTTGCCACAGTGACTCTCAGGGGAACTTTAAACAGGACATCCTGCCATTCAGAGCAGCTGCCAAAGTTGGGACGGTGGTACAGCTGCAAAGAACTTCCTGAGCCGCAGGGTCACATCTGAGAACAGGAAAATGAGCATTTCTGACGTGGAGCACAAAAATGCACCAGGCAAATATGTGACCCCACCAGCTTTGTCTTTGCATGATGTGTGTGTCTGTCTGTGAGAGGGAAAGACTGTGAAGATGAATGAGATGTTCTGCAACAAAATAAGGAGCTTGTTATTATAATGAAAGCATCAGAGTGATGGTTGCAGTTCCTTTAATATAATGGAGAAAGAGACGTGCGATCATGACAACCTCTGACTATTGTCATGGCGATGATGAAGCCCAGAAGTGTTTTGCCCTCACAAGTGCAGGCCTCACACTGTTTGATGAGATGAGCTGCAGAGATGCTCTCCTCTCCTTCCGAGAGATACTAAGTGGGTTAAAAAGGACACACACACTCTTATGAATGTGTACACAGATACACAGGATATGGAGGCACACTTGTACAAACACATGCACTCATTTTCTTGCACCGTGCTGAAAATAACCAGTGAAATTTGTGGACAAAATTGATGAAATTATGAGTTTTAACTAAAGAGAATTGATCCAACAGGATAAAGTGGCACACAAGATAGTACAGAGAAGAAAGGCACGACATTAAAAGGTTTTATGATAGAATTGCCGATAGATTCCCTATCAGCAATTCCCTCCTCCTCTTCTCTGCTCTATCCTCTATCCCCTCCTCCTTCTTGCTTTTCTTCCTCCTCTTCCACTCCCTCCTCCTCTTCCTTCTTCTTCTACTCCACCTCTTAGCCCTTCATCCTCCTTCTCCTCCTCCTCTTCCTCCTTCTCCTCCTTCCTCTTCCTCCTCCTCCTCCCCTTCCTCCTCCTGACTTCCTCTCTGAGCGTCTCCTCTATAGATGTTCAGCTGAGGGAATACGCTCCTCACCTGTTGAGCTCAGCATCAGAAGCTCATTATGGGATGTTTTACTTTTCTCTCCAGTTTTTCCTCAGTCAATGTGAGGGTCTAAGGACAGAGGATGTTGTTACGATGCCATGTAAAGCCCTTTGAGACAAACTGTTTGTAAAAACGGGCTATACAAATAAAATTGCCTTGCCTTGCCTCCAGTCTATTGAGGCCGCTGAAAGAAGCAGGACAGATAATTAGATGGATAATCAGTAAAGTTAATAATTTCACGTTGATGTGTCCAAGAATAAACTATTTCAGTGTTTCTCCTGTTATATGTCAGTGTTGTCCAAACACAACTCTTGGACAGGTCTTCACTGTTTTCACACTTAAAAAGCTCTCTGTTCTCTGAGACAATATGAGATTTGCTTGTACAGCAGCTAAACCCACTGTAGCCTGTCTTCACAGCACATCCAGCCTGGCTTTCAACAAAACACACTCACATTCTATAATTGCAATCAGCAAAATATATGAAAACAATATAAAACACAATTTAAAAATGACAGTTGTTGTCATGCTTTATTTAAAAATGTAAACTAAATAGTTCCTCCTACAGTCTAAAAAGACATGCACCCTAGGTTAAAGGGATAGTTCACCCAAAATTCAAATTTCACTCATTATCTACTCACTCTCATGTGGACTAAGGGCTGGGAGAAGTTTCAGAGTCCTCTGTGCCTTCTCTGAGGGGGCTTTCACACCTACCTCGTTTGGTCCGGACTTTCGGACTTTCCAGATAGTTCGGATCAAATTGACAGGTGTGAAAGCTCCCCCGGACCACGGTCCGGACTAAAGACCGAGTCTTTGGTCCAGCCTCAGGACGTGGTCTCGGTCCGGACTATCCTGGACCAAGGTCCGCTGCTGCGTAGTGTGAAAGCATTTTTTTGGAAGGTTCGAACTATCAGACCAAATACAGGAAATAACGTCAGATGTGCTCGTGCCGAAAAAAGTAAATAAACAGAAAAAAAGGAAAGAGGAGCCGCGGCAACCGGCGGCAACACTTTGGGAGAGGAGGAGATCATATCCAGATTTGGTCAGAGGGATGGGTGTGTCAGTGTAGGCTACACTTGTAAACGTTTACACGGAATTAAACAGTAGAGTGTTTAATATAAATCCCCAAACGATACATGCAAGCCTATTTTTTTATATAATGACCCGAATATATATTTTTTCCGCCGAAAAAAGTCTGAAAAAGACGGATCAGCAGGTGACACCAAACAACGTCTGCCCCAGCAAGTCAGAGCTTTTATTTCTCTCACACTCACACTCACACTTTTTTTTTTACACATATTTTTATTTTATTTTTTTCAGAGCACTTTCTATGCGCTAACGTCAGACGCACGCTCATCCGTCATGACGTCGGTAGATCCTTTAGTCCGCTGTCATAATAGCAGTGTGAAAGCGAACTTTACTGGACTATATGGAAACAATGTAACAAAAAAAAAAAATTAAGTCCGGTTACAGCGGGGCTCCGTGCAGCACTGCATGTCCATATGACGGTTGCGAACGGAGCTCACTTTTCTTCGTCCAAAAAGACACACCAAAAAACATCCAAATACCTCCATAGTGCTCGTCTGTAATGTCCCTCTTGTATTGAAGCCCCAACATGAGAAATTGTTCCAAAAAAAATTAAATAAGTCTATGTTTTAAGCTTGTTTGAAGCAGAAGATCCCAGTGTTGCTAGGGCCACTCATAGACTTGAATGCAAATCCCTCATCGTCGGATTTTGACGAAGGGGGGCGGGACCGTTTCTCCCTCACTCCCAGTGCGTCAACAGCCTGACGAACGGTCACTGTCCCTCCTCGTCACATGCCTGACTCATTAGGTGCCCGTTTTTCGTCAGGTTTTGACGCGCTCGGCTTTCAGTTGATTCCAATGCAGTTCCCTTCGCGGCGATATG
The DNA here is from genome assembly GCF_045865225.1 of Trachurus japonicus. Classification (NCBI taxonomy): domain Eukaryota; kingdom Metazoa; phylum Chordata; class Actinopteri; order Carangiformes; family Carangidae; genus Trachurus; species Trachurus japonicus. The sequence continues at coordinate 21,219,041 of NC_140930.1, forward strand.
TGACGCTCAGAGCAAGTGATCCAGTCGACCCGGCTGCGGCACTGACGGACGCTGTGAGCAGAGAATAACTTTTTTTTTTTTTTTTTTTTTTAACTTTTCCTTAAATCTTTATTGAACCTGATGCTGCTGTGTCTGACGTAACTTTCGGCAAGGACATCCTTTCGGTTATTTATTTATTTATTTATTTATTTAGTGATCATGGTGTTTGGTGCAGAATAATCAATCAATAAATAAATAAATAAATTACGTCCTTGCCGGAAGCTGCGTCAGACCAGGAGGGGGGGGGTTGTGGATTCTACAGGTGAAGACCACTTCCGCGTTCAAAAAGCTGCTCTGTTTAATCAATATTCTGAAGAAAGATCTGATTATTAGCCATAACGCTGTAACCATCCAAGGAAGACTGTGTAACAATATTATGTGCTTCTGCTGAGTCCAAAAGCCCTTTGTAATATCAACTTTATTTTAAGAAAACACGCTTTGTTTCCAATGTCATATCACGGAGAAGCACTACATTACCCATAATCCTCATATTTATCAGTGACGTGTCTGATTGGTTGAGCTTGCTGTTGCCAGCAAATGAAAAAATAAAACAAATTGAGCTTATATTATTTTCTTAGTAACTAAAAGGTCTTAACATCTTTTTTGTTTTCAACATTGAATAAAAAAAGGGTGCTATATTGTTAAAATTCAACAATAAAGTGCATAAAAGTTGGCTTGACTTCTTTCTTTTTTCCTTTTTTTTCATAATTTTCACCAGCATCTTTCTGGTCCACATCACATCATATTTATTGTAATTTTTAATTCAATGAGTGACATTTTATTTTTTATCTGAAAAACATTATTATGAATTCAAGGGTCAGAGGTCACTGATTAGTGTTAAATTTAACCTTTTTGACCCTGTTTCCTTGAATAAATCACTAAGACTTTGATGCGGGAAGCTGAGATTTTGATTTGATTTTGTTCAGAGCACTAGGGACAAAGTTTCTGTAGAATTTCAGATCTGTCGGACGTCCAGAAGGGTCACAGCTGACTGTCCAGGCTCGTTTCTCGGCCTTCAAAGCCTAGATTTAGAAGCCTTTTGTCTAATAACGTCTACATCCTTGGGGTTATAAGGCTGAAAGTTTCATGTATTTGTCCGGGGGCCTAAGGCCATCCACCATGTGCAATTTCAAACCCGTGCGACCTTCACAAGTGTCAAAGGTCACTGATTTGTGACCTTTTTGACCCTGTTTCCTTGAATAAAACACCAAGACTTTGATGCGGGAAGCTGAGATTTTGATAGGTTGTCCAGAATGTCTAGTAGATTGTGTGTGCAAAAGATTCAGAGCTCTGTGACATTCAGAAGGGTCACAAATAGCAAATAATAAAAAGCAATGCTCCTTTCTCTGACCTCATATTAAAGGAGAAATGCAATTCTTTAATAGCTTCCAGATGCTTTGGCCTATCAGGCTGAATTTTTAGCTAAAGGAGCTGGTGTACGATCAGGAAGTAGGGGAGCTGTGCATAAAGCCAATTGGTAAGTGTCAAAGGTCACAGGGGTCAAACATCAAAGTGAATCCAGCCATTCCTGCTTTTTCTCAACAAAACATACACGCTTTAAGTTATCATCATGAAATATTAATAGGTTGTATATCAGAGAGTCCTCTATCAGAATATTTTGGTCCCGTTGCTCTAGGGGCCCCAGGGGGCCCCGGGGGGCCACTTGGCTTTCCCATGCTCCCACAGAGTTGGGTCTCGGGGTGATGGATAAGGGCCTCACCATGAGTCCACAGGCCAAGTTTCAAGTGATTTGGTCGGTTTCTATGGAAACGGCGGCCTCAAGGATACAGAGGAATGCGACTGTTTGAAGCCCCGCCTCTCGAAAAGTAATGGCTCGATCAGGACCAAACACACATCTACGCGTTCGTCTTGGGCCCCCGAACCATATATTACGAAATCAGAACTGCACGACTTTTGGAAATGTGTTTTGTCTATTTCGGCTTTTCTGACTAAGAGGGTCTCTCACGCTTTAAGTCTGACAGACTCTGAGTCTGAAAAGCCGAAATAGACAAAACACATTTCCAAAAGTCGTACAGTTCTGATTTCGTAATATATGGTTCGGGGGCCCAAGACGAACGCGTAGATGTGTGTTTGGTCCTGATCGAGCCATTACTTTTCGAGAGGCGGGGCTTCAAACAGTCGCATTCCTCTGTATCCTTGAGGCCGCCATTTCCATAGAAACCGACCAAATCACTTGAAACTTGGCCTGTGGACTCATGGTGAGGCCCTTATCCATCACCCCGAGACCCAACTCTGTGGGAGCATGGGAAAGCCAAGTGGCCCCCCGGGGCCCCCTGGGGCCCTAGAGCAACGGGACCAAAATATTCTGATAGAGGACTCTCTGATATACAACCTATTAATATTTCATGATGATAACTTAAAGCGTGTATGTTTTGTTGAGAAAAAGCAGGAATGGCTGGATTCACTTTGATGTTTGACCCCTGTGACCTTTGACACTTACCAATTGGCTTTATGCACAGCTCCCTTACTTCCTGATCGTACACCAGCTCCTTTAGCTAAAAATTCAGCCTGATAGGCCAAAGCATCTGGAAGCTATTAAAGAATTGCATTTCTCCTTTAATATGAGGTCAGAGAAAGGAGCATTGCTTTTTGGCTATTTGTGACCCTTCTGAATGTCACAGAGCTCTGAATCTTTTGCACACACAATCTACTAGACATTCTGGACAACCTATCAAAATCTCAGCTTCCCGCATCAAAGTCTTGGTGTTTTATTCAAGGAAACAGGGTCAAAAAGGTCACAAATCAGTGACCTTTGACACTTGTGAAGGTCGCACGGGTTTGAAATTGCACATGGTGGATGGCCTTAGGCCCCCGGACAAATACATGAAACTTTCAGCCTTATAACCCCAAGGATGTAAGGATGAATTTGATGTGCTGGGGCGGTGACATACAGCTGAGGGGCTGTTATTATTCCAGCTTCCTGTTTGGCACTGCTCTGAGAGAGCTGAGTATCTGCTAACCTTAACAATACTACAGCTTAGCCTGAATCTACTGTAAAGCCAAGTCTATTAAAGTCTGATGTCTTCCTGTCATGTCACCGTAGCACCATTTATACAGTATATAGCACCTTTATTCTGTAAATGCTAAATGCACTGTATTTACATAGCACTTTAGCCTCATTGTATTCATATAGAGCTTTTACTGATACATAAAAAAGAACACGATACACATAAAATAAACAGCAAAACTATATCTGGCGTTAAAATAATATTGATTTAAAAATGATTTTCATTCATATTGTTTCCAGGTTGTCAGTCTGGGTGTTCCATTCTTCTGGACAAAATATCTCAATAACACCTTCCCTAAATTGGCACAACATTCACAGCGATAAACTGATTAGATTTTGGTTGTCAAAGGTCAAGTTCAACGAGTTTTTGGTCTCATAAATGTTGTATCTCAAGACCGCCTCTCAAGAAAAAATGTATTTAGATTGGGCACAAACAAGAAATTAACTAATTCAATTTCGGTGGTCAAAGGTCAAAGTCACAGTATACTCTCATGCTCTTGCGAATGCAATATATTAGCCCCGGAGGCAATTTAATGACATTCCATATCTACTGTGACCTCACAAAACGCGTTGGCCATAACTCACAAATTAATTTACGACACACTTTAACTCAAATGTCGATAAGGATAAAATTAAGTTAGGAATTTATATCCAGAAGGTCTAAGGTCAACTTCACTGAAGTATCATAGTGTTCTCTATAAAACACATCTGGCCATTTTTCAACTCTGACTGACATGATGATTAGTTAGAAGATATTGATATTGCGCATTATTGAATCAATAATGTAGGTTATCATTAAAATCTCTGAATTAGAAAATAAATATCTTAATCATAAGCTCTAAATGTCACTGAATGGATGGAATCTGACAATCAATTGAGATGATAACACAGAATGATATAGGCTACACTTGACATACATACAGTTAACTGTTTGTGAGACACATGGACGCTTCTTTATCATAGCACTTTGAAGACGTGGTTTAGAAATGAGATGGCGTCTACATAAATATATGATAAATTGTGTTCAGAATGTTAATTCCAGGACAAACTTCTGATGCAGGAACATCAAGATGCGATGTGATTGGTGTTTAAGACACTATGCAACAACTCTTAACACCAAGCTGGTGCCACGGTTGGAGACGCTCAGCTAACACGCATGTTTGTCTTGCATCGCAAACATTCCAGCTGTTTACTTTTTTAGTTCCTTGCCGCTCAGCTTCCCTCGAAACTTCTCCAGTGCTTAGCAGGGGACTTCAAAGCTGACCTGATTTCATTTTGGCTGCACAATACCACACCTGCAGACTGAAAGAGATGATTCATCTGTATATCTGGCACTGCCTAGATATCTGTGTCTGTGTGCAGACATTGTATTTTCATACGTGCCATCATCCCCAGTGGGTACGGACCTCATAAATCCCGCCTGGTCCTTAATGAAAATTAAACAAAGCTCAGAGTCTCTGCCTCCCAACGCTCTTTTCTGTCACTTGCCAGGAATCCAGATGGTACAAGTCTATACATCCCAGCATAATGCTCTTTCATTGTACACGGCCTAGTTTGACATGATGTGTGGCTCTTTTGTGAAGCGCCATCACAAAAGTACATTCACAGAGGGCAAAACCTCTGACTCTCCAACAGACACCGCTGCCTGTGTCCCATCTTAAAACCCAACTACATAACAGAGTCATTGTCCTTTGCTTGTGGCCACAGAGGGAGACTGGTTGTTAAAAAGGCATTTCATTAACTTTGCACCCTCCATTTTGCAATACAGATAGTTCTATAATGACATGCCCAACCCAGAGGCAGCACATACTCACAAAGAACAAAAGGCTCATAACTGATAAGAAGGAAGGAACTGTGGAAGGGCCTCTTGTTAGAATTCCCATGCTGTATGATGACACGCACTGCTACTTCAGGCATTTCCTTTAATGTTTTTAAAAATGACAAGAATGTGATTGTTCATTTATTGGCAGCAAAGGGAATTGCAGCTCATGAGGAGTCAAATGCAGTCAATGTTTGTCTGTTGTTGACGTTCAAGGCAGCACAGACAGATGTGCCACATTGTGCAAGACCACATGCACCTGAACTAGTATGATGTTGTTCAATAAACACACAACAAGACTGAAGCTGACAAGCCTGCTGTTATACAGATGTATTTAAAGTAAAAAAAAAAAAAAGACAAAAGAAACCAATTGCATGTATATAGAGCTATTACAGTCTTATCAACTTGTCACTGAGCTTTAAAATGGGAGTCATATACACCCATTCATGCGCACCTTCATATTGCACTTTTCCCTACATGTCCAGCATACATGCACATTCACGCACCAGATATGACAAAGGACATTTCTGGTTCAGGGTTATTTCAGAACGCATTGCTCTTGAAACGTTATTGCTAAAACAAAGACCTTTGAAATTGATGATATGGAATTGTCATGAACAACAAATGACAAGCAATATTGACCTGTTGTCTTCTCAAGCAGCTGTTGTTCAGTTGCTGTCTCTGTTTTCTGGAGGTATTTTTTGCAACTAATCAATTGCAGAGTAGATAATCTGTTCAGTCTTTACACTGGGTCATGCATGAATGACCATTTTATATGCATTTTTAGGGATTGGGATTGTCTCTAATATGAAAAAAGTAGTAGTCAATACATAACCTCAGTATCTTGGCCAGGAACACTTAGAAACACAAGCTGGAGGAGCTGGGAATCGAACCGCTGACTGTTTGATTAGCTGACAACCCAACAGCTGACCCAAGTAAAACACAAAAGAGAGTGGTAGTGGCCAGAAACTGACTTCACTCACAACTCATCTCCTTTCTGTGGGGAGACTGCATGACCTGTTTACTCCGCCAGTAACAGATTTTCCATAGCAATCCATTCCATTTGAAATGGCTCCAGAGATGTGTGTCATCCTCAGGCCCCCAGCAGGGAAACTAATCTTTCTAAACCTTGACAAGAGGTATAAAAGCTCAGGGAGGAAAACTACTTAATGACTGAACTATGCTCATTTACAAAAACCTGGACCCAGAGACTTTGTGGTTGAACTTTTCCACTTCTATGTGTGCAAATCCAGTTATGTGACATCAGATACTCAGGCTTGATGCTCACATTGCCCCCCCCTCGGGCCAGAAACATATGAAGCATGTGCGTAATATTCTTCAGTCTAGTCCGACCCAGAGAGGACAAGACGGTATTCAGGGTTACAGCTCATTATGCAACTTTTACTCCTGGGGGCAGGAAGTGTTAGACGTCTGTTTTCCCTCCCCTCGCTCGGTCAGGTTTCCACCTCAACGTGTCACTCACGCTGACGAGCTGTCACCTCAGAGGTAACCGTAGTTCATGTCTTCACAAGATTTCAAGAAGCTCACATAGCTGAACTGCACTAATACTAACACCTAATGCAAATGGTACAAATGGCACATGCACTAAGGCCACCATACTTATCATTACAAACCATCTTTGCCAAATAGAGGTCTAGTCAGAACAGGAAGTGGCTCAATGACATTCATTTGGATGATCCCCTGATGTGGGTGGAGGGGAAGGTTCAAGTTTTATTATAGATTTTGGGATGTTGTCAGTCTGTGGTTTCACTGGAGAATGGTTAGGATTAAAGAGGAACAAAATATAAGCCAAACAGAAATTTGACTTATAGGGAAATTACAGTCTACTAACAATACATTTCCGTAATGAACAGGTTAAATATGTGTGTTATAAGCCATAGGTGCATTGTCCTATTAGACTTGGCAAATTGGATCCAAAAGCAGGCAATCTGGACATGATTAAAACTATGTAAATCATTAGTTAACCAATATGAGTCGAAAGGAAAACAGGTAATTGTCTATTTAGTCAATTTTAAGGTCAAAGCAAAAAAGGAGGACTGGCTGCCTAGTCGAGCAACAGTGTGTTATGCTGCAAATGATGAAAAATGATGATTGCTTCTAATCAGGATTCTTGTTCCTTGTGGCTTGTGAAGTTTAGACTCACTCCTGAGTATGGAAGATCTCACCATCAAAGTGTTCCCTCCAGGGGCGGCGTTTAGCTCACTGGGTAGAGCTGCCGACCCATGTTGAGGCTCAGTCCTCGGTGCAGGCGTCCCCGGTTCGAGTCCCGCGTCGGATGGCCCTTTCCTGCGTGTCATTCCCCCGCTCTCTGCCTCCCCATTTCCTGTCTCTCTCGACTGCACTATCAATTAAAGGCAATAAAAGCCCAAAAAATATACTTAAAAAAAAAAAAAAAAAAAAAGTGTTCCCTCCAAATACTTGAGGAGAAAGCTGGAACATTCTCTCAACAACCACCAAGGTGAACTCTCAGCTTGATGGTAATGTAACAGGTTCATTGTTGTTAAAGGGATAGTTCACCCTAGAATGATATTTCGCTCATTATCTACTCACCCTCATGTGGACTAAGGGCTGGAAGAAGTTTGAGAGTCCTCCGTCCCTTCTCTGAGTTACAGGGGGTCTCAGCGTAGCAGTGCATGTCCATATAACGGTTGTAAAGGGACACCAGAGCTCTTCGTAAAAAACACACACAAAAAAACATCCAAATACCTCCATGCTGCTCGTATGTAATGTCCGTCTTGTGCTGAAGCCCCAAATTGCGTAATTGTCCCGAAAAAATTAAATAAGTCTATTTTAAGCTTGTTTGTAGCGGAAGCTTCTCAAAGCTCCTCTTCCTGGTCTGTCCAAATCTCGCGTGATTCGCAGTAACCGCACTGACGCCGGCGCAAATCACGCGAGATTTGGACGGACCAGGAAGAGGAGCTTTGAGAAGCTTCCGCTACAAACAAGCTTAAAATATAGACTTATTTAATTTTTTTCGGGACAATTACGCAATTTGGGGCTTCAGCACAAGACGGACATTACATACGAGCAGCATGGAGGTATTTGGATGTTTTTTTGTATGTGTTTTTTTACGAAGAGCTCTGGTGTCCCTTTACAACCGTTATATGGACATGCACTGCTACGCTGAGACCCCCTGTAACTCAGAGAAGGGACGGAGGACTCTCAAACTTCTTCCAGCCCTTAGTCCACATGAGGGTGAGTAGATAATGAGCGAAATATCATTCTAGGGTGAACTATCCCTTTAAGCTAGGTGGAGATGTTCAAGCTGGATGGATGGCTAACTAGGACATGTAGTAGTATAATACAATATACTGGCTGTTTGAAAATTTGATGCCAACTTAACTGTTAAACTTAAAAGTATGGGAATCATATTGTGTAACACCAGATGGTCAAACTAGTTATCATTCAATATTATATTTTGTCGCTAAATCAGGTGATATGACCCATTTGCACAGTGTCTCTATTGCGGAACAGATTATACTCAGGTTGGGAGAGTTTATATCAGATCAGATGCAATATGCCTCACATTTTAAATTCTCGTGCGCTATTTTCCCTCAAAGGTCATCATCGGGGTCGAATCGGCTTCTGTCAGAGAACATGAGTGAGAGACCCATGATGGAAGCAGAAGAGAAAATGGAGAGTGAGTAGACATATGTGGCGGATGATGATTTATTCCCTGCTCGGGGGCTTTTTCATGACGGTGTGACCACAAATGTTTATAGTGACCACATTTGAAATAATTTCAAAACCCAGTTTTGCTCATGGATGCTCCCAGGAGTACAGTTCATCTTATAAAATCGTCTCTCCTATGATTAAGAACCAGAGAATCCAAGTACACTGGTGACATCGGTAAATTCAATTCACTTGTAGTCTCTTTGTGTGTGTGTGTGTGTGTGTGTGTGTGTGTGTGTGTGGGTGATCTTCATTGGGCTTCCTCGGATTTTCAAAAGAAATCAGATTTGGGCTGCAATCTGAACAAGGCCTTAGCCTTAGAAAACCTAGAGGGTCTGAGGCTCACCCTGAGAAATTGGAGCATTGCTCCAGGTGTGTCACATCAAGATGCTGATTACACAACATGGTTCCTGCACAGCCGTGCCTGGGGCTACAAACGATAAAAAGGACACTTTAAAATGTGCAGTTTTATTAAGGAAAACTTACATTTATTAAGTCCTGAACTGTGGATTTCTCAAGACTTGGGATGTTGTTGTTTTGTTGTTTTTTCTGTGAATCAGAAAACACAATTTCCCTCATGCAGTGTGACACATCTCTGCACAGGGTTGATTAGTTTGTTGATTGTGGCTTGTGGGATTTTGGAGCGCTCCTCTTCAGTGACTGTTTGACATTGCTGGGTATTGGCAGTAAGTGGAACATGCTGTTGGGTCTGACTGGTCTGGTGGTGATGTAGGCCATTTAACTATGGGCTGTTTAAGCTTCCAAGACCTGCATTTTGTGGGCCACTTATACTCAGAGTTTGTTTGCATTAAACTAAAAAAAACACCATGTAATCAACAGAACTACAGACATGTGGTAAACATGATGCACTTGACGATGTTACCAAGGAACAACAAAGAGAATCCTGGAAAATACAAATATAAAAGACACATATAGTATAAAGGTAGATGATGTGAAATTGATTTAGTTCTGAAAACAATAAATGTATCAATAAATGTATCACTAGAAAAGTGTAAAATCCATGTTTCATATGGAAGCAAATTTCTGAGAAGATTTGATTTCCAGTTTACAGGTTAGTCTCAGCTCCACTGGTCTGATGAATAACTCTGTTCTGATGCATGTCTAGATAAAATGTGTAAAAACGACTACAGCATCTACAGTGGAGGGAAACACAGTAGCTGAAGCATTTTCTGCACATTCCAGAGATAAATGAGCCCATGCAGCACAGTAGGCATCAGCATGTATTATACAACACTCACAGTGGAGCTCCTCATCCCATAATGAAGGCCTCCATTTTCCACAACATACAGTACCATGTACTGTACATGTCACAGACAAAGACTCTCTGTGTGACACCTGTCACTGCATTAGACTTGCATGTTCCCGTCTCCACTGACAGGAGGCTCATTACCATGCTGACATGTTTCATTGTCATTCTGGTGGGAGCCAAATATCTTGTCTTCTTGCTGCTAATTCAGCAAAACAAGGACATTTCTCAACTGAGCTCATTCTGAACAAGGGTTGGGTAATCTGACAATATGTTCAGTACATGAGATGATAGATTGTTCTGTACGGTTTAATGTTGAAATGAGAAGAGGGAGTCTGAGTGTGCAGTACCTGCTCAGCAGGGAGGAGCCCTGCAGCTGGGGATTGGGTTTCCCTTGTCCTGTTTGCTGTGTTTCTCCTCTTCTTTCCCTTGCAGGTCACAAAGAGAGTAAAAAAAGAAAAGACACACCCCGCTCTAACACAGTTAATGTGTTGTGCTGAAATATAATACTCACTCTGCTAAACTGTTTCTGTACACATCTTGAGATATTGAGTGTCAGACACTCCTCCATCCCCTCCCTCCTATCATTGGGTTCCAAGCTGCATGAAAGCTCATTCATTACACTGTATATTTGATTATGACCTGGAATTTTTGTTGTCTGAGAAGTAAATGTCTTCTCTCAATCAAAACTACCATGTCACACACAATGCAAATATTTACAGATTAATTTACAGTAGAATACGTAGGCTCAGTGGAAATGTCATCTCTGAACAACCATGAATATCTGTATCACAGCAGTCTGGCCAGACATCAGGTGGACAAAAGAGTCCAAACCACATGGCCACTTTTATGTATAACACACACCTGCCTGGGCATGTAGGGACTCAGATTGGGATCAAAACTGCTTCTAAATCCCTTATCAGATTGAAATAGTTTAGCTTTCATTTTCTGTATTTGAGTCAGAAATACGTGAAGCACAAAAATGTAGTCTAATATCTGTAATCAATGTTGTTCAAGGAGGCAGAAAGAGTTTGAAGGGAGCTGACTGCTTTGTTGTGACATCACAAAGTCACAGGAAGTGCTGACTGTTTTTAAGTCTCAGTTTGTGAATACCGGCTGTGTGCGTTTCTCTGTGAACTGATGCTTAAATACTTCCACAGTATTAATATAAAACATAAGAATGATATAACAGAAAACATATAGAAGAAATCAACATCTACCTTTATACCATATGGGACCTATTCAGCACAACTACAGCTTCAGTTGTCTGTGCTCTCTCTCAGGCTCAACTCCAGGTTAGACAGTTTACAGTAAAACAATATGCACTGTATTCAGTGTAAGCTTCATTCTTTCATAAAGCCAGGAGCATTAAATCTGATCTAAAATCTGGAAGGGACAATGTTCCAGACCGAACAGCCAGATGTCTGTTTAAGCACACAATTCCCTAATTCTGGTGTGGATTAGTCTGGTGGAAACAAACCCTTGCCCTGTGGGGACTGAAGCCCCAGGTGTGCATACACACACACGCACACACGCACACGCACACGCACACGCACACGCACACGCACACGCACACACATACACACACACACACACACACACACACACACACACACACACACACACACACACACACACACACACACACACACACACACCTCCACCGCAGCAGTTTCCTATTCCTCCTCTCAGGGCTCATAGCACCCCAGCCACACAAAATCTAGGAAGCAGGGGGCAGTTTCAAAGTGGAAAAACAGAGATTTGGGGAAGTGGTGTCAGACCCTTTAGAGAGGTTAATGACAGAGGGTTGGGGGTTGGATTGGGGTCAGTTCAGTTTAGTGATATGACACTGAGTATGTACACATTTTCACTGGTTTCCAGTGAATGCCATGTAGTTTTTTTAAATTACTAAAACTAGAATTTCAATATAACATTAACCAATCAATGTAAACGCAGGCAGTGCTGTGTGTACAATAATGCACTGTCTCAAGTAGTTTGATTTTAAAGGAGCTACTGTATTGCTAATGCTGCATAGCCATGGGTGCACTCACAGCTGTTTACTTACCAATCTAGAAGCAATGGTGCAAGTAAAGCTTCATTTTTCATTCCTCATCATCAGCTGTCTGGTGGAGGGTGGAAAGGAACACCGATGTCAGCTCTTGTCTCTTAGGGAGGTTGCTGGGAGGTTGCAGTGACCTTTTGTGTTTTGAGGGGGTCCATGGTGCATTGGTGTACTCCACATTTATACTGTTGGCTAAACTGAATCTAGAGTTTCAATATTTTGTCACATTTAGAAAAAGCTGTAAATATATTGAGTCTCTAGGGAAGTGTGAGTGCCAGTGAACAGAAGCCAGGAAATGTTTACTGACAAAAATAGATATAAACATGACCAGCATGCATTTTGGCAACAGTGTGAAATTTATGCGCTTAGATGGATATTAATAATTTAACAAACATATTAATCCAATCAGTATGCAGGCATGGCACACAGTATTAACGCCAGGTGTAAAGGTTGACTCTGTTTATTTTTTTATTGCTGCACTAGTATATGACGAAGGCAGGCTATAGCAGCCTGTTTACTGCTGGTAATTGCTTCCGCACTTCCCACAAACCCCTGCTGGTCTCCCAGTGATACGCATGGCATATTAGAAATGATGAAGCTGTGGCAGATGGGCACACTCCCCCTCCATGCCCACTTGCCTTATTTGTGTCACAGACTGGTGAGGCAAAGCATCATTATCCGCTAAGTGGCTTCTTTTCCCGGGGTGTTGCAGCCAGGTCTCCGCTCTGAGAGGGAGATAAAGAGCGAGCGAAGGAAAACATGAGCAGAATGAGAGATGGAACAAGAGGGAGCGAGAGAACACTTCGCCTGCCTGCCTGCGGTTCCGGTAATCAGCTGGAGTGCAGCCCCGTGCCCTGCTGTCGGCCCGCCGCTGAGCCTCAGGAGACTGTTTTCTTTAGGCCGTCATGCTTCACAAAGCTACTACCCATTCAACGTGGCACTGAATTAAAAGCCTGTGATTTATTTGAAGGACTCCGTCTTACGGCTTCACACTGGGATGCTAAAGGTAGTCATTTATTTCTAGGAATCAATTATCTGAACTAGCTAATTAATAAATGTCTGAATTAATCAGAGGGAGAATATGTCATCTCAGTCCTCACAGAGTCACATGTGACCGCTATAATGGGCTTGGTTCATCTGTAGCTCTGACAGCGAATGTGTCGGGAAATGGCCACCATTATCGTTGATGACAGCACTGGCCGCACTAATGGCCAAGTCGTTTATCACAACTGCAGGTGTGTAATTGTTCAGGAGGGAATCCACTGTCAAACAGTCAAAAGCCAAATCCACTAAGGAGCAAAAAAAAAAAAAAAAAAACCTGCTGCAGGACAAATAAGAAGGGACAATGCACCCTGCCACATGCTATCCAGGCCCAGCTGGCCATCTTCCAGCAAATAATGTCCATTGTGACACACAGCAACCAGGGGGAAGGATGCAGAATACACAGCAACTGCGATAAAAATATGCTGTACTGAGAGGGAGGCTGTAGCCAGGCAACAACTCACAGAGACGCATGAAATGTTGTGAGGCTCCTCAGCAGGGGGCTGGAAAACAAGTCCAAATAAACCATGTTATTTATCAGTGCTCAACCATCTCACATCAACAGATTCATCCTTAACTGGGCTCAAGACCTCATTCAGAGCCAGTGCTGACAGTTGTTACCAGCCAGAGAGCCTCCAATCAATTCTGTCGTTGTCATGGAGGTATTGAGGTGGTACATTATCTTCTGACTACTAAACAAAGTCACTTTTGTCTTTGTCTTTTGCATGAAAATTGTTAAATTACAATAAGTCCTCCAACGTATACAAGTGTTTACAGAAACATACTGTACATCAGCAAACATGAATGACCTTGGTTGTCATGGTTGCCATGAAAACAGTGCCTGCACCGGTGTACCATTTGTCTCTAAGATCTAAGGAATTATGCTATAACTTGTAACGCGCAGCCTTTTTCTGGACTGAATATTAACTCTCCAAGGGGTTCATGGAAAAATAGATTTCATATAAGACAACCATTAAACAAACGAAACGCCACCGTGGTGCTGTTAAATGTAAAGATCCACGTCTCTTTTATTTTAGACGGACTTTCCCAGCTTGGCCACTCAAATTAATCACCAAAATAAATTAATTACATACAAGCCACGCAAAAAAACCCAACCTTTACACTGTATAAATTAAGTAAATAACCCCCCCAAATGAAATATCACTTATTGAACCGAATGGTTCAGGAACAATACAACGCCGAGCGGCTCGTGCGCCGGAGGAAAAAACAAACAAACAAAAGGAGTCAGTCTCACCCCGTTTACCCGCGGTCCTTTGTGTCAGTCCACCGGGAACAGAGTCAACCAGGAGGGAAACTCGACTGGCTTCCGCCAGACCAGGAGGGAAACTCAACTGGACTCCGCCAGACCAGGAGGGAAACTCAACTGGCGGCTCCGTTTGCTTAGTCCGTGTCTCGGCTCCGTCCGATACAACACAGTCTAAGTTACACCGCCCGATACAACGCAGTCTAAGTTACACCGCTCTTCCCCGTCTACCGCCAGCCGTCCACCATCTCCTCCGACCCTCACCAGGTGTCCTCCTTTTCCCCCGGTCCACGTCCCATCCTCCCTTTATCCCCTCGGCCCATCAATTTTGCTATTATTATTTCTAATAATTTCAAGGCACCCACACTACCCATTTAGTTACTACATCACACATCAGGCAACCAAGTGCACTTTTCTTTTAAACTTTTGTTTGCACACTGTACATTTTATTTCATGTCAAGGTGACGCTGTCACAAACTATCTCTATTAATACTTAGCATTTCATGTAAAACTCATATTTATTGTTTATTTAATTTGTGAGATTTGACTGATGACTCACACACAGTGTGCAATCCTGGATTTTGGATGCAATTTGCCTATTTTAGTAAGGTTAGCTTTAAAGACCACCTTTAGACTTCTCTATTTAATGAGGTGTATCCTGTTTTTGTTAATTTGTTCACAAACAGAGGATATGTTCTGAAGGATTTTAAGGAGAGCTACACAAATGTCTTTCTAAGGTTTACATGAGAAGGCTGATGCAAGTCCATATTTGTGTGTGAAGCATTGGGCTGCAGTGAGGATGTGGTTAGCTTAGCTTAGCATTCAAAGTCGATCTGGACGGTTTCGGGAGAGTTGTGTGTTGAAAACATTTCTGGGTGGTCAAGTGACTCGAAGGGAAAGGTTGCCAGGTTTAGTGTCACCTGTGGGGATGTGGAAGTGGCTCCACCACAGAGCTGTTTGATCAGAATGGAAATCAAAAGTTGCATATCCCAAATATACCCATATATTTAGAACACATTTTGCCTAATATTTACATGTACAAATCCAAATGTCAACCATCACAGAGTAAAACTGGCAAAGGATTGATTGAAAGATGAGCTACATTTACTGTAACCACAGCAACAGTCGCCTGCTGTTGAAGCGTTAGCTCTTTTTATTCCTTCCAAGACAGCTGTGAGCATAATAACTGCAGAAAATATAATGCTTTTATTCACTGCTTCACTGGATCCTCTCACTGCCTGTATTGTTTAAGCCATCCAAGTTGTTGAATTAACTTTTAAAATGAGGAGAATGTGTGCACTTCATTTGTCTGTAACTTATAATGTGATGAGTGATGTCCTTTGGAGCTTCCAAACCAAGCCTCGCTTGTAACCGGAGCCCACATGGAAATCTGGCCAGGGAGGACGGTGAAATGTAAAACAGCCACAAGGAGTTTCACTGGACCAAAACCTCAGAATGAACCAAGAGATGGAAGGAATTTTGGCATTTTTCTCACTTCTATCCTGTGAACTTCAGCTCCTCTCTCTGCTCCACTCATATGAGATCTACAGTCTTCCTCTTCGTCCTCTTCCTTCTCCTTCTCCTCCACTCTGTCTCCACTGCCTGTGAAGGTTTATTCTTGTTGACAGACCTCATTCAGGCTAAGGTTGAGTGAATGTAGCCATAATATCACATTTAATAAAATCTTGAACAAGAGGGACTGCTTTGGCGTTAACTCAGACTCAAGAGTTGTTTACAAGAATTTGATTGTGTAACTATCAGTGGAGTCTCTACAAACACCCCCACACCACATAGCTTCGATTTTTCAATAATTTTTTTGCAGTTTCTCTCGAAAAGGAAAACAGTGTCAGTTAGAGCAAAATTCAATTTTACATGCAATTCGACTGACCGAGAGAAATGGAAAGTGTTAAGGTATTCAAACCAACACTGAGTATACTACTACAACATAATCTAAACTCATGCATTATCTCCAGTATCAAGGCAGAACATCCTGCCTCCACCTGCAACTTCACCTGTATGTGTCATAAGGCCAGGATTTTATGTTTTTGCCAGCTGACGTACAAAAACTGTCTTCTACTCAGCTGTTATGGTCAGGTGTAATTCTATATAGTGCGTAGGCTTTGCTATTATTGAACAACTGTACATAAACAGCCCTCAATTCAATTCATTTATTAAGGACTGCACAACAAGTCGGCAGAATTTGCTTTCGGCACAGCATAGTGCCAGCACATAGTACTGTGTGGCAACAGACAGTTATACAGTTATACATTTAACATACATGAGCAGACATCAACATTAGACCAGACATTTACATACAGACTATTATACAGCCCTGCCTTCAAGATCAGGCTTCAAATATTAGATGACATCACAGTCATCTCTGACAGTCAAACTCGTATCCACTCCATTGTTCTACTTGTGAGGATTAGCAAGTAGCAGATGCTATTAACACAATCTGCTCTTGTATGACAACAATGAAACAAATTTTCTCACCAGCGGAACTACAAGTCGTTGACCTCAGGAAAGGTTAAGTGGCTCAGCAGATGCTCTGCGGAAAAATCATCCATGAGAAGGGAACAGTACTGAGACAGTTCTTCCTGATACGTGTCAGGTCGTTAATGAGCGCAAAGTCCCCAAAGCTGCTTCTGCTGCAGCTCCACTACAAGGCATTAAAAAAAATAATCAAATCAAATATTTTCTAGTGTGTTGACATAAAATGTGACTGGAGAGTCTGATATTGTTTCCATTCCATCATTTTAATGGTATCCCCGTGTCTTTAGAACAAAGACACGGCTATCCGTGAGATAAAATAAACTGCTTCAATGAGGAAATGAAAAAAGACGGGGGATCATTTTCAAAGTGAGACTCTTCCACACGAGTGTCAGCAAACAATAACACGGTGCTGTCATCAGGGAATTCCAGCTCATATAAAGTACCTCCCTAAGAGCCTCCATTAGGCCCCTGAGGTATCACAGCTGTAATCTGGGCTTTATTGCAATTCCTTTATGGCATGAGGTCAACCAGCAGAGGTCAGCCGCAATCTGGCTGCGAGCGTCACTTTCAAAGACGAGACACGCGCCTCCAAAGTGACAACACTGGTACGCCCCGAGCACTCAGCCCACCGAGTTCATTAGCTTAATATCTGTGGACATCTGTTTAGGGCCGCAACTACATCTTACCTAATCAGAAAGCTCCTCTGGGAAATCATCCTGACGAGTTAGAGACGCCATCAAATAGCAGCATCCCTGCCATCCACAGGGCCGCTCCATCATCACGGTAATTAGGGTCTCGGTGAGAAGGAGCCATGTCCTGACAGCTTTCTTATTATTTTATTTTACGAGTGGGAGGAAGATGCATTTCATCTTGGGCTCTTAGTTGATGCTTCCAGCCATGAGACTGAGAGACATGTGACGAGACCGTGGCTATGCACAGGCTGCTTTAATCTGTGTTTTAAAGGACATTCAGAGATGCTTAGCACTAATAGTACAGCGGCTAAGCATGAAAATTGTGCACTTTTTGAAAGAAACATGAAACTTCTACCACAGTTAGTTTATGCCATGAGGTTTATTTTAAGATCGGGAGGGAAGTCAGATTTGACCTCTGAGGCCCGGGAGAGGTCAAATCCAAGATGGCCGCCAATAATATTCAAAAATGCCTATCGCTGGAACCAAACACGGTAGAAAAACACTTAAGGTGTCATTTCCCACTAATGTTTGGGTGCCCATTCTGTTGGTGATACCTTTGAGACCAATAGAATTCAAAAAAATGCATTTAGATCAATGTGGAGGTCAAATAATGCAGACATAGGGAGGTGAACAGTGCAAAAAGGTAGTTTATTTCCAAAATAATAGCCTAACAGTGATGATGATGTTAATAATGATGATAATAGTGCCAATAATAATAATCATTATCATAATAAGTTCTTTTTTTTAACTGATTTATTATTAACTCATTGGCTGCCAGCCATTTTCAGAGCAGAGAGCTGCATACTGCCAGCCGTTTTAGAGCATTTTTTACAGACCCTTTCAAGACCCACAGAATATTGTGTTCATGTAAACATGTAAACACCAAAACTACCAAGATTAAGAGTAGACTCTCTTCTTTCGTTAGGAAAAAAAAGTTTGTTTCTACCTTTTTCCATTCTTTAGTAAACGGCAGTAGAACGTTGGCTGGTTTCGCCAAAAACACCTGTTTTTGACCAAAACACCTGTTTTTGACCAAAACACATTCAAGAAAATGCATTTATGTAAAGGTGCAAATCTGCAATTTAATAATACTGTCGCCCTCCTCTTTCCGCGGAGAGAGGGGTGGTGTCCGACGCTGTGTGGAAGCATTGCAAAGGCCCATGGAGGGGAGTTGACACAATGTGCTTTCGCCCAGTACTCTGAATTAGAGTTCTCAATTTCAACCCAAACCCGAGTAAGGCCGATGGGTCGGGTTGGTTTGGCACGAGATGCTGTGTGTATCTCCAAAAAACCACAATGTTTTTGTGGCCGAAATTGAATCAGTTTCACCCGCTGATAAGGTGCTGCTGCGTCACCAGCACCATCTGCTCTCGCTGCAAAGAAAGCATTTCACTTTTTTAGTTTAGTTTTCTTTTTTTTTGTTGGGCTGGGCTGGGTTTGGCCAGACAACTAATGCTGGTGTATCGAGCTCTGTCGGGTCCGGGCTTAAAACCCACGGGCCGAGTCAGGTCGGGTTGTAATTTTCAGGCCCGTTGAAAACTCTACTTTGAATGTCAAAGTGAAGAAATTTAATGAAGTGCAGGTAAATGGAGGGAGTAACTATTGGCACTTTTCCACTACACAGTCACGGCACGGCTCAGTAAAGGTGCTTTTCCATTACAGCTGAGTTCTCTAGTTCCTCCTCAGCAGGGGTGGGGGGATCGCAAGGCCACACTGTTTCTCTCTCTATTTTCGATCTTCTCGTCAGCTCCAAACTCACTTGTCTGTTCCTCGATTACGGACCACAGCGTGGTTTTCCACACAGCATCATTTAACTCGGGTGAAGGAATAACAACGGTCTCGGTACAGATGAATTCTCATGTCGGACATCGCGCTCACGACTCTTCCAGTGACAACGCTCTGCCCAATCAGTGGAAGGCAGTCGGCTGACGTCACGTTTTAGGTATGGCCGTTCCAGGATTGAGGACTACGGCCCTCTCCAGGAGCCAAGCTGGTCCTCAAAGGGATGAGGGACGGCCGCAAGGGTGGCTGGTGCCCTGAGGGGACCTCTACACGACGCTGGCTGGCCCTCTATAACGGGAACCCCGCCTGGCTGCATCCCACCGGCTGGCGGTCAGCTGGGGGCAGTTTGGGCTCGTAATGATTATAGAAGGTGGCGGACCAGCTGCTGATGCAGAAATGGGTCCGTATGGGCTGTATCATGTCGTAGTACTCACGATGGCGCCTGACGTGCAGGTAAACACGGAAAGCCGTATGACCCAGTAGCCAAATGCCTCGTCATCGAATTAGTGACACACATGAATGGATGAACGAGATTCCCACTGTCCCTACCTACTATCTAGCGAAACCCCCTGACAACCGGGTTTTGATTACAGCGAGTAGAGCCATTGGTGACAGGGTTGGCGCGTGGCCGGATGGTTGTCCGCCGGTCCTCTCCAATCTCGCACCGCATGTTTGTGGAGAACCTGGTGCTAAATCACTTGCAGACGACCTGATTCTGGGTCAGGGTACGTAGCAGAGCAGCTCCCTCGCTGCGATTTCTTGAAAGTCAGCCCATGATCCAAGCTTTTGTCGGTCTGAGGGTGTGGGCCCCCAGTTGGCAGTCCCCTCATCCCTCACCGGTGGACCAGGGGCACGGTGGCAGCCCTCAGTCAGGCAAGGATAGAGGAGGAGGAGCACCAAGTGGACCGGAGCCTGAGAGCCAGGGAGAGAGTAACAAGCGGCTGTGGTGTACTAGTGCCACGAACAGAGCCGAGAGACAGTGTCTCTTTAACTCATTGGCTGCCATTGATGTCTATAGACATATTGTTTCTGTTGTATATTAACTTCAAAGTCACTGTTCTGCTTGACATGTTTCTTTCCACAAAAAGCTTGTTTTCTCAGTGTTCTGGTCAAAAACAGGTGTTTTTGGCGAAACCAGCCAATGTTCTACTGCCGTTTACTAAAGAATGGAAAAAGGTAGAAACAAACTTTTTTTCCTAATGAAAGAAGAGAGTCTATTCTTTCTCTTGGTAGTTTTGGTGTTTACATGTTTACATGAACACAATATTCTGTGGGTCTTGAAAGATCTGTAAAAAATGCTCTAAAACGGCTGGCAGCCAATGAGTTAATAATAAATCAGTTAAAAAAAAGAACTTATTATGATAATGATTATTATTATTGGCACTATTATCATCATTATTAACATCATCATCACTGTTAGGCTATTATTTTGGAAATAAACTACCTTTTTGCACCGTTCACCTCCCTATGTCTGCATTATTTGACCTCCACATTGATCTAAATGCATTTTCTTGAATTCTATTGGTCTCAAAGGTATCACCAACAGAATGGGCACCCAAAAGGTAGTGGGAAATGACACCTTAAGTGTTTTTCTACTGTGTTTGGTTCCAGCGATAGGCATTTTTGAATATTATTGGCGGCCATCTTGGATTTGACCTCTCCCGGACCTCAGAGGTCAAATCTGACTTCCCTCCCGATCTTAAAATAAACCTCATGGTATAAACTAACTATGGTAGAAGTTTCATGTTTCTTTCAAAAAGTGCACAATTCCCCTTGATTTGAGGGCTTAACCGCTGTACTATAACCAAACAAATCCCTTAAGCATCGCATGCAGATGTTGCTGGTTTTGGCCAGTGACTGTCTCAGAATTGAAGTATTTTATAGTATCCATGGGTGGATTGATACAGATGTCCAAGGGAATAAACAAAGATAAAAGAGGATAGATCATCAAGACTCGATGAGTGTCCTGATATTGTTCATTGTCAGATAATAATGCAAATAAATCTCCACATTCAGCACATGGATCAACACTAATTTATAGAGACAATTATGAATCCCAGATGATGACTGGCGATTCTCTGGTTTATCTTCAAATACTGCAGAGCTGTGATTGGTTGCTTCATTCAATGGAGGCTACAGCCATACCACTATGTTTTAGTTTTAAATCTCCATAAAGGTAGATGTCCATGTCTTCTTTGATTATAAAAGCAGCTCTAGTTTCTATATAATTACTATGACAGGCTCAGAGCCTCCTCCCATCTGATTGGTCCTTGGACCTGCTGTTGCTGGAGTTCCAGAGAAAAGCAAAGAGAGTAGCATACCCTTACAAACATGCTGGAAAACTCTCAACCCCTGCTCTTTTTGTGTCCCCATAAATACTGCCATTGTGTTGTGACTTTTTTCAGCATGTTCATGTATTTGCCCTGTGTTGTGAGCTTTGCAGTGTTTGTGTATTTGCAGGTGTTGTGAGGTTTCCCAGCACATGCATTGTGAAACTGATGAAGTTGTTTTCTGAATTCGTTGCGTTTGTGACTTTGCATGTGTTTTCTTAAGCTGCAGCGCACTGACCTCTAAGGACCATTGTAGAAACGTCCTATATGGATCAACACTTCAAATAAAACACATGGAGAGTATGCATTTCTTTTGCTTATTCCATCCACACTCAATTTTCAAAAAACCTGTACTAAAGCCACAGCTGACTCCATTCTAGCTTGAAAAGTTCTGGGTTGTGTTGTATTGTGGGCTGGATGTAGAAACCCACAGTCAACCAGTCATAGAGGTAATATAGATAATACACCACAACTGTTGTGGTGTGCTGTCAAATTCTAAATTTCAATGCTACAACTGCCTTTGCTGTTTCTTTTCTTTTTCTACATCTAACCGATTGCAGTGCTGTGTATGGGACTGACATTTGTGTTTTCAGGTTTAATTCTATGGATGGATGTGATTTCTGATATGGAGTCAAAACACTTATCTGGACGAAGATAGTTTCTGAAATGCAGTACTCTCAGATGGTCACAACTTGAGAATTAGTTATTTTTTCATTTCTTTTTCCTTTAGTTTGATGTTGAACTCTGTCTTCAGATGAAAACCAGACCATATTTGAGTCAGTGGACAAATCTGTGGGAAAGGTTTGGCTGAAATACCTTCCAACAATCGTAATTCAATAATAATCACAATGCATTAATGAAATAATGCACAAGTTTGCAACCTATCATGAGATTGTGAATTCTTGGAGGGACATGTCCAATAACTTGGCCTCAATTGAACAGGAAGAGCATGTTTTATGCAGTGAAACTGAGCTCACAGCCACCCGGGACAGTTGCAGATTTATTGTGATGGATATAAACTCACTAAATCTGTAACTTTGATAACAGTGAAACATGGCCATGGTCCGGACAGGCAAACTGACAGGGGATCCTCACTGTCCACTGGTTCATGAATGCTGTGGTTAGGTCCAAAGACTGTTCTACACTGGTGGAGTTAACGGTGGCAGCCATTACACTGCTGTCCTTACTGTAGCCACGTACAGGGGTGTAGCACCAAATTCTGGGCCCTGTACACTCTCAATGTCAGTGGGCCCCTATCCATGCCCGCGAGGCGCGTGAGAGAAAAAAAAAGGGGGGGAGGGTGTATTTATACAATCTACTACAATCAACTACAATCAGATCAAGCAAGCTCATTTTGTATTTCTAGAGCCATTTCAGTGCAAGAAACTGCTAAAAAATAATGAAACATATGGCCAAGCATTGCTTATTATGTTGACAGATTGTCTTTTAAATGGGGCTCATTTTTGTGTTGCTATGGGCTGAGCTCTAAGGTTGTCAACCAAACAGACATAACTGGTAAGTATCCACAAGAGCCATTTAGAACCATTTAGAACAAGTACAAAGATAAGGTGAAAGGTTGCAGATATTTTCATTAAAAGTCAAATGTGAGGTAAACATCAGATATGCTTTCCTACAATAGATGCATAGACTAGCCTAATTATTTGCTATCACACACAGTATTCATCATGCTCAATAAGTTGCAGAGGCAAAAATGTTTTAAGCCATTTTTCAGCCAGATTGAGAAGAATAGCTAATTGTTTTTCTATGTTCTCACCACCCAGACCTATCTCTTTCTCTCTCTATCTATCTATCTGTGGCAAAAATCAGAATCACAATCATTTTTGATTGATAGTGAGATCACAGTTATTTAACATGATTATTCATTGGCTTTGGTAACATCATGAATTTATTGAACATTGACAATAGCTTTTAAGCACAGCACTGCACCGCAATGCTAAGGCTTTTTACCAGACAAAAATAATAAATTGCGTTATTGCTCAATTAATATATTACTAGTGTGCACTTGAGCCTACAGTGATATTGGTATGTTATTTACATGTTGATATATGCAGCAGCAATATTGCTAGATGGATCATTCATTAAATCTCAGCAATGCTATAGCACACACACTGAACCAAAAGGCTAACTTACTTTAAACTTCAGGTAAACAACTCATATTTAGACAGCAATTCTACCAGTCAGCACCACTCTCTCTCTCTTTCTCTCTCTCCACCTCGCAAACCAATATACCAACATAAGGGGGGGTCGGAGGGGGGAGCTCGCCTTTGAATACTTGAACAACGATCTCACCTTGTCTTTGCTCATCTCTAATCTCATCTTCAGAAGAGCTGCCAGGACTGACCACTGCTGCTTCTGCTGCTCCAGCTGCTGCGGCTGCGCCACTCTCTGTTTCTGAAACTGGTTAATATTGACAACTAACGTTAGCTGGCCTGTAATTCTTTATACTTACAGCCGCAAGCAGCCTGGTTGGCAGCTAGCTAAGCTAAAGACTTCACGTGAGCATACAAATATAAGCAGCAGCTGTCTGGAGTGGACTATGTTAACTTTAATTGGACAGCAGCTGCCTCCCCTCGTTCTGCCGTCTTTCTTTTTGTTTCCTCTCTTTCTTTTTCTGATAGCCCGATTTATGTTTTTTGGGCAGCATGATGTCCTGCACACAGGTCTCTGATCTGGGCGCACTGTCTGACCTTACACTTGTTGTCGCTGTTGGGCGGACTAAACCATTTTGCATCTCCAAGAGGGGGGCCCCAGAATGTCTAATATGTTGGGAGAACTGTGACATTAAGTTCATTCTCTCATTTGATGTTATCAATATATTTGAAATAAATTATGACACCAATTAATTGGAGGGCCCAATTCATTCGAAATAAAAACATCACAAAAAAAAAAAAAAAAAAATCAGGATTTTCATGGGCCCCTCTCTCTACTCGGGCCCTGGGTAGTCAGGTCCACTTTTCCCCCCACTACCACGCCCATGGCCACGTACCTGCACCATTGATTGAACTGGATCAGCGTTGCATTGTTCACAGTTTATTTTGCAAGCTCTGTTTCTGTTCAATGAAACTCTGATTTATTCTTCTGTAAATGTGAACACTGTGAGAAAAATAACTCTTCAGGACAGCAATACCCATTGTGCTGATATGTCCTGTGGTGCATGCTCAACTGCTGCCATCAAACTCAGGGCCAAAGAGTTGAAAAGAAAAAAAGCTGAGACAGTCTGGGATTCTTCTGTGGACAGTAAAAAAGAAGAAACATACTGAAAACCAACTATATGACCATTCCAGGTGTCTTGAACTCTCCGTAGACCGGCCGCAAGTGTTCAATCCATTAACTGTCCATGTAGAGCTGCACAAAAATACACCAAAAGATATGAAGCTTGGCGTCTACATCCACTGTGTCCTCAGGTTTGTTTTGGCTGTTGGCAGTGAGACAGTCCAATGAGTAAACCATGTCAATGTTTAAGCCATGAACCTGGAATGTGAAGCAGAGACAGTATGATATCTGCACACACGTTTCCCCCCTCTTCATGTTCACTTAACACACTGCAATTCACATAACCATGTCAAACCTTTCATTCTGTCTTAAGTCTTAATAATACACATGGTGGTTTTTAAATCACAGATTAGTTTATCGTGTGAGAACTGGCTCCACCTCTGTTGTCTTCATGTTGTCCCAGTCTCCTCCAGCTCTGCCGAGGCTTTAACAAGCCTCAGACAGATTATAAATTATACAGAGCTCGTCAGGGCTGCCATCCAAGGCAAACTCTCCCAGCACACATGACGTGACTGCCGATCTCCAGTTCATGTGAACGCATTGTGCAGATGACACAGAGAGATAAATGAAGAGCCACCGAGTCCAGACACAAATCCACACGTTCAACTGAAGCTCAATCTTCCAGTATAAATTCCACACTTCCCTGAAGTCTGACAGCAAATGCACAGTTTCCTTAGCGTTTGAGTGGGTGGGTTAAGTGGGTGACACGTATGAATGAATCCTAGATATTATATTACAGACTTTATCAGACTGTGTAATGACAGATCTGTCTGTCTGGCAGTTTCATGGCAATGTTGACTTTTTCATTCCAACATCTGCTAAACACATCAGCTTTCCCTGACAAGCTTTAGAGAAAAATGTGCTGAACAATCACAGTAGCTCATTAACGAGTTAATTGAAATAAATGTTTTCATAGCTAATCTATGATAATAATCTTTATTTATAGAGCACTTTGCTAAAGGCATGCTACAAAGTGCTGCAGAGTTAAACATGCAGGTCACCTCAGGCAATGGGGATACAACAGCAAATCTGAAATACATTTAGATGTATTATAGTATATTTAGCAAATAAACCAAATAAAATCCCTGGCCGTGGGTAGTTGTTCAGGAGAAGCTGAATACAATCAGGAAAACTCAATGAGAGAAGTTTGTTTTAAGAAAAAGTTTCTGCTGATTTTGCTGATCTGATCTGTGTGAGATAATTTCTGTCACCTCTGGTTTTATCTGCCTCAGGAACAACTCACACCAGAGACAGTCTGCATTACAAGAGCATGGCAGCTGTGTTGCTCATTTACTGTGGAGAAGCACAGAGGTTCATCACAGCTGCATCTCTGCTGTCTCACTGCTGCTGCACTAGGTCTATCATTCTACACATAGATTGCAGGTCACTAGAAAGTTGGACCCTGTTATCATGAGTTAATGATATGCAAACTCTAGGCGTAAGACACATACCCCTTTCCCACTGGCCAAAAAACCCGTTTAAAACCGCTAACAATCGGCTTTTGGGTCAAACGACTCGGCAAGCGATGCGGGTTAAAATCGTCTTTAATCGGCTCAGCTCTGCTCGGCTTGCAGTGGGAACGCCAGACCCGGGTCAACCCGCTAATTTACGTGATGACACTGAACGTTACGTGATGACACTGAACGTTACGTGACGCCACGTCATCGCGCCGGTCGCGTCTCATATCACGTACCAAAACAAAGCTCTGCTCGCATTCGAGACTGGGATCAAAACATCAAAGAACACTGACCGAAAACAATTGAAAAAAAAAGAAAAGAAACGACAGTGTGTTTAACTGACGTGTTGTGCCGCGGACGAACCGCCATATGGCCGCGGCAGACTCCGCGGTCTTGGTGCTCCGCAGGTCGGCCAGACGCCTCGTCTGCCTCGGCCGACAGACCTCCGCGGCAGGCCGCTGTGGCATGACTCGTACCGCGGATGAGAGCGGGGCAACATGGTTGCTCTGTCTGATCCCCCCGCGGGGGGTCAGACTCGGCTTATTTTGGTCAATGGGAAAGGGGCCAAATGCCGATTGTTAGCGGGTCGACCCGCGTTTAAAAAACCCGCGTCGACCCGCTAATTTTAGTGGGAAAACGGCTATGCAGCACGTGAAACCACCAGTCACCAGTCATATTTTGGATATATTTCTCCAATGGTAGACCACACAAGTTTTGCGGTGTGCTGTACAGAACTTAAATTGCTGTCATAAAAAAAAAACACTTCAAAAATGAAATTTTTTTGCTGAACAGAAATATCAAAAATTCACTGCTTCTAGATTCCAGCTGTTTCTGTCTGTTTTATGTGCTTGCAAATTGGTTTCATGTCTTCAGTAAGTCACTATTGTGATGATCATTATTCACCATTATTTGACATTTTACACAGTAAGAGATTGATGGACTAATTATAAAATTATGTTGAGATGTACAAACAATGAAAACAGTCAATAGTTCCAAACACAGCAAACAACAATCAGCAACAGACTGACTGAGGCTTCTCTACGTGTCAGCAGCTGGAGAAAAGGAATGTGCCTCAATAGGCTTGTGTATAACAAAACAAAATGTTCATCAGAAACAAAATGTAAGTAATTAGGGTTCATTCTGAGCATTGTTTCTGATGTGCTTCCTTTTATAGCAACAGTTCACATCTTCTAACGGCTACTTCAGCAGGACAAAACTCCATGTTACAAAATTAAAATCAAACTGGTTTTCAACAACAATCAGACCTGAATCCAGCGAAACGCCTTGGTAGAAGAGGAGACTGGCAGCTTTGAATGTGCAACTGACAAACTTGACTAAACACTGGCAAGATCCACGTTGACATGACTGCATTACATTATTTCTGCAGATTTGTCAGCAGCTCATTCATGCTGACAGTCTGCAGTTCTCCCAGATCCCAAAGGTACTGTACTGTACTGTACACCTGAGGTTATCTGCATACAAAATGTCATCATTTTACCCCCTTGGAAATTTGAGCATGGAATAAGGATGATATGAGTTCACCTTTGACCACTCAATTCAAATCTGTGATTCGAATCAAATTGGTTTGTACCAGAGTGAAATTCCCTGCAGATGTTCCTGATACAATAGTGCTCACAAAACCATATCAATTTAACTTTATCATCTAAGTGGTTTATTGTGCTATGTCATGAGGCCAGAAACATCTTTGTATCGACAGTGACCTTGATGTTTGGCCTTTTATTACCAAATTCTGATTAGTTCATCCATAAGTAACAACAAACTGATTTCTGCCAGATAAAAGTAGGTATTCCAAGACTGAGCATTAAAGGTAGCCATCAGGAACTTTGTGATAGATAGATAGATAGATAGATAGATAGATAGATAGATAGATAGATAGATAGATAGATAGATAGATAGATAGATAGATAGATAGATAGATAGATAGATAGATAGATAGATAGATAGATAGATAGATACTTTATTGATCCCCATCTGAGAAATTACAGTGCAGCAGCAGCATTACACAGACACACAGTGACGATAACAACATATAGTATAAGAATATAAAGAAAAAGAATATGAACTATACATAATAAAATAGGAAAATATAAAGAACAAACTATACATAATAAAATAGCAATAGCAAATAAAATAAAATGTGACGTACAAAATTATATACAAAAACAAATTGGCAGCGTTGATTTTAGTGCATGAAGAAAATGTGCAATGTGTGTAGAAAAATAAGGTGCGTAGTGACTGTAAGTTATGACCAGAGTTTTTCAGCTGTTATTATACAGTGTGATGGCATGTGGCAGGAAAGATTTCCTGTATCTGTCCCTTCGACAGCGGAGCTGGAGCAGCCTGTGTGAGAAGGTGCTCCGCTGTCTGTCCATTGTGTGATGGAGAGGGTGCTGGTCATTGTCCATGATGGAGAACAGTTTATTCAGTGTCCTCCTCTCCACCACGGTCTCAAAGGAATCCAGCCTGAGACCCAGTACAGAGCCAGCCTTCTTGATGATCTTCTCAAGTCTGTTAGTGTTGCTGGCTCTGATGCTGCTGCCCCAACACACAGCAGAAAAGAAGATGGTGCTGGCAACAACAGACTGGTAGAAGATCTCCAACATCTTGCTGCACATGTTGAAGGATCTCAGCTTCCTCAGGAAGTAGAGTCTGCTCATCCCCTTCTTGTACACAGCCTTGGTGTTGGATTTCCAGTCCAGTCTGTTGTCAATCACCACTCCAAGGTATTTATAGTCCTCCACCTCCTCCACCACCTCCCCTCTGATCCATAGTGGCTGTGAAGGCGTCTTCTTCCTCCTGAAGTCGATCACCATCTCTCTGGTCTTGTTGATGTTCAACCTCAGGTGATTTTGTTCGGACCACTCTACAAAGTTGTCTATCAGTGTCTTGTACTCCCCCTCCTCTCCATCTCTTATACCAGTGGTTCCCAAACGGTGTGCCGCGGCACACTGGTGTGCCGTGAGGCAAGTCCAGGTGTGCCTTGGGATTTTGTGACAACTATACATTATTATTGCAATATACAACTACACAAAAAATAATTATTTTTAATTTTCTATCAGTACTTTGTATGCGCTCATTTCATAATACAGAGGCAAACTCTATACCTAAAAACAATTCTTAAAAAAAAAATCCTCAAAGAGAACCCCATATTTCGCACAATATGTTTCAATGCTGATCAATCTGTAGGACCATGGACGGTGCTGCTTCCTTGCATTGACAGTTCTCTGTGATGAATTTTCCTTTGCCTTATTGTGACCTGTCTGGTTTAAATGGTTGTATTGCTGCTTTGATGAAGCCTAATTTGATAAAGTTTCAAATTCATTTTTGAAATATTTCGTTAATAAATATGATTTCGTGAGTAATGTAGCCTAGTTGTCTTTGTCACATTTTATTTGGCATTAGTAAATAATTATGCACATTTACAGATATTTTACATGATATAAGTGATAACAATAGGTGTGCCTTGAGATTTTTACTTGTCCTTTGGTGTGCCTTGGCCACAAAAGGTTTGGGAACCACTGTCTTATACACCCGACAACAGCTGAGTCATCAGAGAACTTCTGAAGGTGACATGACTCAGAGTTGTACTTGAAGTCAGTGGTGTATAAGGTGAAGAGGAAGGGAGAAAGCACAGTCCCCTGCGGAGCTCCTATATCACTGGCCACCACATCAGACAGGACACTGCCCAGACGGACAAACTGTGGCCTGCCTGTTAAGTAGTCAGTAATCCAGGAGATCACTGCGTCGTTAACACCCATCACCTGCAGCTTCTCACCCAGTAGCAGAGGCTGAATGGTGTTGAAAGCACTGGAGAAATCAAAGAATGTGATCCTCACAGTGCCTCCTCCACCATCCAGATGCATATGGGCTCGTTGCAGCAGGTAAATGACAGCGTCATCGACTCCTAAATGGGGCTGATAGGCAAACTGCAAGGGGTCCAGAAACGTCCTCACCTGTGGTCTTAGCTGGTCTAAGACCAGTCTCTCCAGGACTTTCATCACATACATGTGAGGGCGATTGGTCTGTAGTCAGCTGGGTCGGATGGCTTCGACTTCTTGGGGACTGGAACCAGGCAGGACGTCTTCCACAGCATCGGGACTTTCTCCTGACTCAGACTCAGGTTGTACAGGATGTCTCAGTACGGGAGACAGTTGGCTGGCACAGGTCTTCAGGATCCTAGGCGTGATGCCATCAGGGCCTGCTGATGCCAAAACAAATCAGCAACATATCACTTAGAGCCTTTTTTTTCTGAATGGCAGACTGTTTTCTGACTCCTCTCACCTGATTCACTGCATTGTTGTTAGCTCAGGAGAGAAACTATGCTAACTTAAGTAGCATACTAAAGTCAAGGTCAAGCCTACTATTTCTTCACATTCAATTGGTAATCTTAGTTCATTTGTCAATGTTTTAAAATAAGGAATCATTTTTGACCAAGATCTGACCCTGAGTGAAGGATGTTGTTAAATTATGCCTTTATCATTTGAGGATCATAGCCAAGTTTCTGCTACAGACTTTTCAGAGAGCATTTCCATGCTTTTATCTTCTCCCGTCTTGACTGTCTATACCTGCCTCAGTCAAAGATCATTGCACCATCTACAATTAGTCTAGAATACTGCAGCTCATCTACTAACCGAGTCCACATCAGCCTTGTTCTTTCATCTCTACTCTTACGATTGATTTTGAAATTCTGGTACTTACTTTTGAGGTCAGACTTGGGTCGGCTCCTCCTTATATTTCAGAGCTTTTATCTCCTTATGAGCCAGGGGCCGGTTGCACCACCTCTCACTAAGTGTTTACTAACCTTAGTAAATGTGTAAGTGTTTACTAAATCAAGATTTAGTCATTACTAAATTAAAATGGGTTGCACCAGTTTTACTAGGAATCACGTAGAGCTAGTAATTACTAAGTGTCTACTAAATATTTACACCTACCCTAGGGGTTGTGTAACTGTTTACTAGTTACAGTTTGTCGACACAGGATCAAAACCAACTGAAAAAAAACCCAACAACGACTAGCTTATAACGGCTCGTTTAGAGAGGTTTGCTTTACAAAACAGAGAACCTGCCATTAGGAAAAGGGTTTTGAGAGACAGAGTCCACAATTTAGATGTATCCACACCACTTTCCGGAGAACGACGCTGGGTGTCGCCATGACACTCCATTCATTACATTTTAGATTAACGTTAGCTGGGCTAACCGTTAGCTGTTAGCCGTTAGCAGTGTCTTAAATAACTCATGACAGCCCATGAAAAAAATATTTTTCCCAGCGGATATCCTAGTTCCAACATGACTGAGCTAACTGGAGTAGTTTCATGTCGTGTCCGACAACGGGAGGGTTTTAACAGCTGACGTCCTGCTGTTAGTTTGCTGCTGCTGCTGCTGTTAGCTGTCAGCAGCAGCGAAGCTAACGGCTACGATAGCCATGATGACTAGTTACAAGGCGTGCACACAGAAGTGGTGGTGTTTGTTCGGTAATTGATTTGGTAGACTTGACAAACATCAGATTAGTCAGGGCGGTTTTGGCAGCCCAGAGCCCCCACATTTGGTGCCTACACCAGTGGCTAGCGCTACCAGTTAGCCGCTCGCTAGAATGCTACTACGGGGTGAAACGGAAGTTGAAAACCCACTTCCGTTGTGGTGTGACGAAAATAAAGTGGTGGATATGATGACTTTGATACTGGTACTGTCGGTACCGTTTAAATATGCGACCACATAATGCGGATCACGGACATGCTAACGTTAGCTGCGGCAATTTAGCATGGGTCCGAACGGGGCTCTACCTCCGTTGTTACGCTGCGATACTTCACTACGGGGTCGATGCAGAATGTGGTTGGGGACACAATTCAAGTCTACAACGGTACTGTGTGTCGGGTGGCAGTGTGAGTACCTCAACGAACGAGTACGTGCAGCTGCCCGTGCAGGCAGAAATACCACAACATTGCCGGCTTCCCGGATGTGGTGGCATGTGTCGCACACTTCAAAATAAAAGCGCCCAGCTGTTCCTGTGTACATTCTGCTCCGCACGCTGATTGGGTAGCCAGGTTGTTGTCGTCACTTAATGCGACTAGTAACCTGCTAGTAACCACTTACGCATAACTAGATACGGGATTGCATACACTGGTCTGGTGCAACCGAAATTAGTAAACAACTAGTTGCAAACTAGCTAGTAATTACTAAGGGTTTAGTAGTGGTTTAGTAATTACTAAATCCTGAATTTAGTAAAGAGATACGCCAAACTGGTGCAACCCCACCCAGGACACAATCTGGAACAGCAACAATGATAACAGTACTCACATATTACTTTGGAAAAGTGTAAATTATGGGACCTTTAAATAACAATGGAGCTACCAAACATTATTGTGGTGTATAAACGAGAGGGAGGCCGACATGCTGTTCATTGCTTGTTTACTGAGCCATGTTACTTCACTGAACAATGCGCATGCGCGCAGCACCTTGACCTGGTCTGGTTACACATAGATCTAGCCAACATAGATCATGAACATAGTTACCATACAATCACTAGCTGGTAAATAGAATATGTGGTAATTCAATACACCACATTATCTCCCCTTTTAGCTGAGAATAACCAAATAAATATTAACAACATCAATTTTCCTTTTCCGCTAGTAAACATGTAATGTCAGGCAGTGATGGCAAGTAACGAAGTACAAATACTTCGTTACTGTAGTTAAGTAGAATTGTCAGGTACTTTGTACTTTTAGAAGTATTTATTTTTCTGACAACTTTTTACTTTTACTCAGTAAATTTTTTACGCAAATATCGGTACTTTCTACTCCTTACATTTCTCCAAAATGCTCGTTACTTTTTTTTAATATATCAGGGTTTCCACGGCAAAATTAATTTACGGCAAAATAAAATTACAGCTCGACTTGAGCTGAGTTCTAGTGGAAAAGCAAAAAAAAACAAAACAAAAAAAACAAAACAAAACTAATAGAGGCGTGTTGAGCCGAGTCGCGCTAGTGGAAAAGGGCCATAAATAATAACCCCCCTAAAGTGTCTCAATCCACAAGATTATTACATTGGGACTACGAGCATGATTTGTGACACCACAGTTTAGAAGCCAATCCTGGTCCACAACGTAATGTTCATAAGTGTGATGTGTAAACCTGAAGTGTACAATACAAATGCCTACGATTGACCATAGTGAAGTACATTAGGATACATCTTGTGTCCGGCAGGTAAACTTAGGCTATGTGAACAATGTTTGTTTAAACAATAACATTGATGAAATGGATTCAAGATGAATGATCGTGCGGTTATTTGCTTTGCAGTGAATCGTGCAATAGAAATACTTTTTACTTTTAATAATACTTTTGAGTAAATTTCAGAGCCTGTACTTTTTACTTTTACTTGAGTAGATATTTGGATCAGTACTTTCACTTTTACTTAAGTCGTTTTTTACACAGGTACTTTTACTTCTACTCAGGTAAAGAATCTGGGTACTTTTGCCATCTCTGATGTCAGGTGACAAGTAACAAGAAATAGCTACCATTGAACTCTAATTACTCACAATAACATTATGTAGCATTTTTGGTATTATCATTCCTGATTCACATCATACTGTGTTAGTACTCCTGACAAATTGGCAACAACCATTTATGACCATTACACAGTGTAAACATACAGTCTCATTGCATAAATCTCTGGGGTGGTTTACTAACTCGTGTGGAGCGCCTCAGAGCCACAGGTTCAGGCTCCAGGAGCTCCGGTGACTGCACAGTGGAGTCAACAATGTCCTGAGAACTACTACAGTCCTTATCAACTAACGGTTCAACATGAGGGTCAGTTAACACAGTGTCAGGTTCAGCCGTGGCCCGAGCTCTTAGCTGGTCTCCATGGCGTCTGTGCACTGTATCAGAATCCCGCTCTCTGACCACATATGACACAGGGCCAGTCTGTCTCACCACCAACCCTGGAATCCACTTGGGGTCTCCTCCCACAGTGCTACGCAGGTACACAGCATCATCCACGTTAAACGAGCGGTCTGCAGCACTGCGGTCATGGCGGTCTTTCTGTTGGTACTGTCTTTTGCGCACTGTCTCTTTTGTGCAAGGCTTCAGGAAATCCAGCCTTGTACGGACGTGTCTGTGTAAAAACAGATCAGCTGGAGACTGTCCTGTTGTGCAGTTTGGTGTCATCCGATATTGCAACAAGAAAAGGGACAGTCTGTCATCAATGTTCACGGTTGTGTTGGCAAGTTTTTTCATACCTGTTTTAAAAGTCTGGACATATCTTTCAGCCAGACCGTTTGTCGCTGGATGACCTGGGGCACTAGTTGTGTGCAGAATCCCATTCTGCTTGACAAAAGTCTGAAACTCCTCAGAAGTGAAAGTGGTGGCGTTGTCTGTGACAATTTGCTCCGGCAATCCGTAGGAGGCAAACAGTCTCCTCAACTTTGTCACAGTAGCCTGCGAAGTGATTTGTGACATGCGAAACACTTCCAACCACTTTGTATAAGCATCCACGACAATCATGAACATGTTGTTCAGAAAAGGTCCGGCAAAGTCCAAATGAAGTCTCTTCCAGGACTCACCAGGAAATTCCCATGGGTTTAATGGAACGTGTTGAGGTCTTTTTTGCTCCATCTGACATGTTTCACATTCTTTACACATTTGCTCCACATCTGAGTCAAGATTTGGCCACCATACAAAGTTACGAGCAAGAGCTTTAGTCTTCACTATTCCTTGGTGCCCTGAGTGAATTTCCTGCAACACTGCTTTTCTCATTTTTGAGGGTACAATGACTCTGGTCCCCCATAGGACACAAACTTGCTCTGTAGATAACTCGCTTCTCTTAGTGAAAAACACTTTCAATGTGTCTTCTACTTTGTCTGGCCAACCTTCCATGACATACTTATAGACACGGGCTAGCTCACTGTCAGTGCGTGTCATCTGGGCTACTGAAGTGGCTTTGAGCGGCGCCTTTTGTAGATGTTCTGATAGCAGTGAGTGAACAGTAGCCGATGCTACAGTAGTACCTGTGTCGCTGGTCTCAGGTAAAGGGCAACGGGAGAGTCCATCAGCATTACTGTGCTCTTCTGACTTACGATACACAATGTTGTAGTCATACGCTGACAGTATAATTGCCCACCGCTGAATGCGTGCAGCGGCCAATGTAGGCAGACTCTTGTGCTCGCCAAAAAGTGTCAATAGGGGGCGATGGTCTGTAACCAAAGTAAAATGTCTACCCCATAAATACTGGTGGAATTTCTTTACACCATAAATCAATCCAAGAGCTTCCTTGTCTATTTGAGAATACTTTTTCTCCACTGGAGACAATGTGCGGGAAGCATAAGCGATTGGTCTCTCCTCCCCATTTGACATGGTGTGTTGGATCACTGCTCCAATGCCATATGCCGAGGCATCGCATGCTAGAGTGAGAGGAAGACTGGGATCATAGTGTGCTAAAACCTGATCACTCCTCAACAGATCCTTGCACTTCACAAAAGCAGACTGTTCTGCCTCAGTCCATTTCCAAACTACATTTCCTCGAAGAAGTCTGTACAGTGGTGCCAACACTGTGCTCTGTTGGGGCAAGAATCTCCCATAATAGTTCAAAA
This sequence comes from Trachurus japonicus, assembly GCF_045865225.1. Taxonomy (NCBI): domain Eukaryota; kingdom Metazoa; phylum Chordata; class Actinopteri; order Carangiformes; family Carangidae; genus Trachurus; species Trachurus japonicus. Next base: position 21,254,902 of record NC_140930.1, read on the forward strand.
GACCCAAAAAAGCTTGTAGCTCCTTAACATTGGTAGGTGCAGGGGCCTCTTGTATTGCCCTCACCTTTTCCTCTGAAGGGTGAACGCCACGCTCGTCCAGTACGTGACCCAAATACTCGAGCTGAGCTTTCCCAAACTCACACTTTGAACGTTTCACTCGTAGTCCATTGTCCTGTAAGCGTTGCAGGACCCTCTGAAGGTTGTGGAGGTGATCTTCCTCCGAGCGTCCCATGATGAGAAGATCATCCAGGAAAACTACCACAGGTAAGTCTTTCATAATGTTTTCCATAATCCGCTGGAAGATCGAGGGAGCGGAACTGATCCCAAAAGGAAGTCTGTTATACACAAACAGCCCTCTGTGGGTGTTGATTGTAGTGTATTTCTTGGAGTCATCGTCCAGCAAAACTTGCTGATAAGCTGCTGCTAAGTCAATCTTAGAGAAAATTTTACCTCCACTAAGGGTAGCTAAAAGCTCTTCTAAGCGAGGTAAGGGGTAAGTGTCTGTTTCAAGTGCCTGATTAACTGACACCTTATAATCACCACACAGGCGAAGTGACTGATCCTTCTTTACCACCGGAACTATTGGTGCTGCCCAGTCACTATGCTTAGAGTAGCTTAACAATATTTATCATGCTTTCACTATTTTGACCATAAAAATGCCATATACACCAATTATGGCCATTCTCCGATGTTGCACATTTCATAATTTGTGTGCCACTACTGATGATTTAGAGCGCCTTTGCAGTTGCAGAAAGGCCCTGCAGATAATATTTGTTTGCACCACTAGTTGGCGCTAATTCCACTGGGTGCATGAGGGAGCGAGGGGGAAAATCGGCTTTAATACTGCTGTTAGCAGGAAGTAGCAGAGGACTTTTGTGAAATCACATTATACAGGGAACATTTTTAATGGTTTATATATACATCCAAGGTTAAGAAGGCTAAGATGTAGTGAGTAAAGATGACATTAACATTATAGCATATTACATCCATAGGTTTAGGGTTATTTAGGGGGAACTGGGGCATTGTTCATTAGGCTGACTGCAGAGAGGAAGAAACTGTTCTTGTGGCGTGAGGTCCTGGTCCGGATGGACCGGAGCCTTTTGCCAGAGGGGAGGGGCTTGAAGAGTTTGTGTCCAGGGTAAGAGGGGTCAGCAGCTATTCTGGCTCTGGTCCTGGAGATGTACAGCTCTTGAAGAGATGGGAGGCTGCAGCCGATCACCCTCTGGGCAGAGTGAATGACACGCTGCAGTTTGGCCTTGTCTCTGGCTGTAGCTGCAGCACACCAGACTGACATGGAGGATGTGAGGATGGATTCAGTGGTGGCAGTGTAGAAGTTCACCAGCATCTTCACAGGGAGGTGAAACTTCTTCAGCTGCAGCAGGAAGTATAGCCTATCCTCTGCTGAGGCTTCTTGGTGAGGGAGCTGATGTTCTGCTCCCATTGGAGCTCCTGGGAGATGGTGGTGCCCAGGAAGAAGAAGGACTCAACCAGGGTCACTGTAGAGTCACAGAGGATGACAGGGGGGAGGGCAGCTTGGTCCTTTCTGAAGTCCACTATCATCTCCACTGTCTTCAGAGCGTTCAGCTCCAGGTTGTTCATGTTGCACCATGACACCAGAGGGTCCGTCTCGCTGCTGTAGGCCGACACGTCCCCATCAGAGATGAGGCAGATGAGGGTGGTGTCAGCAAATTTCAGGAGCTTGACAGACTGGTGTCCAGATGTGCAGCTGATGGTGTACAGGGAGAACAGCAGAGGAGAAAGGACGCAACCTTGGGGGGATCCAGTGCTGATGGTCTGGGTGTCAGAGACATGCTTCCCCAGCCTCACGAACTACCGTCTGTCAGTCAGGAAGTCCGTAATCCACCTGCACATGGAGTCAGGCACATTAAGCTGGGAGAGCTTGTCACGGAGCAGAGCTGGGATGATCGTATTGAAGGCAGAGCTGAAGTCCACAAACAGTATCCTGGCGTAGGATCCAGTCCAGGTGCTAGTGGAGGGCCATGTTTACAGCATCATCTACAGATCTGTTGGCTCTGTAGGTGAACTGTAATGTCCTTAAGGTGGGACAAGACGAGGCACTCAAAAGTCTTCATGACCACAGAAGTCAGAGCAACAGGTCTGTAGTCATTAAGGCCAGTGATCCTTGTCTTTTTGGGAACTGGAACAATGGCTGAGGCCTTGAAGCAAGCTGGCACATGACAGTTCTCCAGTGAGGTGTTAAAAATGTGTGTGAACACCGGAGACAGCTGATTGGCTCAGTGCTTCAGGGTGGAGGGGGAGACTTATTCCCACTGGCCAAAAAACCCTTTTAAACCCATAAACGCACCGACCCGCGTCAACCCGGGACGTCTGTCTGACTACCCATTTCTCCGACCATACATTTCTTTATTTTTGAGTCCATTAGTCCGACCTCCCATTTCTCCGACTTAAGTAGCCCTAACCCTCAACCTTACCCTAAACCTAACCTTAACACTGTAGAATGGGTAGTCGGAGAAATGAGCTGTCGGACTTTTCAATCGGACTGATGTATGCCCCCCCGTCGACCCGCGTCAAATGACTCGGCAAGCGATGCGGGTTAAAATCGCCTTCAATCGGCTCGGCTCTGATCGGCTTGCAGTGGGAACACCAGACCCGGCTCAACCCGCTAATTTATGTGATGACATTGGGCGTTACGTGATGCCACATCATCGTACCAGTCGCGTCTCACGTAGGCCACCAAAACAAAGCTCTGCTTGCATTCAAGACTGGGATTTAAAGATCAAAGAACACTGACCAAAAAAGATTGAAAAAAAAGAAGCGACAGTCTGTTTAACTGACATGTTGTGCCGCGGACGTCCATCATAAGGCGGCCGCGGCAGACTCGCTGTCCTCCTTTGCACGGGTTCAGCCGTTTAAACAGTCTCCTCACCTCTCCTTCTTTGATTTGATTTGATTTCTACGATGGAGAGAGGTGTGAGAGGTGTGGGGGAGGGTGGCACTTGGGTGTGGGGCTGTGTAGGTGATCCAGGTTTGGAGGAGCTGTTGCTGATCGATGGCTGGTGGTTGGAGGTGTGGGGGATATCAGGTCTGTCCCATTGTCTTTCAAAGCGGCCAAGTCAAAAAAACAAACTAGAAATTGCCCACCCGTTCGATTGCGGGAGGCCAATTTTGGGGTCTTGGCTCATGGACTATTAGCACTCTGCAGTGTTATGTGTGAAAACTGCCTTCTATATGTTCTCTCTGAAATGATGCTTTTTCTGGCACCAGTATCAATTTCCATCTCTAAGTCTACACCATTAACTGAGAATGTTGCTTTATACAGCTCAGTATCTTCACTTGTGACAGTCAAAACAGTAAACATTTCAAGGTCAGAATCTTCTTCTGCTGTAACATATTTAGTGTTCTTCTTTTGCTGTCTTTTGTCTCTTGATCTGGTATCTTCAGCCCTTGCCTTTGCACGACATGCCTTCTTAATGTGTCCAATCTTTCCACAGTTATGGCATTTAGTCTCTTTAAAATGGCACTCATTTGCATTGTGATTTTTTCCATTGCACCTGTAACAGTTCCTGGCTCTTTGCAGCTTCACCTCATGGACGCTTGCAGCTCCGCCTGTGTCGCTCTCCATCCCTCTCAACTGACGTGCGTCCCTGTCAGCCGTCTCCATGTTGAGGGCGATCTCAAACGCTTTGGCAAACGTGAGGTCATTTTCGGAGAGTAGCCTCCGCTGGCAGGCTTCGTTTCTTATTCCACTGACGAACCGATCTCGTAGTGATGCGTCCAGGTTCGCACCGAACTCACAGTTAGCTGCACACTGCTTCAGCTCCGCTACGTACTGTGCAACCGGCTGAGCAGCCTTTTGATTGCACCGGTTGAAGCGGAATCTCTCTGCCACCAACAACGGCTTTGGCTCAAAATGTTGCTTTAAAACAGCCACTATCTCGTCAAACGTCTTGTCTTTGGGCTTGAGGGGCTGTACTAAATTTCTCAAAAGTCCGTATGTAGTTGCGCCCATTACACTCAATAGCGTAGCAACTTGCTTCTTGTCGGCAATGTCGTTAGCTTCAAAAAACTATTCAAGCCGTTCAATATAAGCCGACCACGGCTCGTTTTCCGGCTTAAACTCATCAATTCTTCCAAACAGGGCCATTGTACTCACTAGCACCGACACCGTGTGTCTTTCCTTCCCCGTAAAGAAAACAGTTTTTTATCCTTGTCGCCAATGTGGTGTATAAACGAGAGGGAGGCCGACATGCTGTTCATTGCTTGTTTACTGAGCCATGTTACTTCTATGAACAATGCGCATGCGCGCAGCACCTTGACCTGGTCTGGTTACACATAGATCTAGCCAACATAGATCATGAACATAGTTACCATACAATCACTAGCTGGTAAATAGAATATGTGGTAATTCAATACACCACAATTATGAACTACCCCCTTAGACTTGTGTGTAATATGCCACAGTTTAATGCTCCACATACGAATGTGAAACCTTGTATTGCCGTAAGAGAACAAACACACACAAAAAATAGGATAAAAAAACAGTTGCCTCAAGATGCTGCAAACTAAATCAGTCTCCTGTCTCTGAGTCCTTTTCATGCAGAAACTGAGCAGTGTGGCGGTGATCCAAAGCAACCCTCGGAGGAAATTAGTGTTTTTGCAGCTTTTTATTAGAATTTGAACAGTAGGTGGATGATGGGAGTGCAACCAGAAAGTGCCTTTTAACAGCTGCCCAATTAAATCTTGATCCATTCATCATTCCTCATTTTCACGAGTGCATATCTTCCACTGGTGTGAATGAGGAGGCAGTGGGGGATTCAGAGATTTGTCTTGTGAAACTTGTTTGCTTTTTTTTCCTTGGGGCTCACCACAGTGACAGGGCTCAGCCTCCCTTCCAGCGTAGTCTTGCCTACCGCAGCACAGGAAGTTAATGTTTTCTGTGGGGATACATGGAATGCCAGAAGAATAGTACAAACCCCAACTTAAAAAGCACCCACACCAGGACAACCTGAGGAGGAATTCAGGAAACATCGGCAGAGCAAAACTTCTCCAGGAGGGGGGTGAGAGAAAGGCTAATCTTTGGGGCAACGCTACCCCACACTCAGCTGGGAAGGAATGCACCCTTTCACCAGTTGAATTGAGGGAATGCCTGGCATTGACATAATGGGAGAAGAAATTTGAATTTCCCAGATACTGGTGAGAGAAGTGTATGAGAAAAAGCTTAAAGCCCCAGTGTGTAACTTATTTGGCTTTTTATTAGCAAAAATCAAATATGTCTTTCATAAGTCTGTATTTCACTGAAGTGGAATCACACTCGCATACAAATGAAAACTTTCTCGTACCTTTGAATGAGTTGTTACAAGTTGTTACAAATACATAAGTGGGAGACGCACCGAACCGAGGCGGCCTTGTTGCATCGCCATTTTTTACGTTGAGTGGCAGCGTGACCGTAGGTAACCATGGAAACTCAGCAGAGCTGTCGGCTCGGCCTGTTAAAACTGTCACCACTGTGTAGTGTGAGGAAGGACGGAGGCACTGGTGTTGCATTCAGGTGCAGTCAGGCAGACGGCCGTCGGCAAACCAACCGGATGTCATTTTACTCCACCAGAGAAAGACGGTAAAACAATACCACATCACCATGACAACATATTGTCACGCCTGTATTGTTTTGCCTCGTGCTGGCGGACCACTTGTTTACATAGACGCTTGATTATCCTGTTACATGCAGCGTCTGTTGTCTGTCTGACGTCTGCCCGATTTCACGTGAATGCAACATCAAGAATACGTTCAGATATGCGACCGCACCGCTAGATGGGGGGAATTCCTACATATTATACCTTTAATGTAGAGCATTGTGAGTCATTTCATCCCAATCAGAAGACAATTGTACTTAATAAACCTTTGACATGCTGTTAGGTGAAATGTGGATCTGGAACAAAATATTTTATTTTCTATTCCTTAGTTAAAGGCTAAAGACTAACCCTGCTTGATTTCCAGTGTTTTCTAATGCATGCCACATTACAATAAATTGGGGTTTAAATGAAATATTCCTCTATTGGGAACAGGAACAACTGAGTCAGCAGTAGTGAATAAAATTAGTAGATTCCAATAATTTCCATATTAAACATCAGAGAGAAAAGATTAAGAGGGACTTTCACAGTGAGATTGTTGCTTTGGGTCACCAACATTGGCCAGTTGAAGAATGGGAAAATGTTGATGGATCAGGATTTGTGCTGAGGCAGCAGATGGTAGGAACAGAATTTGGTGTCAACATGAATCCATTGACCCAACCTGTCTTTTGTAAACAGTCCAGACTACTGCTGTTCGTGGTATAGTAGTGTGGGGCATTTTTCCATGACCTGATAATACCAATCAGTCATTGGATGTCTTGATCTATCAAAGTATTTTTTGCTGACCGTGTTCTTCCCTTCATGGCCACAGTCGGCACATCAAACTGGTTCCATCAACATGACGAGTTAGATAGAATGGAGGAGTCTCAGCATAAATGTTGGATGGAAGCCTGCATTAAGAAACAAAGAAAAATAAATTGTGATAATATGCATAATCATTCAAATGAACATCTGCTTATGATGATCAGTTTGATCAAGGTAGATCACATTACAGTACAGTGGGCCAATTTGCACAATGAGATTTTCTGCTGTTAATATTTAAAGGATGTTTGATGCTAAAACTTGGCTCTTTGGCAAAAGTATAGTAGGCTGCATGTCATTTCTTTACTCTCATCCTGCATTTCATGTCTGTCCCTACTGGTCCTATTAAATATTAAAAGAACATTATGATTACTACACTGATCACGGACAGCCTAACAGTGAATTAAAGCTAGGTTGATATATGCTCCAGTCTGAAAGTCAAGTGTGGAAACAAAAGGAATTTTCAGGCTGAAAACACGGTAGCTCTGGAGGATACCCCATATTATTTTTCAAACTGAGAGCTGCTGGATTAGAGAGAGAACATTTCTGTGTGTGGTCAGTGCAGGGTCTGTGGATTTTTCCTCTCATTACAGTTGGATGAGAAAGGGATCTCTTTAGGGCCAGAATGAAGACATGGAAAAATTACAGGGACCCATAACTCTGTCAATGCATTGTTTCCTGACAAGCTTGAGAAAATGTGAATCTATCCTTTAAACCATGAGGCCCGTCTTGCTGAGATCTGTGTACCCTGTCAGTGCCTGTATAGCCTGGGAAAATGAAGCCACGTCTGCATATCTGTGGTTTTGTAAGGAGTTGGCTCTGCCAGTCTGACTGTGCCACACATGGCCCTGTATGTCCCCCTTCTGGAAACACTATAGGTGCTCAGCATTCTTTGTGGCTTCCTCCAGACTAAATTGGCTTGTTTTTCAACACAGAGGAAAGAATATATGGAGAGTATGAACCAAGGCTGTGAGGCCGATCTTCCCTCTGTGTCCTGTGACGTGGAGATTTCACCAGTGAGGTCATGTCGACTATTCAAATCATGAGCTCATCCAGTTCTATTCTCTCTGCTTTCTATTCATAGTTTGACTCGAGAAACACCAGTCATGTGTTGCTTTAAATCATGGGAGGAAACTTGAATATTACCTCTGTAATTACCAAGGAAGTTTTTCTCTATAAACAGACAGAAAGTAGGCCTAATCACAGTATGATATCCTCTTTTCCAACCACTGATTTGGCTAGTTTTTTGTGCCACATATACGTACATTTGAAGCACACTTTCCATCCAGTCAGCAAACAATCATATCTTGGTTTAGGCAAATTAAAAACTAAAAGCATTTATTTCATGGAAAAAATTAACAATAAAAAGTTTTTATTTATTCATCTTAAGTCAATCCAGACTCTTTTTGCTCCCTATTCAACTTTGAATCCAGAATATTCAAAAATGTGTCCCTGAAAACAGGGATTTGTATATGATCTTTTTTTGTGCGCAAACTTGTACATTCAAGTTTGTAATCTTAGCTTTTGCACAGTTTGCTTTCTGCCTGCAACCTCTGTTTCACAAGTTCATGCATTCAGACACAGGTTTTCTCTCAAATGCTGTGCAGCAGGAATACTTGTTGGCATGTGCATGCTGTCAAATGTCACAGACATTTGACGTGAACACAGACTTACTGTGTCCCAATTCAGTTTCTGCATGCTTTGGACAATGCGATCTTCAAAGGTGTGATTTCCAAAGACTATAAATCACATCACACTACTTTTTTGAGAGAGTTTTGAGAAATCCTTAATTTTACATTGAAGCACCAAGGGAACATTTTAGCTGTGTATCAGCTCAGGGGGCTATCATGAAAACTGCAAAGATCTCAATATAGGTTGGACTGAAGATCCACCCTTTTGATTTTTTGTTGGCTGGGAAACAAGGGATGTATTTTTCAGCTACGGTTGAAGGAGCCTTTGAAATGGGACGGCCTTGGTCAACTGCTGTGACACAATCACACACAGTCTTTGATGGACCTAGCCCTTGAATTGACACTCATATTGTTTCTTTGAAATAGCTACGCACAACACATTTAATTCATAAGCACTGTCAGTCAACCTCATGGAACTAGCAGTGAACCTTCCATGACTGCCAGTAAGTCGAAACAACATACGTACATTAAAGGTCGTTTTTGATCAAAAGAGAAGTCTAGGATTTATATTAATACTGTGAAAGAAGAGAAATGCACACAGTCAGTCTGTGTTCAGAAACTGAGCCTTAAACCAACCTGTCAGGACTTCTGTAACTTTGTGATGTCACAATGAAGCAGTCTCTCAGCTTTACCCAAAGCCACAGTCTGTCTGCGTTTCAGAGCCTCCTTTATTCTGATTGGCCCACCACCTGATCTTATTGAGGCTCAAGAGAAAAGCCTGAGAGGAGATGGAAGACTATAATACCGTAAGATGGTTTTAAGAGCAAATGCATCCTCTTGTGGATATCAACCATGAACACCATGAAAGCAGTTTATAACATCCTTTTAGATTGATATAACAATAATATTACAAACCTGGGTAAATACAAGAAAAAGCCTATTTTCTAGTACACACTTTTAGACATATTGTCTTTCATTCTATAAACAGAAAAAATGTTGAAAGAGAAGAGGCATCTCTCAGCTCAGTTCACCCCACAAGAGGGTCCTGGCAACTCAAGATGCACCAGGAGCTGTGGTGGATGTTTCCTGCACACTCAGCACCGTGGATGAATGGCTGTAGCTCCTGTCCTTTGCACAGCCTATTAAAAGCTCCTGGTGCATATCTGCTTCACATCAGGATGTGGGAATGTAATTACAGTTACCAAGTAAAGGATGGGGAACAGTGGAGGAGCACAACACCCTTTTCCCCCCCAATGCCCACCTCTCTGTGCCAGCATGGAACTGCTGGGTTGCCAGTTTTGCCAATGACACTTAGGGGATTTTACAGAAAATAACTCAATATGTCCCTCCAGCTCTGTGCTTTGTTTTATTTAGGAAACAATGATTTTTTTCCAATGAAATTCATGAACTTGCTCGGTTGAATATTTAATGCCTCATCCCATCACCATCTTGGCATTTAAACTAACAGTTGTGAATAAAAGCCAACATGTACCGAATATTATAATGTCAGTTAGACAACACTGGGTTTAGACATCACTTTCATTTCCAACCAAAATTTAATGTCTAAGACAAGTCCAACCCACAACAGCTCCAACTCAAATTACAGGACTAAAAGGAGCTGCTGTTCTTGTGCTGTTACCAGATACCACGGGGGGCTCTAAAAACACCACACAAAGGCCCAGCAGAGGATGAAGTAACTCATCTCTGTATGATTAGTAGACCTTGTAAGGATGGGATTTATTTTAGGAAAACACCTTACACTCACTCGTAGGCATATCATTATTCTGATCACAGAAGCTCCTTTGTTTAAGTTGCATGTGGACCATATATAGCCTAAAGTCTTTTTTATTGTCAGAATTTCCCCACCTTAAAAGAAAACTAAAGTATGTTAAGGGAGGTATTCTGGACCAGCCCTCTCTCACACTTTAGTGGTAACACGTGCTGACCTGTGACATCATAGTGCAACTCTTCCCCTGACCTCCCAGAGGTTGGCTTGTATTCACAGCACAATGTGACTGTCAACACTCATTCCCCAGCCTGACGGGAGAAGCACAACATAATCAGCACTGTCGTCACAGAGCGATGTCATTAAGAATGCCTGGCTGAGCTTCTATGGTGGACCCATCAATGAGCACATCAGCAGCCGGCTGCTGCTGCTCTGTGACCTCTCTGAGCACGGGGCCCACAGAGCGCTAAGAGTGTTAGCGCTCAGCAGCATGAGGCTCTGCTGACTGGATCCATTGGTTGAAATGTTGAGGCAAGCTATATATGTACCTATGTATATTTACCTACTGTTGAATGGTGCTCTCAATTATTGATTATTTATTTGTATGTATTGATGGTGGGCAAATATAATTTGTGATTCAATTTGTGATGGTCAAGCCACCTGTGGGGTGGGCGTGTAAAAGCCCTTCTGCACGCAGCTGTGTTCAGTTGCAGTGTGAGTGCTCAAAATCAGCATTAAAATATCAGCGGTGCTGTGAATGGTTCTGTGTGAGCTGGGGACAGCATAGTTAATAATAATGTCCACTTGTGTGGAACTTTCCTACAATCAAGTTTTATATCACATCCTGGACGGTAATTCATACCCTTGTTAGAGAACAGTGCCTTAAGGAATAAAGCTCAATTGATCAATTAATCAATGTAGTAACCTGGAACTCATTAGAATAAATAAGCAATCCCATATGTTCTCCAGTGTGTAAATTAGTTGAAGACTTGTTTTTCTTAAAGCTCTCTTACCATTATGTCAGTAACAACTCAATATCCAACAACTTGATTTCCATGCAAGGGTGGATATTGATTTCAGAAAGAAATGCTGTCATGAAGAAGAAAAGCCAATTTGGCAATGTTCACCCACAGACCAAAGAGTCCTTTATTTTCTACAGTATTTATTGAAAACAAACCAGTGAGTAGGAGCTGTGCAGGAAGGTCCTGATAATGCAGAGGAGGCATTCTAAGATGGAAACAGCTTGATGGAGCCAAGATTAAGCAACAATGATGCTCTTCAAAGTAAAGGGAGACTCACTCAATCTGCTTTCAGACCCACTTCAAACATCACTACATCCTAGACATTGGTCCTTTAAACCAGGGGTGGAAAGAGTACCAAAAAAATCTACTCAAGTAAAAGTACAGTTACCTTGATGAAATTTTACTCAAGTAAAAGTAAAAGTACTGGTGTAAAAATTTACTCAAGTAAAAGTAAAAAGTAGTTCATTTAAAATTTACTCAGAGTAAAAGTTACTTAGTTACTTTTTTATTTTTTTTGGGGGGGGGGGTATAATGGCCAGAGATTGGCCTCACATTCTCCGTGCATGTCTCTGTGTTTCAAATTTGTCCCTTCTCCATCGATACACTGGTCTCCATCATCTTTTAGCTCCTGTGGCACCAACTTGATTGACCTTCTGACACTGCAGTTGTCCAGAGCCAATCAGATGGACAGTTACAGTTACTGGCACTAAGGTTGTCACGATCATGATCATGATACTAAAATTTTCAACTCAATATCGATATTAAGGAAAATATTCGATACTCAATACCATTTTCAATACGGATAAAAAAAGAAAAGAAAAATCTCTCTCTCCCTCACTCACACACACCTGTTTTTTTACTGTCTTTCCTGTCTGCTCTCAAGGAGGAGGAGGAGGAGGAGGAGGAGGGGGGGCGGGGGGGGTTTACTGTAGGTTCTCTCTCTCTTGCCTCTTTACTGTAACTGCTCTGAAGCAGTGGGCTGCTTGTCTGTTCCTCTGAGCATGGCCATGGATCTGACTGGGCTCCTACATTTAACTCAACGGACTGCCGGTCCGGCCTTCAGCCCCGGTGTGTCTGGCACGGTCACCATAAACGTAGCCGAATACATGGACATGCCTGATAACGTTGTCTTTAATCATTAACGTCAGCTTTTAACCGCTAGCTGTGGCTAATGGCTAATATAAGACGACAACATAGCGACGAGCCCTGTTATGCACAAACTCACGTAGCGGTGAGAGGGAAAGAGGTGTGTACCTGCCTGCATAGATGACCTGCCTGCTGCTGTGTGCGTCTGTGAAGGGGGAGAAATCAAGGCGGCAGCGGCGTAGCTACTTTTGACAACCCACACAGAGTTATATATTTTTTACTTTGTAACTTAAGCTATTTAAAATGTAACTAAGTAAATTTCTTCCAACAATATGTACTCAAGTAAAAGTAAAAGTACTGATTTTAAAAATTACTCAAAAAAGTACAAGTACACAAAAAAGCTACTTAATTACAGTAACTTGAGTAAATGTAACTAGTTACTTTCCACCCCTGCTTTAAACTCACCATCTTCTTAAGATCATTTCACTAAAATAACCCTTCAAAGCATGTGAGTCATGGAACTTTGGATCATTTCATTACAGGTGGTCACAGTCTGGAGAGTTGCAATCATGGAAAATAAACAATTTTGTTAAATACAACCCAAGTTTTAAGAATCTCAAATATTTCAACAGAAGCAAAAATATTTTCCTCATGTGAAATAGCCTAATCTCTCGTGTTTTTATAGAAAAGAAGGGAGGCTCAGCGGCTTAACTACTAAAGACCTAACCTAAAGCTTTAACGTGTATTTTGATGTAGCTACAGTGATTTTTTATAGTTGTGTCTTAGTTCAAAGTTTCATTTGTAGTTGAACTGATACTGAAAGTATACAAAAGGCCATAGAGGAAGTGTTTTCGCTGAATTTTTGTTCCTGTTTTGTATAAAATAAGTACTCAAGACACATGATAACAAAACTACTCATCTGAAAACCCTGCTTCCTTTTTGAGCACTCCCTTCAACTTGGCTACATCACTGGAGCAGGAAGGAGCAGACCTCTCTGCTTTGTAGCCAGAAGAACAGTAGTGAGACTGCTGGGCCAGTCTCCAGCTGTGTGCAGTGTAATGAGCAGCAATTACTCCATATGACAAGTTAACATTAGGTCCCCCGCCACCGCTGCACTGTTTCACTTCACCCTGGGAAGGCAGCACACAGAGCTCTACGGTTCTTATCAGCCTTCAGTTAATCAGTGAACCTACCCTCTTTCAACAGCTGTGCTGCTCCACATTTCTGGCTCATGGCCGCAGTTTGGATCAAGGATTTTATTTTCCACGTTCAGGCTGTTTCACGCCTTTTTTTCCATTTGTTTTTTCAGAGACTGGCTGTAAATATGGTGGATAAAGTGACCATGTGTGTGCTCTCTTAATTGTGGTTATGAGATCTCTGCATTGCATTTCCTATGTCATTTAGATCATTTTGTTCTAAACAGCGTTGTCTCAGATAGGAAAGTGTTGTCCTGCATCATCCTATCTCTTAGGGTTAGGGTTACTCTTTTTTTATATAACTGTAGAGTTGTTGTACAGAGTTCAAGAGGAATCCCATTCAAATGAAGAAAAAAAGTCATGAGCAAACCTAAAGCTTTGCAGGAATTTAATCATCATTCAGTCAAATATCAAAACTGACACATATCAGGACCACGTGTTAAGATGATTGTTCCTTTCATTCCTTCAGTTCATTTTGGTAAAATACGTTTTATTAAAACATAATCCTGGGTCTTCCTCTGTTGGAATGTAGAATAGAAATAAGTGAACTGAAACATCCACAGCAGGGAAAGAGGAAGGAAAAAAATCATGTGTGGTTGAGATTAACCAGCCATCAATAAAGGAACACCCAAGTTTTCTCTATTAACATTGGATTAAATATGTATTTGTAAAAGTGAGAGACAGAATAAAGATCCACTGAAAAATGTACTCTCCCCTGACACTACTGGTTTAGTTGTTCTATCATCCATCTGCTTAGTGTTATGCTCTTATGGCTTAAAATGCTTTTTTTTGTTGACTGCGCTGATTCCAATGTAAACCCCTGACACTATAACTTGGTTGTGACTTTACTAGCCATCCATTGGTACTCACACACAGTTATTGACCTACTCCACACACTCATACAAAGGTACACGTACACGCATAGACAGCGCTGTTCCCAAGAGGTACATGATTCTGACAGTGGTTATATTATAATTACTTAAGTAAAAAGGCGAGATACATGATTCTAGGTGTGACAGTTGAGGTTCCTGTCACTATGCCCCCAATTGATCATGCGCCCTGGCTACTTGGCCAAGGGGATGTCCCTTTGGCCAAGTGGCAAGCGCACATGACTCTGACCTGGGAGGTGTGGGTTCAATCCCCACCTGGGCCCTCTTCACCTTGCCACATAGACAAAACATGATTCTGGCGGAGGTTACATTATAAACAGTATATGATAAGATGAGATACATGATTCTCACAGAGGTTATATTATAAATAGTACATGATAAGACGAAATACATGATTGTGGCAGAAGTTATATTATACATAGGAGGACAGGAGTTTCTTTCGAACATTTGTTTGAAGGCAGAAAAGGACTGTGAATATTTAATGAACCCATCCAGCTCATTCCAAATCTGCAGACCACACTCAGGCTGGTACTTTTGACTTTTCGCTTTTTCCCCAATATGAGATTTTTTTTCCTGGTGTTCTGAGTGTTTCACAATTTTAATATGTAGAACCGAGACCTGCTTTATAATCAAAGACAGGACATCTTATGAAATATAAGACCATTACATTAAGTGTGGGGACATAGAATAGAATATAATATAATAGAATATTTTGTATGTGTAATATTGTAATATGTAATATTCTTCAGTCAGTTTTATTTCTTATTACATGCATCTTTAAGTCTAAATTGATGACGTTTCTAAAGTGTTTAAAGGTAACATAACATGTAATATATTGCAGATATGTTGAGGAACATTCCCTCAAGCAAAAACACAGAATCTGTTCTGTTCTGTGGTTCAGGCTCCTCCACACCCTATACTTTATGTGGACAAACACCGCAGAAGAATACAAGTTCCTTGTGCTGACATTTGCTGTTTGCTCAATGTGGAACTGTAGCCAAAGATGCTATAACTCAGTTTAACTACCATGTTGAGTTTAATGGAGTGGCCACACAGCAAAGTGTTGTTGGCAGTATACGATAATATCCACTATAGTAAGTAAGTAATTCTCTATTTATATTGCACCTTTCATAGCTCAAGGTCATAAAACAAAACATCAAACAATACAGTGCAACACAACCAACACTCTGTTTATGGTTGTCCAAATGCCAGCCTAAAGTGTGATTTAAATGTCCTTAACAGTAGAACTGCCAACTGCCGTTCATTAGACAACTTTGATTTTTATTTGTGCATAGCTATATTTAAAAAAAACATTGAAGTCCACCAGTCTGTGACTTTTCCTAAAATGATGTTGGTCAGCACCCCTTTTGTTAAATACAATAAATATTATTCACACAAAAAAATATTTATCATGTTTTCTCATTTTTACCTATAACCGCCACGTTCGTTCATTGGACGACCAGCAAATTCACTAGTTTGCGCCGACATTATGGGCTTGCTGCGCTCTGTGTGTGTGTGTGTGTGTGTACACATACGCGGGCTGAGCAGATGCACGTTCACGTCCAGTCTGGCTACTTCACACACACGCACGGCACAGAAATTATTTTCCAGACTCGACAGACTGGTAAAAATACTGTGGAAGAGGTGTAGCCTACATGCAGGGGAAAATATCAAGATGATATCAAAACGTTACATGCGGGGGCGGGGCCCCTACGGTATGTGTTTGCTGAGGCAGGTGAACAATGAGACCTGAGTTTTGTTAGTCCCGATTCTTTGTATTGGAAGCCCAAGAACAAACCAGAGAAGTCTTTCGTACAAAAGTAGTAGTGTTTACTCAGGTCACAGATAAAGTACATCAGCGCTGGACTCAAAGTGACAGAGCTCTCGCAGGATCTCGGTCAGGAGTGAGTCCAGATTTCAGGAAATGGGTCACATTTATCTTCTTGGGCTGGGCCTGCCCCGTACAGAGGTTGGATGTTCTCAGAATGTGATAAGCAACATGATGTGTGTGTTGTTGTTCAGGCGTGTATCTAATGCAACAGACCTAACTGACAGACGAAGAGAACTCAGCAGTTACAGTATGTCCTTGGTTATCAGGCTAGAGTCACAATATCTGGCTTCATGTTCACACACATCAGGTTATGTGCGTTCAAGTACTAAATTAGAATACATGATATCTCAAAGCATACATGACGTCATTGAAGTATAAAAACAAAGTACGTAACGTCCCAGAACAGATCCAATTGTAACAATCCCCCTTTTGACATGATTTTATTATGTCAATCAAATAGAAGTAGGGACGTTATCCCTGTATTGTATCACATCTACTGGCAGTAGCCATCCCAGCAGGCCCCCAAACTGCAGGTGACCACATTCTTTAAGATGTAACACAACCAGGCAGGAGATTTTTATGTATCCCCCTTTTGATATACATCATTCATATCAACAATCACCTAAATCAAATATTATATTGTGCATAAGCAGGTCTTCATTGCAAAATAGCAGCCTATATGTGAGCGACTATGTGTAAGCTGTTCTTCTTTGCAATTACCAGCAGCAAGCATTTCTTCATTGCACACGCATGTGGAAATATTTAAACAGTCTCATGATTGGTTAAGTAAAAAATATATATATTTTTTTTCTTTTTAACAAAACACATTAAAAACACAGTCTTTAAAGCCCTAGCAGAACTCTGCACTGAGCATCCTAACTAAAAAGAAAAACTATAAGTCTCACGCCTCTACGTGTGTGCAAGAACTATATGTAAAAATGTAATAGGCATTAGCAGCTTGTCATGTATAGGGAAAGGGTTCAGGTGTACAAGCAAGGGTCTTCATCCTCCTCGGATTTGGGTTCTTCAGTCTCGTCCTCTCCGGGCTCAGGGAGGGAGACCAGCGGCAACACTTCTCCAGGGTGTTGTACTAACTGGTAAGGAGGTGGTGTAGGGAATTTATCATTAATAGCTGTAGTAATACATTTTAGACAGAGGTGCCTGATGCATGGAATGCAGCAACATCCACATAATGTTAACAGGGTCACTGCTGCAATCAGTGAAAGAATTACTGATGAAATCAAAGATTTCCATTTGCCAAATGTTTTGTCTAACCAGTCAGCTAACGGATTCTCTATCCCTGAGTGTTCTGCTAACTCTTCAGACATAGTTTTGAGGCCAGAAAGGGCTCGAGTTATAGAGCCGTCTGGAGCAGTGTTATTAGGAATGAACACACAACAGTCCTGGCCAAACATGGAGCATACACCACCTCTCTCAGCTAAAAGAAAATCCATGGCTACTCTATTTTGGTAAGTCATCAGTGAAGTTGCAGACAGTTGTTCGTGCAGGCCAGCTATGGCATCTCTGGTTAAGTTATTAAGTCTTTGAACATTAAAGTGGACATAATTAACTCTATCCACATTCTTGTTGATGGTTACCCACCAGAACAATGATGATTCAAAACCTGCAGCAACTTGGTTTACTAACTTATATTCATCAGGCACACCTCTGGGAACCCCAATTGCGTCTATGTAAGCAGGTGAGTCTAAATACAGATCAAAAACAGCTCTCTGGTGCACGTGAGAGTGAGAAGATGTTACGGAATCACGATGATAGGTTGACGGCCACGATTCTATCTCAGATACGGACGCTTTAATTACTTTTATCGGCGCAATTAATGACACCAGAGTGCAAGTCCCTGACCAATTATTAGGGAGTGTATTTCTCAACCGGTTTCCACCACAATACCAGTAAACATCCGCCCGGGCATAGGTTAGTTGTGTGGCATTAGTCCAATTGGTACCATCGATGGTATCTATACACCAGTCATTGGGAATATCACCTACTTTGACTCCAGAGGTTTTACTTCTAGTTAAACAGGTATGTTTATTCTTGACTGGTGTGAAAATCGGAGGAAGTGCTTTTGGTGGGGATAACGGGTAAGGGGTTTCAAGGTACTTACATTTCTCCTCAGGATTTTCACTCATATGTAGATGCATCATGCAGTACGTTTCATTATCGGAGAAAGGTGATGGCACAGTTAGAAGGGCTGGTCTAGGAGAGGAGCAGACTATACAATCCTCTTTGATCGATATTTTGGCGGCATTTACTACCCAATCCACCCAATAATTTTTCTGTGTGAAACCCGTCTCTATAGCCAGAGTGTCCTCTACGGATAGATCGGTGACACTCTTAGCCACGGTACCATCCCCGGCCAATTGGGAAGTACTGGTCACAGGGGCAGAGGCTCGTGAGGTAACATTTAACATCAAAAAACCTAGGGGATCAGTCCCAGTTTCGTAGGATCCGAGAACCAAGTGCGTAGTATCTGACATTTTAGGGTTTTTTAGCGTAAGTATGAGTGGATTGCATGAACCCTTGTTACAAGGATAAGTTGGTGTGCCTTTAATTAATGATAAACGCGATTTCAACTGGTTATTAAGTTGGTAACCCCAATCCTCTGGTCCAGTGTTAGTTATTACCCTCTCCCAAGGACAGTAAGCACGACCAAGTAAGTATTCACCGTCCTGATAGCCCACATTTGTACAATCGCATAGGTATTTCTCTGACCATCCGTAACTGTGCTCGTTTGAACCACATGGCACGATTGAGCATAGGTCGAACGTTACCATGCCATCCTGGTTCTCAGTAAACACAAAATTTGGAAGATCCTCCCTTCTTTTCAGCGCTCTTTTAGCCAATTGGTGTACAGCTGTGGGGGGAGAGGTCGGACGAACGTCACTTTTAAAGCTCTTGGCTTCTTTGGATTTCAATGCCTGCCCCTCCCTGCACAAGAGGGGCATGACAAAAAGCAGGGTCGCTATGGATAGCATTGTTACTGAGACTCTGGCCCTACAGGCTAGTCTCCACTGTGACATCATCACCATGTCTGTTCACTGTAAGTTTCAGCTTGTGCAGGTATGGTAGAGTCCTTGTCAGTCGATGAGGTTGCAATGTCAGTCCGCACCTCAGTCAATGTTCTGTCGGTAGGGTCCTGAGTAAGAGTACAGTGAGTCTTATGTATCCAGTTACTCAGTCTGTCGTCTGTCAACCATACCTTTACACAATGAGAAGTAGCTTCTGCTACCTTGTATGGTCCCTTCCACCGTGGAAAAGACCAATTGAGCTTATTGACCTTTCTGAGGACCCAGTCTCCCACTTCAACAGGTGCAGTTTCAGGGTCCTGCTCCTTGGTGAGTATCTCTGTTACCTGTTGAGAGATACTCATCACGGTGTTGTTCAACTGTTTCACATATTCACATGTATTTTCATACTGCAATACAACAGGTGGTGAGTCTGTCGGTGCAGTGGTGAATGGACAGGGCATTTTTCTTCCTGTCAGGATCTCATGTGGGCTGACATTCAAGGTGGCGTTTGGGGTAGACCTTAGATTAAACAAAACAATAGGTAGGGCTTCAATCCAGGTCAGCTTTGTGTCAGCACAGACCTTTGCCAGGCCTTCTTTAATGGTCCGATTTGCCCGTTCCACCAGTCCCTGTGATGCTGGGTGATAAACCGCCCCAAACTTGTGTCTGATCCCAAACTTCTCCTCCACCTCCCTGAGTTCTTCATTAGAAAAATGAGAACCATTATCAGATCGTACTATTTCTGGTACCCCGAATCTGGGAATGATCTCTCTCGTTAGCCATTTAACGACTTCTTGTCCTTTTTCAGTTTTGGTAGGTGTGGCTTCTACCCACCTAGAGAATGGATCTACACAGACTAGTAGATACCTTTTACCTTCTGTTCTGTGATTTGCTCCCATGTCAGTAAAGTCGATTACTATCTCTTTCCATGGAGCATCAGGCACTGGGAAGCTACCCAATCCTGCCTTGAGTGAGATTTTTGGATTAAATTTATTGCATATCTCACATGATTGCACAAAATATGTAGTGATCTCTTTCAGGTGGGGATGCCACCAGTGTTGTGAAATGAGAGCTGTCACCTTTGAGCTAGAACAGTGACCTCTGCTGTGCGCCTCTTGACATAGCAAGTTTAGTAGTCCAGCTGGAGCTACTATTTTGCCCTCATGATTTCTCGATAGCCCTGTAGAATCTTTTACAGCTCCCTTTTCTCTCCAAGCCTGCTTTTCAGACGGGGCAGCTGCTTGTTGGAGTTCTTTGATATTTTGTACACATAGCTCTCGATGTGGTTTATCAACTGGTGTTTTTTGAGACATTTGTTTATATGCACTATACCCTGCTATTGCTTTTGCCGCCATGTCTGCTGCATTATTTCCCCTTGCTACTCTACCATCTCCTTTTTGGTGTCCTCTGCACTTAATTATAGCAACCTGTTTTGGTTCAAGTAGGGCATAATAGAGGTCAAGTAGTTGATTCAGATGTTTTACAGGGGTTCCGGCTGATGTAACAAAACCTTTTCTTTTCCAATGACACATGTCCACATGTATGGCTTGAACCGAATAAGCGGAATCTGTGTAAATGTTTGCGGTTTTTCCTTTTGCTAATTTACATGCTTCAGTGATTGCGACCAATTCTGCCATTTGAGCTGACGCCGGTTGAGGGACTATCTGTGCCTGTCTCGTCTCTAACCCGTCATGCATTTCTTCTACAACCGCATATGATGTTATCAATGTTCCAGTTGGTGTGTGATGGCTATGACCGTCGCAGTATAGCATCATCTGAGCGTTTTCAATCAGTTCTTGGTGTAGGTTAGGGTGCAGTCGCATTTCTTTGTCAGTCTCTATCATGCAGCTGTGATCTTGTGTAGTATCCATCTGTGAGGCCATATTAGCTCCTATACTGGTGAAGTATGTGGTTAGAGACAATTGTGTTACCAGCTGTATTGATAACTTCTGTGTTGTCCGAGTTAAGTTGGAGGAAGGTGTTTGCCATCCAGTTCTTAATAACAGACAGACACTCCTTAAATGAGAAGTACAGCGGGATATCATCTGCATAACAGTGACAAGAGACATCCTTGAAGTTACTGATGATATGACATGACAGGGGAGTCGGGTCAGGAACAAAAGGGCCCACAGCAACTGAGAAGCAACTCTCACTGAGGTAGGAGGCAAACCATTTCAAGGCACTCCCAGAGACACGCACCCACTCACTAAGCCTATCTAACATGATGCGGTGTACGGTGTACATTTTAGGACATCCTCAGGTGTCAGGCTTCAGCCTCAGACTTTAGATGAAAAGCCATAAGGTCTCAGGAAAACCTCCATCCGATGTCCACTAAACAGCCTCAGAAAAAAAGTCGTCAGACCAAAAGGCATCACAAAAAGAGGCGTCAAAGGCATCACAAAAAAAGGCGTCAGACCAAAAAGCCTCAGAAAAAAAGACGTCAGGCCAAAAGACGGAGGTTTTCCTGAGACCTTATGCCTTTTCATCTAAAGTCTGAGGCTGAAGCCTGACACCTGAGGATGTCCTAAAATGTACACCGTCGCGGTGGTCTACAGTATCGAAAGCTGCACTGAGATATAATAACGCCAGTACTGAGCAATCACCTACACCTACAACCACAATGTCATTCGACAATCCGAACAGGGCTGTTTCTGTAGAGTACTGCTGCTGGAAACCAGACTGGAACTTATCTAAAAGACCTTGGATGGTCAATAAATAGGTAAGTTGGCTAGCTACAGCTTTCTCAAGGATTTCAGATATAAATATGAGTTGGAGATGGGCCTGTCATTTTTGGGTAAGGAGGGGGAGAAACTTTTTTTTTTGGTTGTTTTTTTTTTTTTTTTAGTAAGGGCTGCAGTAAAGGCTGTCATGACCCAGTCAGCTGAGTCCAACAAACAGCTGAGCCGCTAAACTTTAATAGACTTCAGGGAGTCTTCATCTTTAGTAAAACATTTTTTGTTTTTGTAAAAACTGAGCTGCGTCATTTGCTGAAAGTCTCACATGACCAGAGGTCAGAAAAGATCCAAACTCGAAGCTTAAGAGAAAGTAAACAAGAGTGGCATCCTGAGTGAAGCAATGCTGGAACCAACAAGAAGTGAAAGTGATAAAGTCACAGTTTACATGAAACTGGTGTCTGTGTCAATAACCCACAACTTCTTCTGTGTTAATGTCATTGTTTAATACATTTATTTGAATTCCTCCATACTGACTTCCTGATGCGTGAGGGATTTTAAAGCAGAAGTAAGAATATTTGTGTTAATATAAGTCTTAAATAGTTATATCTTCCGACGGCAATCACTTACTTAGAGTGTTTGGTCTGAAACACGGGTCTGTCAGTCACTCTGCTCTGCTCTGAGCCGAGGAGAAAACTTCTTGTATCCTACAAGTTTTATCCAATGAGGAGAGAGAACGGCATGAAGGGGCGGTCCTCTCTGTGTGTGCAGCCAAGGGATGCCCGTGAATGTGGTGACGTAGGGATGAGGACCAATAGATCCATGACGAGGGCGGGGGCTGCTAACTCCATCGGTTGACAAGAAGTTATGGTGCGTTCAAGGCAACCCGTAACTCGTGTTTTTCCGACCTGTGAAGTCGTACCAGTTCGATCTGGTACGAGTTCACGGGTCGGAAAAACACGAGTGGCCGTTATAGTGCACTTTCACAGGCAACAGGTCGGAAAAACACGAGTTACGGGTTGCGTGGAACGCTACAAAGTTGTAAGTCATGACTTGAAGCTGTAACTTACGGTTTCAAAAGCCTGCCTGGAACGCAGCATTAGCCAAAACGACCGGATCGCTTACTTCTGCTTTAAATTTAATTTGAATTGACATTTTGAGACAGTTCTGAAATATATATTATCTGTCTGTTAAATTGTGATTTCCTTTACAGCTGCAATGCTAAAATAACCATTGTGGCTTCATTAGGTGGAGGCACAAAAAACACATCATTAGGTTTAGGGGATTAACAGTACCTGATTATTATTTCTATAAACACTTCTGCATTAACACAATTCATGTGAGAATGCGGGCTTATTCTCTGACACGAGTCTATCTTCTATCTTTCTGTTATTTTATTAATAAATGTGTTCATGATTATCTGTAGTCTTGTTGATTATCAGTACAACTCATTAGAGCTGCATTTGTTTTTCTTTTGAAGTTGACTAGAGAAAGTGCAGAATAAGTAAAAAGGGGAAGCACAGCACAGTAGGGTTTATGTTTAGACTGTCACTAGTCTTGGTTCCATGTTTCACAATATGACACTACATTTTGTCACATGGTAAGTCAAGGTTTGTCTGTCTGTGTAGTCATGTCTGACATACAGTATATATCCTATACAGACTTATTTCATACTTTTGCACAACTGACCTTTGTATGGCAAGTCTCACGGCTACAATATATAAAGTAATCATTATGAAATCCTTTAACCCCGACAGACCTGCTGCTTTTAACCCTAACCCTTCTGATAGATTGCCACTGTTGACAGCTTACTGCCATACAGCCCTTTCCCCAAGACACATTCAATTGATTACCTCATAATTGATACAACTGTGGCATATCAAAGATATTTAGTTATTTCTCATGTAATTTAATTGTACATTTCACTTTCAGTAAGTAATGCACTTTAATGAGGAAACCAATGCTTGATTAATAAAAGGCCCTGACAAACTAAAACTCTTCTCCAACATCAGTCATAGTCATAATTTTTAAGGCTACAGGCCGAAGACTTTACATTGAAATGTTCAATAAACTGTTTAAATGCTAAGTTTGTAAGAGTGTGGAAATGTGTTTACATACTCAAATGTCTTTGTGTTTTTTTGGTATTATGAGTCTTTCCCAAAAAATACTTGGATGAAGTTGCAAACTGTTAATAATGAGACAAAACAAGTGAAATTCCAAAGCTAAGGAGAGTATTGTGTTCTACGGTTATGTTATTTAGAAAGGTGCTATTGTTCCTTGTTAACCCTTTCAAAAATGTTTTGTCTAAGTAAAACCACCTCTCTATGGTTTTTTAAGGCAAACAGCTGTAAATGTTGAAAACCCTTAGTCCTCAATGGGCTTCTATGGTATGTTGCTGGGTCAGGCTGTTTTCACAAAGGGGCCCTCTGCTTTTCAGGTATAAAAAGGAAGGTCTCCAGCAGGTAGACAAGCAGTTCAGCTCCAGCAGCAGTACCACCAACAGCAGCAGTAGTACACCTACAGCAACAACACCTGGCAAACATGTCTGGCATGAACATGATGGGAAAGATCACCTTCTACGAGGAGAGGAACTTCCAGGGCCGCTCCTATGAGTGCATGAGCGACTGCGCCGACATGTCCTCCTACCTGAACCGCTGCCACTCCTGCAGGGTGGAGAGGGGCTGCTTCATGGTCTACGACCGCACCAACTTCATGGGAAACCAGTACTTCATGAGGAGGGGCGAGTATGCTGACTACATGAGCATGATGGGCATGAGCGACTGCATCAGGTCCTGCCGTATGATCCCCATGTACAGAGGCTCCTACAGGATGAGGATCTACGAGAGAGACAACTTCATGGGCCAGATGCATGAGATGATGGAGGATTGCGACAACATCATGGACCGCTACAGAATGTCCAACTTCATGTCCTGCAATGTGATGGAGGGCCACTGGCTGATGTACGAGCAGCCCCATTACAAAGGAAGAATGTGGTACATGAGGCCCGGAGAGTACAGAAACTTCAGCAGCATGGGCATGAGCGGCATGAGGTTCATGAGCATGAGGCGCATCATGGATTCCTGCTACTAGATGACAACGTGGTGGTGATGCAGCAATTCGTTACAAAGCAACTCATCTGCAGCAACATACACTGGATGCTGACTGCAGCAAATTGACGACAAAGATTGAAGAACACTGAACTGCACATACACATGTCTCTGACTGAGGTGTGGCTGTTAAAGAGAATGATGCCAGCCTCCTTAAGATCATACAAATAAAATCTACTTTGTTATAAAATAATATGTTGATGTTTGGACTTTTTCTCTCCCTCTTTTTCATTCAAATTATTTTCCAAGAGTCACCCTGCAACTAAGCTTTCACAACCTTATATAATGATCAATGATGGCAAGTAAAATTAACTTTGTTGTGAAACAGGTTCAGATAAAATTGGATATCATATTTCAGCGCCTTAATTGTACCAACCAACTGGTTCATTTAAAAAACAAAAACACACCAATTTTTTCTCTTCTTTAAGTGCAGTATCATAGGGCTGAGATCTTCAGTGCTCTCTGCATAAATACATAGAAAATCAAACTGAGGGGACAAGCGTACCTGTGGTTTATGTTATGTGGGCAAAATCACTAGAAAACTTGGAGTGTGCATCAAACACGTTAACGCTTATAAGATGGCGTCACCCCGATATGTCAATCCTGCTGCTTTTAAGCAGCCTGCCTCTTAACATGAACACAGACCGGACCAGAAACATCACCAAAGCATTTGGCATCTAGCCTAAATTAAAGCAGAAGTAAGCGATCCGGTGGTTTTGGCTAACTTCTTGTCAGCCGATGGAGTTAGCAGTCCCCGCCCTCGTCCCTACGTCACCACATTCACGCACATCCCTTGGCTGCACACACAGAGAGGACCGCCCCTTTATGCCGTTCTTTCTCCTCATTGGATAAAGGTTGTAGGATACAAGTAAAGTTTTCTCCTCGGCTTACAGCAGAGTGACTGACAGACCCGTGTTTCAGACCAAACTCTCTATATAAGTGGTTGCCGTCAGAAGGTATAACTATTTAAGACTTATATTAACACAAACATTCCGCTTACTTCTGCTTTAACTGTATAAAACAACATTGATGTTAGTTAGGGCTGGGCTTGGACGGCATCCGACTACCATTTCACCTACTCGGACCCCCCCTTTCACAGCTCGGCGCTCGGCGGATGCGCGGATACTCGGACACGCCACCCACCCCCCTGCCCACACACACACCGCTCCGCCCCCGCTCGCACCTGTGCTGTTTAACTGCACTGACTGTTTGCACTACAGCCTATCTGCCTTGTTGCATAAAACTTATTTTTATAGCATTTAACGTTAGAAGAAGCTATAATTGCACTGCTGCTGACAACCACCTCGTTCTGTGTTAAAAAATGTATCCGCCAATATTTTATTGTTTATTTAGGCTGAAATGTTAATGGTTCCTTTCATTTACGTGGGTCTCTTTGGCGCTCTCCTCCCACATGCTGCTCCGTGCTCCGCTCCACTCTCCCACTACATGGCGGGCTAGGATGCTAGGATGCCAGGCAAAGTCGTACCCTTGTATTTTTACATATAGGCTTCTCCATGCACTCTTATGATGTTTTTCTAGAATAAAAATGTAACCCGGTTAAAAATATTAAGCAATATCATTTCATCCAAGCATATAAATAGTGTGATTCAAAAGGTAGAAATTCATTAAAATGTTATAAAAGTGTTAAAAGCAGTTTAAAAATATATATTATATGTTTATTGTTTTATTTGAAAGATGATGTATCTGTAAAAACAGTATGTACCAGCATTTATGGGGTTAATAGAGATCAGCCGGAACGTAACATCTCAGGTGTTTCAGGACGGACAGGAAAAGAGTGAGGGACAGACCAAGGGCGAGCGAGGCAGAGAGAGAGAGAGAGCGGCGGAGCGAGAAGACACAAGAAGCGTGTAGAAAGCAGTAACGAAAAGAGACTGTTTAGATTAGTTTGTAACCAACTTCGTGGAGGCGTTCAACCCGGACTCTCCAGAGGACTAAGTGGTGACTTTCCTGTGTGTGTGAGTGAACTACTCAACCCGTGAGGACGACGTGAAGCTAGCTAATTCAGTAGCTAGTAGCTCGCAGTGACTGTGATAAGTTAGCGGCAAGCTACCTGTGCGGCGGTGACTGTGGGAAAAGCGAGCGTGGAGCTGCAGACGACGAGCGAGCACCGCGACATCGGCAGTGACGGGTCTTCGTTTCCTCCGGACGGATCTTCTCCTCAACTCACCTCTTCTCCTGCCATCAGCCCGTGTGTATGGATACAACACTGGTCATTCAGGTACCTTTTTTCTTTCTGTGGCCCAGTCGGGGTGAAGCAGCCATTGTGTTTAAGGCTTCCACAAACCCAAGCTCCATCCAGGCCTGCACCGATGCACTAAAGGGGTACCCCAGTTTATTTGAAAAAAATTAATAAGAGTGCCGGCTTTAGTAATAAGGTGTGTGGGCCCACATATTGCATTTGAGTGAATTTATGGTTCTGCATTAATCCATTTGGGTTAAGTGTTTATTGATATTTGCATATTTGTACTACAGTGTTTTTTCTGAAACAAAAGAAAGTATATTTCATTTACTGTATTTACCTGTGGAAAAAAAGAGTTATTTCAGTTAATATTTTCCTTACAAAAGAGGGAGAATTCATTAATGTGTTTCCTGTGAAAAAAGGGGACAAAACAGTGTTTACCTTAAAAAGAGGGAATTTATTGTGAAGGTTTAAAAACAAAAAGAACATTCATATTTATTTTATTTTTTACATTGCCTTAATCATTTCATTATTGAGTAAATAATTGAGAACTTATTTTCTAAAACCTTGTGTTGTGTATTTCATTACTTACCTTAAAGGGGAAATCAGTTAATTCTGAGAGACACGTAGAGACCTGAATTCATAGGTAAGTTAAAAACAGTTCATGTGTGTAATTAAAAAAAAGAGAGATTCAAAACAAACATTAAAACTGAGTTAATCAGGGTTAAGAATAGTTGAGAAATATATTAGAAGGGTTACATGCTGCTATTCCGACATGCCGCTATTTCGACATTGACATTTTTTTTTCAATTGTCGGAGTAGCGGCACTTTACTATTTTTCAAACATTCCGCTTTTCCGACATTGATTACGTTATAGTCAGACGTGTCCTTCTGATTTTTTTTTTTTCATCTGAGACACTGTTTCTCATACACAAATACATAGGCCTATAAGAGAGAAGAAAAAACAAACCCGCCAAGTTTAAAAACACACCGGCAGCAGCGCCTGCTGAGACTGTTATTATTCTGTCACCTGAGTTAGCGAGGTGCACGTGTGTTTGGAGCTGACGAGAGAATAAAGAATGAGACAACGCGGCCCTGAGGAGGAACTGTGAAGGACTCAGCTGTAATGGAAAATGACCTAAACCGAGTCCAGTAGAGCTGTAACTGTGTAGTGGAAAGGCGTTCAAAGTAATGGTAACTATCCTGGAAATCCTGCTTTACATTGTTTTGACATAGGAAAAAAGATTTTCTGGGATAAAGGGGCAGATTACATGAGATTATTCTTCTTTCTGCTCCCTTTTGTTGAGATTTGGGAGGTTTTTGTTTTTATTGTAGCAAGATCATTTTTCTGACTGATTTATTGCCCGATGCCATGTATCTTGCTTTCTTTCCCCCACCCTCCGCCCGTTGTCTTTGTTGTCACTTTGTAGCCACTCCACAGAGCGCACATGGCTACTTAATATGCACGTGCTGACCATATATGGTTGTGTCTAGACGTTCCGGGGGCGGAATATGAGGTGTGTTCAAGTGTGCACCATTCTTGGATCCAGTTTGATTTATCAAAGAGAAATTGCGAGAGTTGTGCACGCACAGTTTGATAGATCTGAAAAAGGTGTAAATATTTTGGGTGTCTTTTCACCGTAGGCCTAAGCAAAAAATTTAGTAGCAGCAGTTTTACACTGCTTACGTACAGTTTTGATAAATGAGGCCCCAGGCCCTAAGCCCAGAGCCCAGACGCTCACAGCTGCACTTCTCCGCGGCGCTGTCCATGGTGCTGAAGGTGACAGGTTAACTTGACAAACAAACTGCAGCATAGTTCTGTTTGTTTATCATGTGTGTCAGTTTTGTTTGCGACTTGATGGTTTAGTTGTTGAGTTTAAGAACATCACTCCCTCATCAAACCAGTGATAGGCAGAAAGAAAAAAGAGAGAGAGACGCGCCTGGGTATCGCAGCTGTGTAAAAAAAAAGAAAATAAAAAAAAGATGACGTGTCGGAAAGGCAATACCAAAAAGTGTCGGAATAGCGGCATGTCTAGATAGAGGGATATCGTAATAGCGGGATGTCTAAATAGAGACATGTCGGAATAGCGGGATGTCTGAATAACGGGCGGACCCCTATTAGAAGAACCCAAAAGCCCTGCCCTTATCGCTATGACTACCGAGGGGAGCGCTACAAAAAATATCTATTTTTCTTCATTTAAATACATTTTCTACAATTGTGTATGAATCATTGTTATTGTATTTGGATTGTCCTTTTTTGTCTTGCTGCAGAGAGGCACATACTGTATATGGGCTTACACTCATGTATGTGTCTGTCATGAAGTGACTAGTACAGTCTTACAATTTATTGATGTAATTTAATGTGTTTCTTATGACCTCCTCTTGGGGGAGGTTTCTAAATGATTTGCAGTTGAATGCAGGTGGACATGATTTACCATTGGTCCTCTTTTTACTCAGCCTCTGATTGGCTACCTCCCAAAGAGTAGGCCATATACTCTCCATGTATTACCACTGTGTTTTTAAATATCTGCTTGACAAAGGTCTGAGGACCAAAATGTTGTTTCTTTGTTATATATTAAACATTTTTGCAAGTCGTGGTAGGACAGTGTGCAGGCAACTTTTTTCTTCATTTTTTCTGGCAATCTTGAACAATATGCTGCGTTACGTTCAAGTGCAACTCCAAAAAGGAGGACAAATAAGCATCCGGATCTAGGACGCTGGGCAGGGAATTTAAATTCCAGACCGTCCGGCCTATAGTTAGACGTATGTGTGACCGGTACATTCACAGAATGTGCTACACAAACATTTGTGAGTGACACAGAGACACGTTTGTGAACGACCTAACACCAAATTGAGTAGTACGTTCAATGAACGTGAGCCCTCTGCCTTGAGTGACAGTACGTTTAGTACTGTGACAGACACCGTTACCTCGCAATGAGAGTTTCCACCACCAGATTCACAAGTGATTCAGTGACTGCATTTACATGGACTTCAGTATCCCGGTTTTGATCGGGGTTTTTAAGTATTGCGTTTTTAAGTTTGAGCATGTAAACACCATTTCCTAATTTCAGAAATCGGGATAAGCCCTTATCCTGATTTTGAGAAACCTGATTTTGCTGCCTGGAGTACTCAGAAAGAAACCAGAATACTGAAGCATGTATAACATACCCCGATATCTGAAAGCCACATGCAGAACTCGGTTTGCAAAAGCCGAGTTATGATGAAAACGTCCAGATTGTGAGCTGTCATGAGACTTTGATCATCATCTATTTCAGTTCTGCTCGTCGTAGAGTCCCCAAATTTACACATCAGGTGTGTTAAAGTGTCTATTTTCATAATTTAAAAAAAAGCAAAAAACGTAAAATCTTGTTTTTGGCACTCAACGCATGGGAACGAAGAACAAGAAATTACGTGGTTGGCACTCAATGAGTAAGTTTAAATATTTTTTCATGTGAGAAAGTAACTGTTTAGATCCCTAATGTGCGGTCAGTTTATCCAAATGACGGCTGTTTAGAAGTTTTCTCCGATGTTTTTCGGAGAAGTGAAGCTCCACCTGTGTGAGCAGCGACCGGGACATCACAGAGGAAGCAGCCTTGTCTCCTGAGGTGTTCGGACGGTCAACCTATGTCGTCATTTCGGGGTAGAAAACGATTGCTAATTAACTTACCCACAGGCTTTTAGAGGTTTACCACTGGCTGGTTAAATTCTTTTTAGGAGATAA
This sequence comes from Trachurus japonicus, assembly GCF_045865225.1. Taxonomy (NCBI): domain Eukaryota; kingdom Metazoa; phylum Chordata; class Actinopteri; order Carangiformes; family Carangidae; genus Trachurus; species Trachurus japonicus. Next base: position 21,285,420 of record NC_140930.1, read on the forward strand.
ATGCTGGTCTCATTGATGAAATCTAATGATTGTGGCAGTCGTATTAGTTTGTTTCAATAAAAAGTGAAGCTTCATGTGTGTATTGGACAGAAGAGCAGCACTGCCTCTGGGCTCTGTAGCCTACATACAGAAATCACCACATTTACATCAATAAATACATGTTTTACAATGAACCAATCAGCCTGCATTACATTTAATTTAATTTAATTAAGTTATATAACAAATTTAATTTGTAAATTTTCTGATTTGTACAGATTTCCAATTTGTCGTGCTTCCTTCCAAACATGAAACATGCATGCGCACATAAGACGCAGTAATCAGAAACTGGGATACTGGTATTTACCACATACGGGGATACTGAATAACCAGGTTTCTCTGAGTTCATGTAAACACCATATCCCGAATTTGATCGAAATCGAGATATTGAGCAAAATCGGGATACTGAAGTCCATACAAACACAGTCAGTGATTCACAGACCACATGGGAGTTCCGCTATCAGCCTGCACACTCGCTGCTGAGCTCAACTGATCTGAGAAAAGAATGAATCAGGTCAGGGAGAGATTGCGTTTGCGAACGATACAGCGCTACTTTTCAATTATGTCATATTACCAATGTGTTGGTGTTGTGGTTGCCTGTCACAAGCTTTAAAAGGGACTCTATGGGGCGCTCCAGGGGCTCACCCAGAGTGCAGCAGCCCAAATATGAATCCAACTTGCAGCCCATTCCTGCATGTTATACCGCTCTCTCCCCTGATTTCCTGTCCCTAACACTGTCCTGCCACAATAAATACTTCAAAAGCCCTACATTAAATCTTAAAAAAGGACTTTCTACCCATTTGTAATTAAGCTACATACAGTATTTACACATTGGTCATTGTCAAATTCATATTTTAACCAGATGGATGATTTTAGTTAAGGGACATCTGAAACTCAAGTTACCAGAGAAAAAAGGAATGCAAATACAGTGCTGCTCAGAGATATCCTGTTCAAGGGTTGGACATCATCTAAGGCTCCCACGCCTCTGACATCTCATGTCGACTGCATAGCATAAGCAAAGCACTGACTCTAAACTGCTTAATTCTATGTTTCTATTTGTTGTTGTTTTTGTTATGAGGAGACTTCTGCACTTCTAACTTGGCTACTAGTAAAAACCTAAACCTTAAAGGAAAGCTTGAGATCAAGACTAGCTATACCTATCATGTGGTTAGAAGAGTTTAGAAGAGGTTGAGACAGTCTTTGTTAACCCTTTCAAAAGGGCTTTGTCCAGTAAAACCACCTCTCTATGGGGTTTTTTTTTAGAGCAAACAGCTGTAAATGTTGAAAACCCTTAGTCCTCAATGGGCTTCTATGGTATGTTGCTGGGTCAGGCTGTTTCACAAAGGGGCCCTCTGCTTTTCAGGTATAAAAAGGAAGGTCTCCAGCAGGTAGACAAGCAGTTCAGCTCCAGCAGCAGTACCACCAACAGCAGCAGTAGTACACCTACAGCAACAACACCTGGCAAACATGTCTGGTATGAACATGATGGGAAAGATCACCTTCTACGAGGAGAGGAACTTCCAGGGCCGCTCCTATGAGTGCATGAGCGACTGCCCCGACATGTCCTCCTACCTGAACCGCTGCCACTCCTGCAGGGTGGAGAGGGGCTGCTTCATGGTCTACGACCGCACCAACTTCATGGGAAACCAGTACTTCATGAGGAGGGGCGAGTATGCTGACTACATGAGCATGATGGGCATGAGCGACTGCATCAGGTCCTGCCGTATGATCCCCATGTACAGAGGCTCCTACAGGATGAGGATCTACGAGAGAGACAACTTCATGGGCCAGATGCATGAGATGATGGAGGATTGCGACAACATCATGGACCGCTACAGAATGTCCAACTTCATGTCCTGCAATGTGATGGAGGGCCACTGGCTGATGTATGAGCAGCCCAATTACAGAGGAAGAATGTGGTACATGAGGCCCGGAGAGTACAGAAACTTCAGCAGCATGGGCATGAGCGGCATGAGGTTCATGAGCATGAGGCGCATCATGGATTCCTGCTACTAGATGACAACGTGGTGGTGATGCAGCAATTCGTTACAAAGCAACTCATCTGCAGCAACATACACTGGATGCTGACTGCAGCAAATTGACAACAAAGATTGAAGACCACTGAACTGCACATACACATGTCTCTGACTGAGGTGTGGCTGTTAAAGAGAGTCATGCCAGCCTCTTTAAGATCATACAAATAAAATCTACTTTGTTATAAAATAACATGTTGATGTTTGGACTTTTTCTCTTCCTCTTTTTCATTTGAATTATTTACCAAGAGTCACCCTGCAACTAAGCACTCATAAGCTTATATAATGGTCAATGATGGCAGGTAAAATTAACTTTGTTGTAAAACAGGTTCAGATGAAATTGGATATCAAAGTTCAACACCTAAATTAATAATAATAATAATAATAATAATAATAATAATAATAATAATACATTTTATTTATAGTCAGCTTTCAAGACTCTCAAGGTCACTTTACAATAAAACAATTAAAAGTACAAATAGTAAAACAATAAAACAAAGAATGAAGCAATAATTAAACAACAATAATTATAGACAAGAATAAAACAATAAGCAACAGTGAACGACGACAAAGAAATACAATATGTTAATGGGGCTAGGCCAGCCTGAACAGGTGTGTTTTGAGATGTGACTTGAAGGTTGACAGTATTGTTGAAGTTCGGATGTGCTGTGGGAATGTGTTCCAGAGCTGAGGGGCAGTGCAGCTTAGCTGCTAAGTGGCTAAGTGGGCAGAGGGGGTGAAGAGGAGTGAAGCAGAGGAGGTCCTGAGTTTGCGGGAAGGTGTGTAGGTACGGAGGAGTTTGGTGAGGTATGGAGGTGCAAGGTTATGGAGGGCCTTAAATGTGAGGAGCAGGATCTTGTAGTCAATGCGGAGGTGGACCGGAAGCCAGTGAAGCTGTTTGAGGACAGGAGTGATGTGCTGTGTTGATGGGGTTCTGGAAATGACACGTGCAGCTGAATTCTGGACTAATTGCAGTTTATTGAGGGATTTCTGTGGCAGACCATGCAGAAGTGCATTACAGTAATCGAGACAGGATGTGACATGGGCGTTGACCAATCTGGAAGTGCTATTAGGTGAGAGGGTTGGGCGAAGGCGATTGATATTGCAGAGATGAAAGTATGTTAGTCCTTGGGCCAGACCAGATACCGGTATCACTTGAGTGGGCAAGACCTTACCTATACTAAATTGTTTTTAGGGTCAATATAAGTAAATTAAATTATGATAGCCTTTTCATAGGAGCAGCTTTTTATATTTTTTTCGTATTTTGTTGTTTTCCCATATTGGCAGATATCATTAATTCCAAAAAGAACACAGACGGCCAATAACACATTAAAAGTCGTTTAACACTCTTTTTGGACATCACACATCATAGTTTTTTGACGGTCCTTCGAGCCGGAGCAAACACCCAGGCTGGAAAATGGACCCATGACCCGTTCAGCAACATGATGGGAGAGAGCAAGGAGAAAGGCCACAGTGGGAGAGAATGCCTCCAAGAACTTTATGGCAGGCCTCCCCAACAACCACAGGCCAGAGCGGCACCTGTATCACAGCCTCCTGAATCTGTCCTACTGAGGCTGGAAGTGGCACAACTAAGGCTGTCTTTACACTACATGGTTCAAGTGGCCCAATTCTGATTTTTTCCTCTCAAGTGGCTCAGATCGGATCTGTAACATGAACGTGTCAACGGGACAAATACGCATGGAATCGGATATTGTCAGATCAGATTCAGGCCCCCGTTATATGTGGAAATAAATCAGATACCTACAAATAGGATATCTGCCAATACGTCTGCAGTCTAAACAGACAGATCGGATCTTTCCTGGCAATGCGTGTACTATGTCATCAATTATAATATTACAGTAATTCACGTGCCTACACGTTTTGCTGAACCTCTGTAGCCTGTGATTGACACGTGGGGCTGACCAGGACTACCATGGCCAGTTGTCACAGGAATTATAGTGTTTCATTTTCATGGTGTCAGAGTGTCTGTTTTTGTCCAGTCTAGGCAGATCGATACGAGGGCAAGCAAGGGAGTGTGAAAAAAGAGAGCGCGTGAGACAAACACCAGATTTCATTTGAGAAAGGCCCAAAGTTGTTAAAGTGAGACTCTCTAACAAGGACAAAACCTTTGATACCTATGCCATCTTAGATGATGGATCAGATATGATGAAAGTAAGATGATTTCCAGGGAAGGCACTTTTTTAGTTTCTGAACAGCAACAGTCTATTACTTTAAGAATACTTTAAATACTATAAAGTTGCCAGTCAGCAGGGTCTATCATATCAAAACTTAATATAGGGGTGTATAGGAATAAAAAAATCACAACTAGAATTTGCCCTCCCAGGTGATACCGATATGTGAAATTCTGGGTCTTGGCCCAAGGACTATGTAGACCGGGTGATGTTATTGATATGGGCAGTGAAGGAGAGGGTGCTGTCCAGGATGAAGCCTAGGCTCTTGACCTGAGGGGAGGGATAGACAGTGGTGTTATCGATGACTTGTGGGAAATTGTTTGATTTAGATAATGTAGATTTAGTGCCAACAAAAAGGAGTTCTGTTTTAATTTCCGTTGAGTTTAAGAAAGTTGTGAGAAAAGCAGGTTTTGACATCTTGCAAACAGTACAGGAGGGGGGTGGAGGAAGTGTGGAGCCAGGATTACAGGAGAGATAGAGCCGGGTGTCTTCTGCATAGTAATGAAAGTTGAGTCTGTGATTCCTGAAGATATTGCAGAGGGGGAGTAGGTAGATAATGAAGAGGAGGGGGGCAAGGACGGAGCCCTGTGGCACACCACAAGTGACTGGGGAAGGTTGGGATGATAGTTCTTCAGCTGTACATACTGTGTGCGACCGGAGAGGTAGGAGGTGAGCCAGGAAAGAGTGGTGTGAGTTAAACCAATGGAGATTAGGCGGTTGAGGAGGATGCTAGGGGAGATTGTGTCGAAATCTGTGGTGAGATCAAGGAGGATGAGTATGGTGAGATGTCCGGAATCTGCTGCCATGAGAAGGTTGTTGGTGATTTTTGCCAGAGCTGTTTCAATGCTGTGATGAGGATGGAAACCAGATCAAGATTATGGGCTCTAATTTCTTGGTGCAACTCAGGGGGGCACAGCGCGGCAAAGCCTGGCGAGGCCGGCGCAGTGGTAATTTCCTCCAGTGCAGCACCATGCACAGTGGATTTGGTAAATTAGTAAACTGCGGTGCGCCGAGATGGGTGTGGCGGCGCAGCAGGGGGAGGTGTCGACAGATTCAGCTTGGCGCAGTGACAATTTCCTGCTAAAAGGCTGCGCTGAGAGTGCGCCGAAAGCTCGCCAGCTCCAACCAGGTCTACTCTTGGCGCAAGGCGAAGCACAGCCAGCGCAGTGTGCACACGTCACCAAGACCTCACAGGAAGGTTTCCACAGTTTCAGGCACATTTAAATGCAATTAATAATCACAATAACCACTATTTATTGTAACTATCTGAATCAGCACATACACTTATATCTATATCGATTGTCCCGTCACACTGATGACAGATCAAAGGCTGTCGGCATGCATAATGGAAACTCAGCCTGACTGAATTAACACAGATGAAGCCAGTGAGGGACTGGGACTAAGCAGCCGTGGATGTCCCAAGAGCAGGACAGTGAGGATGGATGACTGCATGTCGCTGCTGTGTTGACACTACACACTTTGCCGTTGCGATGATCCGCTATATTTATTTATTTACTTATTGATTTATTAGCGGGCGAGCGGCCGCATCATCACGCGACCATAACCAAAAACTGAAAACAAATAAACTATCATCTCTCTCAGCAAACCACAATCAGCCTCGGCATCAGATAGTGAGCATATATTCGGCATCTCCCATCTCAGGAAAATTCTAAAGAAAAAAGAAAAAGAGAGACGCTCCGTGATGCATCCTTTACGCACAGCTGTTTGTTTATGTTGTGATTCTGTGCACACGGGTTTAAATATAGGTTACTAAATATGAGTGTCCTTATTAATGGAAAAGGGGTGTGTGTGTGTGTGTGTGTGTGTTTTTTTTTTTTTTACTGGGCAATGGCTCTCAATATGTCAGAGCAAACCTGGATAACAATATCAGTAACCTCCTCCCAGACTTCTTTTGCATAGTCAGCCCGTGGGGTCTGTTCGCGCGACCATATATATTCGGACACTGCGAGCTTGAACCGGACCAGAACATCAGTTTCCTCCCGTCTCACTGCTGCCTCCTTCTTCCACGGTGTAATCAATCTTGCGCCTCGCCCGCGGCGGATTTAAAGGGAAAGAGAGGAGCTCATTTGATTGGTGAAGAACGGACTCGGCTGTGTTAAATTCACCCCACGCCTTTCTCTCCTCCCTCTTTGCCACTTGCGCTGGTGGGAGGGAAGGAGGTGGGATTGCGCCCCACTGTGGCCTGCCGTGTAATAAACGAAAAATGCAAACTGCATCTGGACACACCCCCCGTTGGCGAGGCGAAGGCGAGGCGCAGGGCAGATCCGTCGCGCCTGCGACTAGTTTACGAAATTAGAGCCCTGAATCTTAAAAAAAGGACTTTCTACCCAGTTTTAAGCTACATACAGTATTTAGACATTGGTCATTGTCAACGTCATATTTTAACCAGATGGAGGATTTTAGTTAATGGACATCTGAAACTCATACCGTGCTGCTCAGATATGTCCTGTTCAAAGGTTGGCCATAATCTAAGGCTCCCACGCCTCTGACATCTCATGTCGACTGCATAGCATAAGCAAAGCACTGACTCTAAACTGCTTAATTCTATGTTTTTATTTGTTGTAATCACTCGGTTGTTTTTGTTATGAGGAGACTTCTGCAGATAACTTGGCCACTAGTAAATACCTAAACCTTAAAGGAAAGCTTGAGATCAAGACTAGCTATGTCTATCATGTGGTTAGAAGAGTTTAGAAGAGGTTGAGACAGTCTTTGTTAACCCTTTCAAAAGGGTTTTGTCTAAGTAAAACCACCTCTCTATGGTTTTTTAGGGCAAACAGCTGTAAATGTTGAAAACCCTTAGTCCTCAATGGGCTTCTATGGTATGTTGCTGGGTCAGGCTGTTTTCACAAAGGGGCCCTCTGCTTTTCAGGTATAAAAAGGAAGGTCTCCAGCAGGTAGACAAGCAGTTCAGCTCCAGCAGCAGTACCACCAACAGCAGCAGCAGTAGGACACCTACAGCAACAACACCTGGCAAACATGTCTGGCATGAACATGATGGGAAAGATCACCTTCTACGAGGAGAGGAACTTCCAGGGCCGCTCCTATGAGTGCATGAGCGACTGCGCCGACATGTCCTCCTACCTGAACCGCTGCCACTCCTGCAGGGTGGAGAGGGGCTGCTTCATGGTCTACGACCGCACCAACTTCATGGGAAACCAGTACTTCATGAGGAGGGGCGAGTATGCTGACTACATGAGCATGATGGGCATGAGCGACTGCATCAGGTCCTGCCGTATGATCCCCATGTACAGAGGCTCCTACAGGATGAGGATCTACGAGAGAGACAACTTTATGGGCCAGATGCATGAGATGATGGAGGATTGCGACAACATCATGGACCGCTACAGAATGTCCAACTTCATGTCCTGCAACGTGATGGAGGGCCACTGGCTGATGTATGAGCAGCCCCATTACAGAGGAAGAATGTGGTACATGAGGCCCGGAGAGTACAGAAACTTCAGCAGCATGGGCATGAGCGGCATGAGGTTCATGAGCATGAGGCGCATCATGGATTCCTGCTACTAGATGACAACAAGGCTGTTGAAGAGAATGATGCCAGCCTCCTTAAGATCATACAAATAAAATCTACTTTGTTATAAAATAACGTGTTGATGTTTGGACTTCTCTCCCTCTTTTTCATTCTAATTATTTCCCAAGAGTCACCTTGCAACTAAGCTTTCATAACCTTATATAATGGTCAGTGATGGCAAGTAAAATTAACTTTGTTGTGAAACAGGCTCAGATGAAATTGGATATCAAAGTTCAACAGCTTAATTAATAATAATAATAATAATAATAATTATAATAATAATGCATTTTATTTATAGGCAGCTTTCAGGACTCAGACACATAGCCTAATCAAAAAAGCAAAATCCTCAATCCGCTCTGTTTATCAATTAACATAGAGCCTAGTGTTATTATAGAGCGGGTTGGATTGCCAGCATCAACGGTCCACCACTACCACAATTACTTCAAAAAATCCTACTGTGCTCTTCTAAATGTACTCCGCTCCTCTCCCTCTCACACTGCAGTTCTCTGACTCAGCAACGGTGTCGCCAATTCCTCCTGTTCCTCAAAAAAGGCGTAAATCACGGTACGCCAGGGTCAAAATGGGTGTAAATGTCCGCACTTTTCCCCGTCAGGTTTTGGCTTGATAGATCCAAAATTTGGTGGAGAAAAGTGCGTACGCACAAAACGGGGGAAAAAGGGTGTAAAAAAAGGTGTATCCACAATGATAAATGAGGCCCCTGGACTGGAAGGAGGACTCAGGTGCAGAGTGGCAAAAGGCCGAAGCCAGTTTTATTTTAACAACAAAAAAAGACTCCAAAGGAGGGAAACAAAAAACACTCACGATGAGGCAAAAAAGGCAAACAGGCAATTGGACAAGGAAGCTCAATAAACTATGGACTATGGGCTGGGGTGGACGAAGGACGAAGGATGAAACACTCTGGCACAAGACAAAGGGAAACACAGAACCTATATAGACACACAGGAAATGGGGAACAGGTGGAGACAATCAGAAATCAAGGCAGGCAGACTGGTGACACACAAGGGAAGGGCAAGTGACCTGAAACGAGAGGGCAGTTAGATTTCAAAATAAAACAGGAAGTCACAAGACAAAACAAAAACACCATCACTGTGTTGTGACACTTAGAGATCTTAGTCCCATTGTGGCTAAGTGGGCAGGGTGAAGAAGAGAGGGTGAAGAAGAGTGAAGCAGATGAGGTCCTGAGTTTGCGGGAGGAGGAGTTTGGTGAGGTATGGAGGTGCAAGGTTATGGAGGGCCTTAAATGTGAGAAGCAGGATCTTGAAGTCAATGTGCAGGTGGACCGGAAGCCAGTGAAGCTGTTTGAGGACAGGAGTGATGTGCTGTGTGGGGTTCTGGAAATGACACGTGCAGCTGAATTCTGGACTAATTGCAGTTTATTGAGGGATTTCTGTGGCAGACCATGTAGAAGTGCATTACAATAATCGAGACAGGATGTGACATGGGCGTTGACCAATATGGAAGTGCTATTAGGTGAGAGGGATGGGCGAAGGCGATTGATATTGCAGAGATGAAAGTATGTAGACCGGGTGATGTTATTGATATGGGCAGTGAAGGAGAGGGTGCTGTTCAGGATGACGCCTAGGCTCTTGACCTGAGGGGAGGGATAGACAGTGGTGTTATCGATGACTAGTGGGAAACTGTTGATTTAGATAATGTAAATTTAGTGCCAACAAAAAGGAGTTCTGTTTTATTTCCGTTGAGTTTAAGAAAGTTGCAAGAAAACCAGGTTTTGTCATATTGCAAACAGTACAGGAGGGGGGTGGAGGAAGTGTGGAGCCAGGATTACAGGAGAGATAGAGCCGGGTGTCGTCTGCATAGTAATGAAAGTTGAGTCTGTGATTCCTGAAGATATTGCCGAGGGAGAGTAGGTAGATAATGAAGAGGAGGGGGCCAAGGACAGAGCCCTGTGGCACACCACGAGTGACTGGGGAAAGTCGGGATTGATAGTTCTTCAGCTGTACATACTGTGTGCGACCAGAGAGGTAGGAGGTGAACCAGAAAAGAGTGGTGTGAGTTAAACCAATGGATATCAGGCGGTTGAGGAGGATGCTAGGGGAGATTGTGTCGAAAGCTGCGGTGAGATCAAGGAGGATGAGTATGGTGAGATGTCCGGAATCTGCTGCCATGAGAAGGTTGTTGGTGATTTTTGCCAGAGCTGTTTCAATGCTGTGATGAGGACGGAAACCAGATTAAGATTAAATCTTAAAGCAGAACTATGTGTGGTGCCTGACAAGCAGCAAAACCACAAAATGTCTGACAACGCCACCCCCTGATGGTGGGCAGAGGGGACCCCTCAGTTTTCCTTTACATGTAGTGTGGCTATTTTATACCTTACCCGCAAAAGGGACAGTTGACAATGAGGCAAATATGTATAAAAATAACACATTTATTACAAGTAGTAAAAAATACAAAATATCCAGTGTAAAAGCATTAAGTCTAGGATGCTATGAATAGAATGTTTGCAAAAGATAACTGGTTGGAACTCCTCGGTCAAGAAAGATTTGACTGGCACGAGCAGAAATCCCTCTTCCTCAGGAGGCTCCTGGAGAGAGCAGAAACGAGAGACAGCAGACCCAACACCGGGATACACATGCAACACAGCAAGCACTACACACATAAAATATCAATACACCACTACAGTATATCACACCGTGTTGCGGTTATAGGTATACTACACACCACAGTGTCTCACCCATGTGGTCACCCTGAAGAGAGGAGAAGTACACCCGTGCAAATCCGGCCTTATACAGAGACAGCCTAAGAAGAGAACACATGTAAGAGAGGAGTACAACCAGCATCAACAGCATTTAAATTAATTCACTCAGAATTATAACTGACCATTAGTCCCAGAGACAAAAAAGAAACAAAGGCAAAAGAAGAAAAAGAACCAAAACAAGTTAAATTCACAAAATGTAGATGATTTAACAATAAAACAGTGGCTGGCCTGGTCCTTTCTCTAAGAGAGAAGTAAAACACATTAGTTACCAGCCTAGTTTAACATCACAGCATGTTCAACCTTTAACTTAAAGTTTGAATATGTAGAATATTTATTAAAAGCTATATTTTTTCAAAAATAATACACCCATGGGGCGTTTTGAGGGGTACAGAATGAAAGTATTGCTTTTCCATAAAAATTTTTTTTTTAGTCAGAATTAATATTTTTAATTTCTTTGACGGGCTATGGGGGTACGCGTACCCCTAGGGGTACGTGAAGGCACTCCAGGGGGTACGTGAGATTTTAAATATATATATATTAAAAAATATATAAATTCCAAAATCCATTAAAATAATTATATAATGGATATTTCAATAAAATACATGTCTAAATTCATAAACTAAATCTTATATTCAGTGGGCTACTTAATTAATTATCCTAATTATCCTAATTAATTATCCTGAAAAAAACCTGAGTCCCCCCCCACCAGATGGTTTAACCCAACCTGGCATTTGCCGCACGGCATCGCCTGTCAATCAAACAACGGAGTCGGGGTTGACGTAGCAGCAGCGCTGCTGCAACACGGAGGGATAAGTGATAAAAAAAAAGGCGAAACCAGTGCCGGTAAAATCCCGACAGTGTTCAGAAGAATTTGTGATGAAGGGAATTACGTCCACGAGTTGCAACCCACTCTAGGCATCATGTTTTGTTTTTGGGGAGAAGTTAGCTAACAGTGGCATGAAGCTGCTCATCTCCAGCCGCATCTCAACACAAAACATGCACGTCATGTCGGTGAGCCTCCTGACTGCTTCATGAGGAAACTTTATGAATTCAGGTTGGTGTTACATGAGATTTTAAACGACAGCATCAAAGCGATCAACTTCATAAAGTCAAGGCCACTAATGCAGGTGTGTTTCACTGCCTCAGTTAACACAGACAGAGAGAAGTCCTCTGGCTCTTAACCTGTTGTTATGATCTGAAGCCACACCTCTGACTGAGCACAGTCCCCCTATGCCACCGTGTTGCAGGACACAGACTGACTTGCAAAGCAGTAGCCCTACTGTCTGGACTTTTATTGTGTGTGTGAAGAAATGTGTATCTATAATTGATATCATGAATTCATTTTGAGAACAGATATTTATTAGATAGCATTTTAGACTGATGATTATTCTCATGTGCAAAAATCTTTATAATCAAGTTGATTATTTTTTAGTCTGTATTTCTATTTTTATTTCCAAATAGTTCAAAAGAGGCCACTATAACCAATGTTTTACACAGTTTTAAAGTAAAATAAAGCAGACACTGATGACACATTGCTGTGTTTTACGTCTTTTGGTTCAAAAATGCTTTGCGCTGGGTAGGGGGTACTTGGCTGAAAAAATATTTCACAGGGGGTACTTCTCTGAAAAAAGATTGAGAACCACTGGGCTAGACAATGACTTTCTGTCAACGTTCTGTTTACTTTCGTACCTGCCTGTAGCCGACATGTGGCTCAATTCTCCGCTGTTTTCCTGCCTCCTCCTGGTCAGTTTTCAACAAAGCCTTTTTAATAATCAATCGGTGGATCAATGGATTATCATATACATGTTAGGATGGGTGTATTTGTGTAGTCTTATCTGTCTTAAACACGTTACTGTCGCGCACTCCCGGTGCCACCGAGTCTCCTTTTTTTTTTTTTTTCAACTTGACGAGAGCAGCACACCGGAGGCTCTGAGCGCAGGTTTGGTTTTCAGCAGCGGTGTGGAAGGCAGAGAGCCTCCACTCTCCCTGTAACAAGCTACAAGTCATTTATTATGCTGTTAATGACGGTAAAAATGAAACATAAAGTAAATATCCTGCTTAGTTCTCCTCCTGTCTGTCCTCTGATCAGAGCGGAGTCCCTAGCAACGGCCCGTTTTACCTAGCAACGGTCTGGCAATCGACTGCTGGAATTCTTTTTCTGTTGTTGTTGTGGTAATTCTACATAGTCAACCTTTAATAAATATAGGCCTACTTGGCAAGTATGCTCAATTGTCCCACATCGCAGTTAATTATTAGTTGAACATTCCAAGTGCTACAGACACAAAGAGAGGCTTTAAGTAGACATTTCAACACAGTTTTAAAACATTCAATAAAAGTGGGCATTATATAATTTACCAGCATATCAGTGTCCATATCTCCACAGCTGGAGTCACAACGTGGTGGTCCTGTCAATGTAAAAAGGCTACCCCCTGCACGTGCTTGTGTTTACAAGGAAGCTGCTGAAGGTAGAGAGCAGTGTTTGTTAAGCCCTGCTAACATTGGGCTAGTGCTAACATGGAGCTAATGCTAACACGGAGCTAACGCTAACACTGCCACACACTGACACAGACACAAAGACACAGACATACACACATGAATAAAGGTTCCAAAACGCGAAGGCGTGTGTGTGTCATGATGTACATTATCTTATAAAAGATCCATGGTGTGTGTGTGTCCGTGTTAGCATTAGCTCCGTGTTAGCCACAAGCCGAACTTCATCAGTACAAACATTTCGTGTTTCCATGGTTTCCTCCGACTTTCCGGATTCAAACCAATCACGATTCATGACATGCATGACGTCATCTGCGTTCTTTCTCTCATTCTTCTTTCTCGCAATAGTTCTATCCATTGACGAGATTTGGGACACCGAGACGGAGGACTGATCTTGCAAGTGCGGTTTTCAGCCGGTCGGGGGGGTGGGCGCATTGGCCTAGACCCCATTCACCTCATAATAGGTCACTCAACCATCAGTGTCTCCGAGCCACAATAATTACAGCCGAAATCCTGCATAGTTCTGCTTTAAGAAAAGGACTTTCATACTTGCCAACATTGGGTTGTGAAAAATAGGGAGATTTTTTTTCATCAGTGTATCAGGGTTCATTCGCCAGGTGTGGCTATAAATTGCCATAATTTCTTGCCTTGTATTTTAAACCTGAAGGAAACTTGATCTGAAACTGTTTCTTTGATAGCCTATTCAATAAATGATTCTGTTTACCAATCAGGACAATGGGAAAAAAAGCAGTTGTAATTGTTGAAATGAAAACCAGAAGGCTGACCAAAGGTGGCCCTGTCCAGTAAGCCTACCTGAAGATGCATAGAATCTGTCAGTAAAGTCAGAAGGGGTGAAAAAGTTGAGTCACTAGACCCCTGTTGGGGGGTCTGGGGGCATTCCCCCCCACAAAAAAATGTAATTTTTAACACATAAATGAAGCATTCTAGTGTACTCTGAGAACATAAAGGGAACAGACAAAAAAAAAAAAGAAGAAAAAAAGAAGCACATTTAGGTAGTAGCTACTGACTGAAGGCAAGAATGGCTGGAGTGACACTTAACATGAACTCAGAGCTGGTCTGGTGGGGGGCAGTGGCTGGTGGGCAAAAACTAAACTCGTATTTTAAATCTAGGGGTCTGGATCAGCCATTCAAGGGCCCGTTTCCTCTGCTGTGCGGGGGGGGCACGTCTGTGGAGCGGTGCATCGCGGACATGCACGGAGGGGGAGTACGGAAAAAAAAAAAAAACGAATGTGCGCCGCCGCATCCGCTCGGACCAGCGGGTCTGCTCGTGCCGACGTCGACAGCGGCAGGCAACCGCAGTATCAACGCTACTGGTATCACTGACTCCAGTCAGTGACATGTCACCGGCTGGCCTCATACGTGCAGGCAGGCCAGGGTTGCCAGATACGGCAACAATTATCCCCCACAATCTCACTTGTTTCCTTCACTGTAAAATTGGGAGATTAGCGGGAGAAATTACTAACCGGGAGCATCGCGGGAAATAGGGTTAAAAGTCGGGAGTCTCCCGCGTAAATCGGGAGTGTTGGCAAGTATGGACTTTCTACCCAGTTTTAAGCTACATGCAGTATTTACACATTGGTCATTGTCAACTTCATATTTTAACCAGATGGAGGATTTTAGTTAATGGACATCTGAAACTCAAGTTACCAGTGAAAAGGAATGCAAATACTGTGCTGCTCAGAGATGTCCTGTTCAAAGTGTGGCAAGGTGAAGAGGGCCCGGACGGGGATTGAACCCACACCTCCCGTCATGCGCACTTGCCAGTCACCCAAAGGGACATCCCCTTGGCCAAGTAGCCAGGGCGCATGATCAATTGGAGGCATAGTGACAGGAACCTCAACTGTCACAAAAGGTTGGACATAATCTTTGAAAACTATATAATTTACTGTAATATAAGACTCGTTTTTAAATGTCTTCATAACTGTGTATCACCCCTGTTTTCTGCACTGATAAAAAGACGCTGTAGTTCAAGCCAAGTAAACACACGAGCCTCCCACGATGGCGACTGCATTGTTCCAAGTGTACAACATCATTTGGACAGTCTGCCTTCTCAATAAAAGGAGTTAACCCATCGAACACTTTACCCACTCACCGGAAACTGGAGACTGATACAAACTCGTTTAACAGGATTGAAAGCATGGTTAAAAGCAAAACAACAATGCTCACATGTATATGGACCTTTTCATTGTTACTATTTTTACTGAATGATCATGATTTCTGTTTGCTCAATCTCCTCTCATTGATCTTGTGCTCTGTATTTTTTAGTATGCTACTGTTATGATGTAGTGTCATGCACTTGGTTTTATCTTATACTGTTGATAATATGTTCTGTGCTTTTAGAATTGCCGCCTATGGACTGGTGTTGAAAATTAGCACGTGCTAAACACACCCAAGCAAAGCATCTGGTCTGTCCACTGGAACAGTCTCAATGTATTTGTGATGTCCATATCAAATAAATAAACATAACATAAAATAACATAAGGCTCCCACCCCTCTGACATTTCATGTCGACTGCATAAGCAAAGCAGTGACTCTAAAGTGCTTAATTCTATGTTTTTATTTGTTGTAATCACTCGGTTGTTTTTGTTATGAGGAGACTTCTGCAGATAACTTGGCTACTAGTACAAACCTAAACCTTAAAGGAAAGCTTGAGATCAAGACTAGCTATGACTATCATGTGGTTAGAAGAGTTTAGAAGAGGTTGAGACAGTCTTTGTTAACCCTTTCAAAAGGGTTTTGTCTAAGTAAAACCACCTTTCTATGGTTTTTTAGGGCAAACAGCTGTAAATGTTGAAAACCCTTAGTCCTCAATGGGCTTCTATGGTATGTTGCTGGGTCAGGCTGTTTCACAAAGGGGCCCTCTGCTTTTCAGATATAAAAAGGAAGGTCTCCAGCAGGTAGACAAGCAGTTCAGCTCCAGCAGCAGTACCACCAACAGCAGCAGTAGTACACCTACAGCACCAACACCTGGCAAACATGTCTGGCATGAACATGATGGGAAAGATCACCTTCTACGAGGAGAGGAACTTCCAGGGCCGCTCCTATGAGTGCATGAGCGACTGCGCCGACATGTCCTCCTACCTGAACCGCTGCCACTCCTGCAGGGTGGAGAGGGGCTGCTTCATGGTCTACGACCGCACCAACTTCATGGGAAACCAGTACTTCATGAGGAGGGGCGAGTATGCTGACTACATGAGCATGATGGGCATGAGCGACTGCATCAGGTCCTGCCGTATGATCCCCATGTACAGAGGCTCCTACAGGATGAGGATCTACGAGAGAGACAACTTTATGGGTGAGATGCATGAGATGATGGAGGATTGCGACAACATCATGGACCGCTACAGAATGTCCAACTTCATGTCCTGCAATGTGATGGAGGGCCACTGGCTGATGTACGAGCAGCCCCATTACAGAGGAAGAATGTGGTACATGAGGCCTGGAGAGTACAGAAACTTCAGCAGCATGGGCATGAGTGGCATGAGGTTCATGAGCATGAGGCGCATCATGGATTCCTGCTACTAGATGACAACATGGTGGTGATGCAGCAATTCGTTACAAAGCAACTCATCTGCAGCAACATACACTGGATGCTGACTGCAGCAAATTGACGACAAAGATTGAAGAACACTGAACTGCACATACACATGTCTCTGACTGAGGTGTGGCTGTAGAAGAGAATGATGCCAGCCTCCTTAAGATCATACAAATAAAATCTACTTTGTTATAAAATAACATGTTGATGTTTGGGCTTCTTCTCTCCCTCTTTTTCATTCTAATTATTTCCCAAGAGTCACCCTGCAACTAAGCATTCATAACCTTATATAATGATCAATGATGGCAAGTAAAATTAACTTTGTTGTGAAACAGGCTCAGATGAAATTGGATATCAAAGTTCAACACCTTAATTAATAATATTAATAATAATAATAATAATAATAATAATAATAATGCATTTTATTTATAGGCAGCTTTCAGAAATCTCAAGGTCACCTTACAATAAAACAATTAAAAGTACAAATAGTAAAACAATAAAACAATCAATGAAGCAATAATAAAACAACAACAATAATAGACAAGAATAAAACAATAAGCAACAGTGAACAACGACAAAGAAATACAATATGTTAATGAGGCTAGGCCAGTCTGAACAGGTGTGTTTTGAGATGTGACTTGAAGGTTGACTGTGTTGTTGAAGTTCGTATGTGCTGTGGGAGTGTGTTCCAGAGCCGAGGGGCAGTGCAGCTAAAAGATCTTAGTGCCATTGTGGCTAAGTGGGCAGAGGGGGTGAAGAGGAGTGAAGCAGAGGAGGTCCTGAGTTTGCGGGAAGGTGTGTTCGGACGGAGGAGTTCGGTGAGGTATGGAGGTGCAAGGTTATGGAGGGCCTTAAATGTGAGGAGCAGGATCTTGAAGTCAATGCGGAGGTGGACCGGAAGCCAGTGAAGCTGTTTGAGGACAGGAGTGATGTGCTGTGTGGATGGGGTTCTGGAACTGACACGTGCAGCTGAATTCTGGACTAACTGCAGGTTTTTGAGGGATTTCTGTGGCAGACCATGCAGAAGTGCATTACAGTAATCGAGACAGGATGTGACACGGGCGTCGACCAATATGGCAATGCAAGGCAAGGCAAGGCAATTTTATTTGTATAGCCCGTTTTTACAAACAGTTTGTCTCAAAGGGCTTTACATGGCATCGTAACAACATCCTCTGTCCTTAGACCCTCACATCGACTGATGAAAAACTCCATGGAAAAACAGGGAAAACTCTGAGAAACTCAGGGTGAGCAACAGAGGAGGGATCCCGGACAGACCTGCAATAGTTGTTACAGACAAGAAAACAGTTTACAGTTTATGTCACAGAATGTGCGAAATATGGAAATGTTAGCAAGAGTTGATGAAGGCAGCCTCTGGTGAGGGAGGGGGGGGGGGGGGGTATACTGAGGAGAGGAGAGGAGGGGAGGGGAGAGGAGTGGAGAAGGGAGGAGAGGAGGAGAGGAGGGGAGGGTTGGGGAGAGGAGAGGAGGAGAAAGGAATGGGCTCTGTGTAACCAGATGTGTCCCCAGCAGTCTAAGCCTATAGCAGCGTAGCTATAAAATGGTTCAGAGCCACCTGAACTAGCCCTAACTAAAAGCCCTGTCATAAAAGAAGGTCTTAAGTCTAGACTTAAATGTAGTTAGAGTGTCTGCCTCTTTGACCCATGGAGAGAGCTGGTTCCACAGTAAAGGAGCCCGGTAACTGAAGGCTCTACCTCCCAGTCTGTTTTTAGAGATACTGGGAGTCACTAACAGACCTGCATTCTGGGAGCGGAGTGCTCTGGTAGGACAGTAAGGAATGATTAGTTCTTTCAGATAGGATGGAACTTTATCATTAAGAGCCGAAGTCTATTCTAAATCCTACAGGAAGCCAGTGGAGAGAAGCTAAAGTGGGAGAGATGTGCTCTCTCTTCCTAACCCCTGTCAAAACCCTCGCTGCGGCATTCTGGACTAGCTGGAGACTCTTTAGAGAGTTTTTCGGACATCCTGACAGGAGAGAGTTGCAGTAGTCTAGCCTAGAAGTGATAAATGCATGCACCAGTTTCTCAGCATCACTATGGGAGAGGATATTCCAAATCTTAGTGATACTGCGCAGATGGAAGAAGGCGGTCCTAGTCACGTGTTTTATGTGGGAGCTGAAGGAAAGGTCCTGGTCAAAAATGACTCCAAGGTTCCTCGCAGTTGTACTCGGGGTCAGGGTGATGCCATCTAGAGTAGCGATCTGATTAGAGAAAGTGTCCCTGAGATGTTTAGGTCCAAACACGATGACCTCAGTTTTATCTGAATTCAGTAGCAAGAAGTTAGAGGACATCCAGGATCTAATGTCTTTCAGGCAGTCTTGCAGATTGATGAGGCGGCTTCTGTCATCTGGCTCCATGGACAAGTAGAGTTGCGTATCATCCGCATAACAGTGAAAATTGATTGAGTGCTTCCGGATGATGCCACCTAATGGGAGCATGTAAAGAATGAAGAGAATTGGCCCTAAGACTGAACCCTGTGGTACACCATATGTAACTCTGCTGTACTCTGAATGGTCGTTATTAACATTAACAAATTGAAACCTGTCAGATAAGTATGACTTAAACCATCATCAGCAGCCTCAATGACTACAGACCTGTGGCACTAACTCCAATCATCACAAAGTGCCTGAAGAAGCTCGTCCGTAGTCATATCATGTCCTGTCTCCCATCAACACTAGACAAGCATCAGTTTGCATATAGGAGGAACAGATCCACAGAAGACGCAGTGGCCATAGGCCTCCACACAGCCCTGTCACATCTGGAGCAGCCGGGCACCTATGTGAGGCTGCTATTTGTGGATTTTTCCTCCGCTTTCAACACCATACTCCCACACAAGCTGATACAAAAACTGACAGGCCTTGGACTATCAGATTCCATCTGCAGCTGGGTTCTGGACTTTCTGTCGGACCGCTCTCAGAGGGTAAGGATTGGCACTCACACCTCCACTACTCTCAACCTCAGCACCGGCTCCCCACAGGGCTGTGTGCTTAGCCCCTTGCTCTTCACCTTGTACACACACGACTGCAGCCCCTCCCACCCTAGTAATACAATCATAAAGTTCGCGGACGATACCACCATAATTGGGCTCATCTCCGGGGGAGACGAGTCCGCTTACCGGGACGAGGTGGAGAGGCTGTTTGGGTGGTGCAGGGATAACAACTTGGTCCTTAACACAGCAAATACCAAAGAGGTTGTAGTGGACTACAGAAAGAACAAAACTGACATCCAGCCCCTGCTCATCGACAGGGATTGTGTGGAGAGGGTGGCGGACTTTAAGTTCCTGGGCGTCACCATCAAGGAGGATCTCACCTGGAGTGCTAACACCACAGCGCTTGTGAAGAAGGCCCAGCAGAGACTGTATTTCCTCAGACTCCTCAAGAAACAACAACTCTCTGTGGACTTGCTGGCAACCTTCTATCACGGCGCTGTGGAGAGCATCCTGACATACTGTATCTGTGTGTGGTTTGCCAGCTGCACGGCTGCAGACAGAAAAGCATTCCAGAGAGTCATCACCACTGCCCAGAGGATCATCAGCTGCCCTCTCCCCTCACTGCAGGAACTGTACAGTTCCCGCTGCCTAAAAAGAGCCAGGAACATACTGGGGGACCCATCACATCCTGGTCATCCTTTGTTTGAGCTGCTGCCATCAGGCAGGAGATACAGGGCTCTTAAAACGAAAACAAACAGATTAAAGAACAGTTTTTACCCAAGAGCCGTTGCTGCCCTAAATGCCTAGTAAACTGTGCAATAGGTATGGTGTGTGTGTGTGTGTGTGTGTGGCATACATTTTTCTACATTTTTATAGAGTTTTTAAATTATTGTTTTTATTGTCGAATGCAGCACTGAGGTCCAAAAGTACAAGTACAGAGACGAGACCTCTGTCTGAAGCTATAAGAAGATCATTAGAGACTTTGACAAGTGCTGTTTCAGTGCTATGGTGTTCTCTGAATCCAGATTGGAAAGCTTCAAAGAGCTTGTTGCTGTGCAGATGTTCATGTAGCTGCTCCAAGACAACCTTCTCGAGGATCTTAGAGATGTAAGGAAGGTTGGATATAGGCCTATTGTTGGCTAGGACATCTGGGTCAAGAGAAGGTTTTTTAAGTAAAGGGTTAATGACAGCCACCTAGTGACTAGGGAAAGATTGATTTGGTCCAGAAAAGAAATGTTAATTAAGGGGAAGACATCCTTAAGTAGTCTTGTTGGGACTGGATCCAGCAGACATGTGGCTGACTTGGAAGAAGTAATTGCAGAAGTTAAGCCTGACAGGTCGATGGGAGAGAAGCTGTCCAAGTGTGTACCAAGTCTGGGAGGTGCTTCTATGGGTTCCATAATCTGTGCTCCATTACTGGCAATCTTCGTTCTAATATTAACAATCTTTTCGGTAAAGAAAGTTAGGAAATCATTACTGCTGAGAGTTGGAGGGATGGATGGCTCAACAACACTATGGTTCTTGGTCAGCCTGGCCACAGTGTTGAAGAGGAAACTGGGATTGTTCTTATTCTTTTCTATTAAAGATGAATAGTAGTTCTAGCATTACGGAGTTCTTTTTTATATATTAATTAACTATCCTTCCAGGCTTGACGGTCTTCCTCATGTTGGCTGGAATGTGTTTTCCTTTCCAGCTGTCTGGTCTTCTGTTTCAAAGCGCGCAGGTTTGGGCTGTACCAGGGAGCTATTCTTTTCTGGTTGATAACTTTCTTTTTCAGGGGGGCTACAGCATCAAGTGTCCCAAGGAGTGCTGCTGCAGTGCTATCCACAAGATAGTCCACCTGTGTGGGGGTGAAATCAGCATATCTTCCCATTATATTGTTACAGGATGTGGCAGCAAGCTCTGCTGGAATAAGCTCTTTAAATCTAGAAAGAGCAGTGTTAGATAGACATCTGTAGCGGGATTTTTTCCCAGGTAGGATATAATTTGTTAAAGTAAATTCAAATGTTATTAAAGAATGGTCAGACAAGACGGGGTTCTGAGGAAGGGGAGCGTGCCTATGTTCCCTCAGCCCTATGTTCCCTCTGGACTCTCTCTACCTATCTGGACTCTGTCTATCTGGCCTGTCTAGCCTCTACCTGGTCTTTTTTACTAAACTTAACCAACTCCTTTCTTCATTGCCTAAACCCAACCAATGGTGGGACCAAAGGGCTGTGGGAATAGGGCCTAATTTTCAGTGACAACAAAAGTTAGAAATGAGGGAACATAGGGCTGAGGGAACATAGGGCCTAATTTTCAGTGACGACAAAAGTTAGAAATGAGGGAACATAGGGCTGAGGGAACATAGGGCTGTGGGAACATAGGGATGACCCCCTGAGGGGAAGAACTGTGACATGGTCATCTTCTATTCCATAAGTAAGTACAAAAGGTGCGTTCAAGACAACTCGGAAGTCGGGAATTTCCGAGTTGGGATTTCCAACTTCCGACATCATAGCGTTCACGCCGCAGGAACTCGGAAAAGAAGAAAACATGGATACCAGAAAGAAGTTCGGTATATTGTGGCTCATGGCTGAATATGAGAAATTTATGCAGCAGCAAGTTATGTTTATTGTGGAGGCAAATGAACAGGAGAGGAGACGCCGCAGGTGAGTACGGTCAATACATATACCGTTATAACCTCGTTATAACCTAACGTTAGATAACCGTTAAACGTTATTTCCGAGGACCACAACAACCGTTAAACGTTAACGTAACAAACAAATAGAAATAACGTGAAGTCTTTCAGATTTCTTTGTGTTTAGATTCCTCAACAATGTTATATGAGTGTGTGTGTGTGTCCTGTGTTTCACTGTAGGCTATTTCTTTTTTTTTCTCCCTTGACTTTGTATCATCTGTATCATTTGTACAGCTCCGCTACAAATGATAGTCAAGGAGGGGGGGAAGAGATACAGTGAAACATATTAACGTTACACACACACTCATACAGACACAGAGGGCTCTCCCTCTAACCCCAGCTAATCCACAGAAAGCCAAATCTAAATTCAATTTAGTGACATCCGTAATATGCAAAAAAAAAATCCAAAAGAAACGAAAATTAACTTTCTGCCTCATATGGACAGTGCCATGGATTTATCGGTGAAGAGTGAACTGCTGATATTTTTTTGTCTCAGTAGTGCTGAATATGACCAAGCCGCTGTCCGCTGTTTCAGTGCTGAAATGACATGAATGACAGCGTGTCACTGCCCGTGAAAGAGAGAGAGAGAGATGTTTGGAGCTCTCCCCGGTGCTGAACGCCCGCGGCTGATGTATTTCCTCCACAAAAGATGCTCTGCCGTCTCTGCCTCTTTCTTTTATTTTTTCCATCAGCTTTCCTGCTTTTGTACATATTTGTCTTTCAGCTTATGACACACGCTGTCCCTGCAGATGTGTACGAACCCATAACATTGTTGAGGAATCTAAACACAATAAAATCTGAAAGACATGACGTTATTTCTATTTGTTCATTACGTTAATGTTTGGAGCTATCCTGAATAAATAAATTCAAATTCTACATGCATATTTTTGTGGTCTTCAGGCCTATCTATTTGTATTTTAAAATCTGTTAAAATCAATCAATCAACCAATCGATATACTTATACTATCATATTATCTGAAACTGCCTATAATTTCTTTCAGGAGAGCAATCACCTTTCAAATCCAGACTGGGTGCATTCCCAAAGTTTTAAAGACTGGAACTGCCTGGAATGTCCTCTTAAACATGGATGAACACACATTCAGGAGGCATCTCAGAATCAGTCGTACCCACTTTGACATCCTAACAGCTCAGTTAAAGGAGCAAGGCCTAAAAGAGGACCATCAGGCTGGAGGTCGCATCGTAGATGAAAGGGGGAGATTCACCGATATCTTCACCGGACCACCAGGGAGAGTTCATGACGCATGAATGCTGAAGACCTCTGCATTTTACACCAGCTGGGAGGAAAAAATGGGAACCTATAAGCTATTGGGGGATGGTGCTTACATCAGCCAGGCCTTCCCTTTCATCACAACCCCCAAAAGAGACACTGGTGCCCTGACAGATGCTGACCTGCAGCAGAATGCCCGTGTGAGTCGTGGAAGGGTCATTGTCGAGAACGCATTTGGGCGCATGAAATGTAAGTAGGCGCATGCGGGATCTCCAAAACACCAGAATCGACGTGGTGGTGAAGATGATTGTGGCAGCATGCACGCTCCATAACATGTCCATGTTCTACTTGTGCGATGAACATCCTCATGGTTGTCCAAGGCAGGAGGATGATGATAATCTGTGAGCAGCTGACGGTGAACGTGGACGCAGATGACCCGAATTATAGGAACTGAATGAAAATTGAACTTAATGTAACAAAAATTAGTCAATTAAACCTAAAATGAAGAATCAATTAATGATTTGTTTTATATATTTCCATCATTGTTGCCCAGTTTGGTCACACACACCGTAGCATTAGTAAATCTTTCTCCCTGATCAAAATATTGTGTTATAGAGTACAAAGGTTTGTGAAAATTTTGTTAACAAAGGAGGGAGGTACAGCTACCAATTTTTAAAATTTAAATATACATTAATTTAGCGTGTGTATGTGTGTGCAGTGTTGTGCTAGTTACTGAAAAACAGTAACTAGTTACAGTTACTAGTTACTTCATTAAAAAAGTAACTCCGTTAGTAACTCAGTTACTTCAACCAAAAAGTAATGCGTTACTGAGAAAGTAACTTTTTCGTTACTTTAAAACGTTTTTTTTCCCCAATGCTCCCTTAAAGGTTGATTGAATTCCCCTCTAACCTCATTTCAGTTCTGTACTGATGCTGATGAAAAAACGGTTTTTATCTTTAAAATTTTACCATCATCATGCTGCATGATGTCAGCATGTAGCCTACAGCAGCATGACAGAACTGCAAACATCTTGAGGATACTACTTTGACCGAGTTACGTTCAAGAACCTGTTTAATGACGGAAAGTACTAAATTCACTCCAGCGGTAATTTTTTTTTCGATCGATCAGCTGTGTTTACCCAGAGTGATCACTCTGTGTTTACCGTTTCAGGTCTGTCGGACTCCAATACCGCTGCTGCTTGGTGGAGTGGCTGCTTAGTGTCTCGCTGTGTCCCAGTTGAGGGGCTGCAGCCTGAACTGACACACAGCTTCGGTCTCGGATGCTACGTTAGCTACGTTACCTTAGCTCGCCGTCATGCCCTGACCGGTCCAGTCCTCTTCATGGAGCGTGTTAGATTATGTGTGGGACGCTAGAGGGCGGCCACCAAGCGCTTTGTTTTTCACAGTGTTGCAGTGTGCTCTGTCTTTCTTTCAATTCAATGAAACTTTATTGATCGCTAAAATGTAATGGGAAGTGTGTGCCGCTGTAAAACCTCACCAAAAGGAACGGAGTAACGCAGCGTTTGGTAACGGTAACGGAGTTACTGATTTTAAAAAATAACGCGTTACGTTATTAGTTACTGAAAAAAGTAACAGCGTTACGTAACGGCGTTACTAATAACGCGTTACTACCCAACACTGTGTGTGTGTGTGTGTGGCCAGAGGGGGCAGTAGGGTTGTGCAGATGGCAACAAATTAAAGAAAAAGGCAAGTATATGCCTCTTGTCACTCTCAGTTGTTTGCTTTGACCATGTCCCGAGCAAAGCAAACATAACTGAGAGTGACAAGAGACATCTACTTGCCTTTTTCTTTAATTTGTTGCCATCTGCACAACCCTACTGCCCCCTCTGTTCACAAATACAAAGTGGACATATGCAAAGGGAGTAAATACAAACACCATACAATTTTAAATGAAAAGATACACACAGAATTGTGGTTTTTATATTTTTTAGTGTTTATTTCATTCAAGTAATCTTCAAGTAATCTTATAACATATAAAATGTTTTATCTGAACAGGCTTATTTCAACAACTACTCTATAACTGGACTTCTATGTATGTGTGTAGGTGTCTGTGTGTAGTGGGGTAGGAACAAATCAGCAAACTAATAACAATATATTTATTAAAACAGGGATCTCAGATTTCAGAACAGTCCTTTACCCCAAACTAAACAAGAGTCAGAGTGTGGCTCTGAGTCCTTTTTAAAACTTTTCGAGGAAGGCACTCATCATTTTCTGAAAAGACTCCTGTGAGGATTTCATTTGTCCGAGTAGCTCCTCATGCCTGGTCTGGCTGGCGGCCTCCGACTCCCTCAAGAACCCCAGGAGAGGGCCCTCCTCTGCTCTCCCTCTGCGCCGGTGAGGCGTCGGCTGACAGGGTTGGGTTGGCACTTCTTTCATAGAGTCTTCATCATAAAGTCCCACAGCATCAGGTCTTCTTATTTCAACACCCTCCGCTGTGCCAACAACTGGATCGTCAATGTCATGTTTATCCCCCAACAGACTGACTATCCAACTCTGCATAAAACTGAAAACGCATTGTGCCTTTCCCTGTTGTGCGATTGTTGTCTTTTATTTTTTTGTATGCTTCTTCTAGGGTGGCCCATTTCCTTGCTACTTTTTCTGGGTCAAAGTCAATTAAGTAGAGAGTGTGTGCCTTACTGAACCCATTATTGGGTGGCAGGGGGACTGTGGAGGTCTGTTCTACCTGCATCGGCTGCGGCTCTCCCTCACAACTGGCCTCAACACCTAGATAAAGGAATACTTGTCATTATTTTTGTTTAATGATTATAGATAACTGCAATGTTACCTGTAAGGGTGGTGATACAGTATGCAGCTTTCTAAAATAATAAATATGACTTATACCAAACAATAGCCTATGAACCTGTAAAAACATCCATGTCCAGTATTTCCCAAAAACGTTTCCTCACCCCAAAATTACCACTGTGTCACTGTTTGATTATGTAGTGTAGAATGTGAAAAATCCCTCTGACACTCACCATGTACTTTAACAGCACCTGTCAAGTTGTCATCCATAAGGAAAGGCTGGGTTTTTGCCTCATCACACCACAGTGTGCCATCCTCATCTGCGTACACTGAGAAAGACAGCGGAGACGGTCGGTGTTGTCAAAAATCTAACATTACGGGGCGTCGCGTGGCGTAGTGGTTAGAGCGGCCGCCCCATGTATAGAGGCACAGCCCTCGCCGCAGTCGGCCCTGGTTCGAGCCCCGCGCCGGGCGCCATTTACTGCATGTCATTCCCCCTCTCTGCCTCCCCAACTGTGCTATCTATAAAGGCATAAATGGACAAAAAATATATATATAAAAAAAAAAAATTCTAACATTACGTTAGCCCCGTACACAACACCGGACTACGTAGTGTTATTAGCTAACATTAGCCTACTAACATTAGCAAAAACAAGGCTGGGGGGACGGGGGACGATGAAGTAGCTCACACAATACAATAATCACAGCTTAATATAAACGTATTTCATATACTACAATGACACACACACAAAAATATGCATTAAACCTTTAACGAATAACTTAAAATTTTTAAATTCTAACCGTTTAAGATGAAGGCCGCCATGTTTTATGTTGCGGTGACGTCAACTCGGAAAATCGGAGCTCTGAAATGATACCCGAGTTTCCGACTTGTAATTTCCGAGTTCGACGCCGTTCAATTCGTTTTTTACAACTCGGAGCTCGTTAATTCCCGACTTCCGAGTTGTCTTGAACGCACCATAAGTCAAGGATATGATTAAAAGTGTGAGTGGGTTTGTTTACCCTCTGAGAGAAGTCGACTGAATCCAAAAGTGACTTGAACGCAGTAGCCAGACAAACGGGGTGATGTTATTGATATGGGCAGTGAAGGAGAGGGTGCTGTCCAGGATGACGCCTAGGCTCTTGACCCGAGGGGAGGGATAGACAGTGGTGTTATCGATGACTAGTGGGAAACTGTTTGATTTAGATAATGTAGATTTAGTGCCAACAAAAAGGAGTTCTGTTTTATTTCCGTTGAGTTTAAGAAAGTTGTGAGAAAAGCAGGTTTTGACATCTGACAGTACAGGAGGGGAGTGGATGAAGTGTGGAGCCAGGATTACAGGAGAGATAGAGCCGGGTGTTGTCTGCATAGTAATGAAAGTTGAGTCTGTGATTCCTGAAGATATTGCCGAGGGGGAGTAGGTAGATAATGAAGAGGAGGGGGCCAAGGACAGAGCCCTGTGGCACACCACAAGTGACTGGGGAAGGACTCGGGATTGATAGTTCTTCAGCCGTACATACTGGCCCTCATTTATTAAACTTGCGTACACCAAAAAAATGGGTGTACACCAAATTCACCGCAAGGATCGGCATTTATTAATCTGAGCGTGAGCATACGGTACGCACAAATCTCACGCCAGCTCTGACCAGGTGTACGCACATTTGGAACCAGCGTAGAACATGCAGGAAAGAGTGCTGCTGTGTCAGAATGATTATTAAACCATAGTCTAATAACGCAGCGATGTGGACCACATGTTGTTGTTGTTTATATTGATAAAAAGATAAAAAGTAGCCAAAAAAAAAAAAAAGAAACGATAAAACCAAGTCTGTGTTGAAAATATAACTCGACTTTTATTTTGGGCAATTGAGATGAATTAAAAACCACGACGTGACAGATGCTCGTTAATCAGCTGTGTAAACAGAAACAGTCAATGACAGACCTGTTATTGTAGATCACAGACACAAACTTCCAACATCTGCAGCACCAGAGCATGACCGGACGGCTCCTCAGTCTCTCTCTCTGCCGGACACCGGAGCCCGGGGGGGGGGGCTCCGCTACCTGTCCAGGTGCAGCTGATCTCGGCGGAGTGTTTTTCTTTTCTTTTTTTTTTCCCGTCACCGGGACCTGTCAGCGGGAGATCGAACCGGTGTTTCACATCCCTCCATCAGCCGAACCATGCCAGCGGTACTGATGGTCATAAAGTAGCGTTCGCAGCAGTAATATGCCTATATGATGAGGCATATTAGGGCCGTGATTCTCCTCAGTCACTTGTGTTTAGTAAACTGCAGGAGCATTTCATGAGATCGCTGGTTTTCCTGACGTGGTCGGTGACATGTGCGTCTGCAGCCTCCATCCACCGGGATGACGCTTATCAATCACAAAATCTATCAATCTATCAATGTCCACATATTTAATGTTGCCGCCCTCTCCCTGTTCAACGCGGTAATGCCAGTAAAGTCCCCTTCTTGGCCGTCTTCTGTGTCTCCATGTCGTAAAAGAGGCAGGGCGACGCCTCTAAAGCAGGAATATATCGGGGCGTGACATTTAAATTATGCTCGTTTTCAGCCGCCGGATTTATCAACACCACGCCGGTTCTACGCCGAAATCAGCAGCGTACACACTTTTAGTAAATCACACGTGACACTTGCCGTACACTGATATTTACACCAGAATCTACACCAGATCCTGCGCAAGTTAGATAAATGAGGGCCACTGTGTGTGACCGGAGAGGTAGGAGGTGAACCAGGAAAGAGTGGTGTGAGTTAAACCAATGAGATTAGGCGGTTGAGGAGGATGCTAGGGGAGATTTTGTCGAAAGCTGCGGTGAGATCAAGGAGGATGAGTATGGTGAGATGTCCAGAATCTGCTGCCATGAGAAGGTTGTTGGTGATTTTTGCCAGAGCTGTTTCAATGCTGTGATGAGGACGGAAACCAGATTAAAATTAAATCTTGAAAAAAGGACTTTCTACCCAGTTTTAAGATACAAACAGTATTTACACATTGGTCATTGTCAACTTCATATTTTAACCAGATGGAGGATTTTAGTTAATGGACATCTGAAACTCATACCGTGCTGCTCAGATATGTCCTGTTCAAAGGTTGGACATAATCTTTGAAAACTTTTACGGTCTTCTTTTAGTCCTTCATACTTTGTGCTATTTCAACAATTCATATATCAAAACGTGCAGCTTTTTTTGAACTTTATCGGCATTACTTTTCACTTTTTAACTATTTATACTTTTTAAAATATTTAACTTTTTCTGCAAATTAAACTCTAGACAAATAATTTTCTCCAGTTTTGTAGCCACACTTGTCTTCTGGCTAAAATTCTGGTCAAAAATGCAAAGAGACTTAAGCCCTGTACACACTGTGCGATTTTGGCCGTCGCAGACGAAAGACGGCCGATCGTAGGAAAATCGTGAAATCGCGAAATCTTTGGTCGTAGCTCTAAATCGGCCGTCTTACATCGCACAGTGAGACAGGTTCTACGACGGCCGTTGTCAGCGTCTTGCGACCAAAGACGACCTGCGATTAAATTCTGACAGTGTCAGAAAACTGCTACGACCTACGTCTACTAATCAGCTGATGGACGTCTATCAGTGGCGCAGGTGACAGGGACGAGCACTGATTTTCGAGTAAATAGTCATTAAATTAAAAAACGAATAGTTTATCTTGTCATGACTGGAGAGGTGTATATTCCTTTTTACTGTCGCAGAAAGAGGAGGAACATGGACAGACTCATACAGCCATCAGAAAAGTTGTGTGAAACTCTGTCCAAAAAAAACAAAAAACCCATGTGCGGACTATGATGAGAAGCGGTCGCCTACCGGAGAATATTGACGTGTTTACGCCGGGAGAGGTGACTTCGTCCTCGTTTAGATGTGCTCTCATTACGTGACGGTACTGCTGTGATGTTCTCTGCCAATACAGGCCGGACAACTGGCGGTAGCCTACTGCTCCACTGGTGCCGGTGACTTGTGTCTGTGTGTGAAGAGGGAGAGAGGGAGGGAGGGAGGAAGGGGGGGGGGGGACCTGCGCTTCAGTAGAACGGTCATCGTACAGTCTGCACACGTCAAACTTGACGTCGTAGCAAAGATTGTAAATTCCACGTTGCATAGTGTGTCATGCAATAGTCTTATAAGATTGCTAAAATCGCACAGTGTGTAGAGGGCATTAGATAATAATTTAAAATATTTTTTAAATGCAGCCAGGGAGCTCTCTGCTCTCATTCAGCCCAATGCATTTTTTTCACAGCAGCAGGAGAAGGAGCTCAACTTTGTAACTTCTCCCCAAACTCTGTCTGTAGTCCAGTTGGTAAGGTGGTCACTTGCCAACCCCAAGGTCACTAGTTCGAATCAAGGCTGAGCAATCTTGTTACACTGGAACTACAGCTTTGGGCTCCTTAACTTCAGAGTGAGACAGAGTGCAGTTAATCAACAGACAACAGTCTCTGCAACTGTGTGTACACTGTGGCCTAGAGGCAGAGTGAAAGTCTGCTGACCATGAGGTTGTGGGTTCGATACCTACCTTGGTCAACCATTTGAATGGTGATCACTGCTTGCACTATTTGCTAATTCTGCAACAGCGTTCAGCTGCTTTCAGCATTCACACAGAGGATTAAAAGCATGGTTAAAAGCAAAACAACAATGCTCACATGTATAAATATGGACCTTTTTAGGGTCCGGACACCTTCTTCTTCTTCTTCTTCTTCTTCTTCTTCTTCTTCTTCTTCTTCTTCTTCTTCTTCTTCTTCTTCTTCCTTTCTTTCTTTCTTCTTCCAAGGAAGTCATACTTCCCATGGGCGAAAACTCACCAAACTTTGCACAAAGGTTCAGTCCCATGCCAGATTCACTCAACTCCAAGGACATGTGCCCCCCCCTCCTAGGGGGGCACAATAAGCGTTTAAATTTAAAAACTTTAAAAATTCCTACCAAACCAACGGTAGATGCTACAGTGTTGAAACTTCACCACAATGTAGCCTCAATACTGCTGAAACTTTTGTCCACTTAAACTTATTACAAATTATGAAGTCCATCACTCTGTTTTTTTCAATAACTGTAAAACTTTTAAAATGTATCTCCTCCCACAATTTTTGCTCAATTGACACCAAACTTGCTACAGAGCATCTCCAGACTGTCCTCCACAAAACTTGTTTCTCGGATTTTTGATTAAGCAAAAATTGAGCCGACAGTGCATGAAAACGTTTGACTGTAAACAGTACTGTAAACATATACCATCAAATTCTTGATAAATACATTTTCAATCTTCCTGAAATAAAGAATATGTCAGAATTTTATCAGAATTTTATCTCAAAAACTGAATTTTCTAGAACATTTTGAATTCTGCTCTCATGGGAACAACTGCAGTCAATGTGAGAGTGGAATTTATAAACATCAGATTTTCTCTTATGAAGCAAAACACTTATCATTAAAAACAAATCACCAACATTTCCATGCTGTCAAGATGCAATTTATGTATTATCAGATTTTTGTTTAGATGACTGAATTTCTGACTTTTGACCATTTCATCACAACAGCTGCCCGGGCACTGACTCACCTGAGTGGATAAATGAAGCTACACAGCAGGTCTCACTACCAGCCAATTAGCTCAGCGAGTTAGGAGCTGGTTCTTGGTGTCAGAGATTGTAAGTTCGAGACCCAGCAAGGGTGATGATGATGATGACAGATCAAAATGTCACATGTCCTCAAGCTGTTTTGCTGTCTAAATGCAATTTATGTATTAACAGATTTTTGTTTAGATAATAGAATTTCTGACTTTTTGAAATCTGCCTTGACAACAGCTGCCCGGGCACTGCCTCCATGAGTCGATAAATGAAGCTACACAGCAGGTCTCACTACCAGCCAATTAGTTCAGCGAGTTAGGAGCTGGTTCTTGGTGTCAGAGATTGTGAGTTCGAGACCCAGCAAGGGAGATGATGATGATGATGATCCAAATAGCTTGGACTAGACCATGTGCGAAGGCTCCTAACATCTTAGACATCTTAGACTCATAGTAGATGTTTGACAAATACATATCATTATTTTACCTCAAAAACTGATTTTTCTTTTTACTGTGGTTTCAAATCTGCCTACACAGCAAAATCTGTAGTGTTGTTTTTTCAGTGTTAATAATTTTGAGTTGGTGGGTGTTGATTTTGGTGTTGTTTTAACACTTGCAGTGATAAAAAAGCTCTGCGAGCTTTGTCAATTAAGCGAGTTAATTGTTTACACCTGTGACTGAGTTACGTTCACTCCTGGCGGAGTTGATCACAACATCCGGTTTGGACGTGCGCAGCGCGCCTTTTTCACTCGACGCCGGTTGGAGAAAGGAGAAGACGGAAAAGAAAAAACTTGTGTGGGTTGTGTGGATTATGGCTTAAAGAAGGTAAGCACCGAATATATTTACGTCTACAGGATGGTAATCGATGTATGAAGTTGTGATAATAACATATCATGGGGTGTAAAGCAACTGAATTGTCATTGAAACTGGTTGAGCCAGGCCATTAAGTAAATTAAACGTGTGCTGGCAACGAGTGACAAAGTTATCCAGTGGTAACTAATATCCGGCCAAAATATCAAGTGCTAAGCTAAAATAAATGTTTTTAAATGTGTTAAGGTGACTTGAGGTCGATTAACTAACGTTAAGGTGAGTGTTTTATCAAACGTAAAACTGCGCAACAATGTGGGGGAGGGGGGGTGGCGGCAGCGGCGTGGTGGTTTTGTTTAATCAGGCCGACATCACTCACTCGGCTATCGCTCAACACAAACACACAACCAAGTTACACATTGTTATTCGTGTTCACACTCACTGAAAATATACCGTTTGAGTCAGGCAAGCCAAGGCAAGGCACATGCACCAGGCAGATGAGATGAGATTTAGGGCTCTTTGAAGGGAGTCGGATTTAAGGGCTCTGTTCTTTTCCAAGAGCCCTCTATTTATTGTTTAAGCTATATAGTCAATGTAAAGATGATGAGATGTGGCGATAAACTAAATCAGTAAAGTAAAGAATTGAGTCAGAGCGGACATCTTGACAAAATGCCCTGCTCCATTTTGGATGTTAAAACATTTTACACTTCACAAGAGACAATGTTTGTTTTGCTTGAGTAGGCTACTGTTTGTTGCATCAATTTCCCACAGGGACTACGCTCATCTCAGTCTCAAAAATTAAAACCTGATAAAGGTCCTGTTTAACAGTCACATTTCTCCACTTATTCTACAAGGTGCAGTCTAGACGTGGCAATGTGCTCAAGGTGAAGTACCAGAATACCAAGAAGTACATCCGATTACTGTCAGGGTTCACGTTTTTGGATTTCATTGCTCAAGGTGAGTGGCCATCTTAAAGTTAACCTTCATAACAAATAAACACAAGGATTTATGAATTTAGGATGGCTATTTTGGTTTTCAATTTGGGTATCAATTTTAGATCTGTTTTTTCATGGTTATCTTACAGTCAAATACAAGTTTGGGCTTCCTGATGCTACCGAAACTTGATGCTTTTTGATGAAACCAACACAGTAGTCGAGGAAGACATCTTTTCTGAACTGATAGAGGCCAGTCCGGATTTATGCCTGACAGTACGTGACAGAATTCCTGATGCAGGTAGGTACATTTCTCTGTTATCCATGAATCAATAATGCTTTATAATCTAACTGTATTCTTTTCTTCATCTCATATTTTAGTAGTTTTTTTTTGTAACTTGATTCTGATCACATGAAATCTATTAACCCTTACTACCCAGCTCAGACACCGGAGCAAGACATCATTCTTGAGATACAGATTGATCCTGGTCCAAGTCCAACAACACAAGATGGAATTTCAGAGGAAGGTATACAGTATAAAATCAGTTGTAATCAATGTTCAAGCTTTTTCTGCTTCACAAAATATCAGTTGAGATGTCATGTATCTGCCTTGACTACTACAACAAAGTAGATTATCAAAAATTATATTTAATAGAAAGATCTGTATCTAATTGCAAAAAACAGCTTTGTTTGACCAGTGTCTGGGAAACCACCAAATGCTAGATTTCAGGCATGTCACAGTTATGTTATGTCTTTTAGACTTTTCTCCTTTAGATCATTCCACATCCCTCACAGATACCAACACATCACTTTCTTCAAGTGACAATGACCACTCCAGTCGAATAGAACATGGGACTCCCATAGGCAGACGTACATCCAGCCAAGTCATACCCAGGCCAACCAGAGAGGTTTCTGAGTCAGAGGCTGCAAAAGAGGTACTGAAGGGCAGCAGATGTAATTTACATTGTTGATCATCAGTGTCATACTAAATCAGTTTCTCATCAGAGTATGTGTGACATTTAGAATGATTAGGTTTTGCTAATAGCTCTGTACTTAGATAAGAAACAAGATTGCTTCATCACAAATCATATTGTGCTTGCATAATCAGCTAAACAATTGGTTTAGTTTTTTTTTTTTTTTGCTGAAATTGCTGATCCATTTTTGTGTAAGAAACCCTCCTGATCCAGTGGTTTTAACTTTTACTCTTAATCTTGTGGTATATTGTTAAAATGATGTTATCCTGAAAGACTGATTTGTACACTGAAAACTTTGTTTTCTCTCACATGAATAGATGGTAAAAAATGCCTTGCTTTGCAAACCTGGGGGTGAGGATGTCATCGAAGAGTACAAGGCAGAAAAAGTCACTCACTCCACCGCACCCGGAGACAGCTTGTCAACATATTGGCTAGCCATATGACTGAGAGCCATGGGTGAGTGCAAGTGAATTGTTAGATTGTAAAAATTATATTAAGAAAGATTATAATGGATTTTCAAAATACATTGCATTGAATTAACATAGCAAGTAGGTGACTGATTTGGAATGTTGTTTCTAAAGGAGGATGCCTTCCGTAAACATAAGGAGAAGTATGCCCTGGGAATTATAACGCTCTTCCTTTACTAAAGGATCCCTTTTCCCCAAAGGGCTATGTAAGTTGTGTGTTGTATGTGTTGTGTGTATGTAAAAAAAGAGATTACTTCCAGAAAACACACCGGTTTTACGGACAGTGGTTTTGGGATTTTAATTCAAATGATTGCTGATGACAGTTTATCAAAATAGTGTTGACATTCTTAACTTCTGGTGTTTGTAAAAAATGATTGACACCACCTAAGTCTTAAAAAAAAAAAAGTTTAAACTTGAGTTACACTTTCAACTATTGCTACAAAGTTCCACTCTGCTCTGTCTTGCAATCGGAATGAGTTCAGTCAATAGGACACATGAATTAGAAAATGTCAAACCTATTTTAAAGTGATTATCCTTTTATTAATACTGTACTACTTTTCTTTTTGTAAAATCAATAAATGATGAGGCTTTTGTAATGATTTATAAATATCTTAACAGGAGCACTTCTATGATGCGGAGAAAGGCACTGGATATTTAGCATGGCGCCTTAAGACTATGTCCAGGAATACAGTAAAAAGACCAGCCAAGACAGCTACAGTGGCTCAAGCACAAGGACCAAAGCGCAGAAGACTGGCAGCCACTTTGCCTGAGCAACTTGATGGAGATGCCAGCTGGGAATGCCATATCATTTCTCATTCACTCTCAGGATGAAGCAAGTGTGTTTCAGAAGATGAAGATGACCTTTCAATATCGCCAAGACCTAGTGCATGACCCACAGAGAACCACAGATGTCTTTAAAAACATTTCCACGTTTTTTAGATGTTAAAGGGCTGGTGAGTTGTCCCATTTAATTTATTTACACTTATGGTTTTTTGCTTGAATGTAAGTACAATACTCTAACCTTTTTGAATTTTGTGTATTTTATATGCTTATATGATCAACAGCTGAATCAAGACTTTCCTTCTGCTGTTTGGAGCTGAAACAGCCTCCAAGATGCTTGAGAAGTGGGACACAACTTTCAGGCCCAAGGTTATCAATGAGGCCAGACACCTGACTCAGTCAGTTGAGGTGTGCCGACTTCTAAAAGCTGCTGAGAAACTGACAGAGAACGATGACACCAGTAAGCTAATTGACATGATTTGATTTTTATTTTATTAATATTTGTGCATTCTAAACTTGATACTAATGTTTTGTTTCACCTAATTTACCTCCTGATAGCCTGGGACAGTGACATGGCTTCTCTGCTGCTCCTTCTCCATCTCCTACCACCCACAGCTGGACGGAAAAGGACCAAGATAAGCCCCAGTGATGCAGTGGACAAAATGTTGCACTTTCACAAGGTACGCATGTCTTTTTTTTTTTTTTAATCCAGTTGCTGGTATTTCATATGCATTAACTCGATTTGAAATGACTTGGAAAGGCACAGTCAAACAAAAGGACTAGACTGAATGTCTTCACATTGACACTGACACACACACTTCGTCATGGCTTGTTACTGTAATAACTCAACTTTTCTGGTGTAACAGATCCAAGTGAGCAGTTGAAAACTTTACAGTGTAAGGTGTTGATGTTATCTTTCTGTTTTTTCAGTCATGCTGCAGCTTGGATGAACACCTTTCGGAAGAGATGGCAGACAACCATACATCCTTGCTGTTGGTCGAACCAGGAACAGGATTGACACTTTCTACATTGTTGTGGACAAACAGCTCATCCCCTGCCAAGCCACTAGCTCGTTGGGTGCGTTGATGAACTGTTTAAATCCCACTACGTGTTCAACCTGTCATACGATGAGTGCCTGGGCCAGCTCTTCACCTTCGTGCAAACAACAGTCTACAATATTGATGTAGCAACAACAAATGAGTCTCTCCCAGAGTTCGTGAGTTTCGTGCTAAAGTCTTCAACTGAAGCACTGAATGTTTAAGTGTTTCATTTGTCAGGCTGTGCATGATCCCTGCCAGTCCTTGATCTCTCATCTAAGACTTGATCATAGTTTTTTATCCTAGCACCAGGTTTCAAGTTAGTTTGTGCACAAGATCGTTGTAGGCGCCAGTTTTTTTCAACATATTCAGGTTCAAAAACATTTAATTAGTTCTCATGAGAAGGATTATAGTCAAAGTGGAGATGCAGCATGCCAGAGTTCATTTCAAACTAATTTCCACATGCTCCAAGATAACTCAGAAGTTGCTGGAACAAGTGGCATGCAAAACCCAGAGGCTGAGTGTGTTGAGGACAATGGATCAGGTCAAAGAAACAAAGAGAACACAGAAAATATTTGTGCTTCAATTATTGCGAAACTACAAGGAAGTGGGCATAGCAAATAGTGTTTGTTTCATCAGTTGTTGGTGATTTGGGAAGAACTTGCTAGTGGACTGCACTCTCAGGTTTAAGCAGCAAGTACTGTCTGCTGTGTCTAGAGATAATCCTGTAAGAGTTACATTGGAAAAAGATCTGGAGACTTTTTGAAAACCCATTTATTAACTTCAATACTGAAAGTAAAAGATTTAATTATTTTCAACAAGAAATGGGGTGTTGTGGAGCCAGTCGAAAAATTTCTAGGAATTCGATTTGATACAAGGCGAAATAAACAAACAGGTACATATGATCAAGTCCCAGTGAACGATACATTCGTTTACATACCGATTTTGGAAACGATAAAATTCATGTCGAAATGCTGATATTTGTAAACTGCCTGGGGAAACTTGTATATCAAGACCTGACAGATACGAAGACTTTTGTGATGGAAGTTATTCTAAGACACATCCGTTGTTTCTCTAAGCACCAAAATTCTTTACAAATTCAGTTGTTTCTATGATGGACTTTGAGACCGCTAACCCACTGGGTTCCAAACGTGGTGTTTCACAAAATAGGTGCTCTGTATTTTTGTGCTCAGAAATCTGCCACCAAAG
This sequence comes from Trachurus japonicus, assembly GCF_045865225.1. Classification (NCBI taxonomy): domain Eukaryota; kingdom Metazoa; phylum Chordata; class Actinopteri; order Carangiformes; family Carangidae; genus Trachurus; species Trachurus japonicus. The sequence goes on from NC_140930.1 coordinate 21,323,387, forward strand.
TTTCAACTCTGCCTTGATGAATATTCATTTGGTTGCATTGTTTCACACTGAAGATTTGAAAAAATATGGCTTTAATCCTATTCTAGAGCCACTGATTAATGACATCAAAACACTTGAGAGTTGTGGCCTTGATTTGCCATTTTCTGCTGAAAAAAGTCCATGGCACCATATGTCAGATAACTGGGGACAACTTGGGTATGCACGCAATTCTGGGATTTACAGAGTCTTTCAGTGGACGATATTTTTGTCGTTTATGTTTGATAGAAAAAGATGATGCCCAGATTATTTACAATGAGGATGACCCCAAGATAATCTTGCGTGGAAAGGAACTTTTTGAAATGCACTGCAATGAGTTGCAGTCAGACCCACAGAAGTTATCTGTGTTTGGTTTAAAAAAGAAACTCGAGTCTTAACAGCCTACAGTTCTTTCATGTCAGTCATAATTTTTCTTTGGACATTATGCATGACATCTTGAAGGCGTGGCTCAGTTTGAGCTGAAGTTACTGTTGGAATATCTCTCAGAAAATGTTTTGTCGAAACCTGACCTGTTGTCTAGAATTTATGCCTTTGACTATGGTATGTGGAGCGCAAAATCGACCTACAAGGATTAACTTGGACAGTATTGGCAATAATATTAGGGCTCAATTCCATTCAGACCCTTTTGTCTTGTAAGAAACATTCCTCTGCTTTTTGGTGACATTGTACCAGAAGGAAACCAAAACTGGTTTTTTGCTGCTGCTTTTACTGCAGATAATAAACATTATATTTTCTCCATCTGTTTACACTTGGCATGACTGTACTTCTCAAGCATTTGATAATGGAACACCATGAGTTGTTCAAAGCACTGTATCCTGATAGAAACCTGATCCCGAAACATCACTTTATGATACACTATCCATCTTGTATCCGAAAAAATTGGACCACTTATACATATGTGGAGCATGAGATTTGAGGCTAAACACAGGATTTTCAAAAATACTCTTAAAAACTTCAAAAACATCACAAAATCTCTTGCAAAAAAAACATCAAATGTCTATTGCATGTCATTGGGAGACATCACATTCAAAATGTATTGAGTATGGACCAATGAAATCTATTAATGTGGACAATGAGGACTATGGAGATGTGTTGGCTCGAGCTTTGCATGTTGAGTCTGTATCGCAAGACATCCATGCAACTAACTGGGTTACAATCAGTGGGACAGAGTACAGGGCAGGACTAATAATTTGCAGTGAGATTGAACATGACATGCCTGTGTTTTGCAGAATAGACAAAATTTATTGTTGTTGACAGTGTTAATCTGCTCCTTGTAAACAAACTTGTGGTTGACCATTTCAATGAACATTTTCATGCTTACAAAGTATTTGAAAGTAAATGACAAAAGATGTTGTTAAAGCAGATAGTCTTGTGATTTATAAGCCCTTTGACTTACAAAGTGCTTATGGTGGAGATGGAGAGCCAATATATTGTGCCATTATTTTCTTTGTAAATGTTTAACTTGTGCCTGATCTTATTGTGCTGATCTTATTGTGCTAATTCATGTGGTGCTGGGAAGTTATTTATTTTTTTGAATAAAAAAAAGACATGTATGTATGTTTGAATGATGTTATTACTTGATCACTGTTGCTGGTCACACATTTAAACTTATGTAACTTTCTGTAGCCTAGCAGGTGACTACATTTCAGATTTGGTGACTTGTATGTTAGGCCAGTAAATGTATCGTAAAACAAAAACGATGAATGTTTAAACACACTAGAGAAAGGAAATAACATGCTTTTTAGGGTTAAAAAATATACTTTAATAAAATAACACTGTACATGTTAAAATTAAACACTCGTAGTGAAAGGAAATAACACAATTTTAGGGTTAAAAATACACTTTAATGTGTCAAAAAATAACACTGTATGTTAAAAATTAACACTCACAGTGAAAGGAAATAACACAATTTTAGTGTTAAAACCACACTTTAATGTGTCATAAAATAACACTGTGTATGTTAAATATTAACACTCAGAGTGAAAGGGAATAACACCATTTTGAGTTAAAAGTGCACTTATGTGGTGTCATAAAACAACACCAAGGGTGTCAAATTTTAACACTATTAAAGAGTTAAAATATTAACACTTTCCAAAGTGTAATTTTAACTCAAAATCCGTGAGAACTATATAAACTCAGAAAAAGTGTTAAAATTAACACTGTGGGAGTTGAATTAACACTCCCGATTTTGCTGTGTACACGACAGTGAATGGCTTACTCAATTTGTGAAGCCACTATTGAACTACCACTTGTCAAGTAGCTCAATGCGATAGACACCGGTCTTTGGTTCCCGAGGTTGTGGGTTCAATCCTCAACTAATGCAAATTGAATAAGGTCAACTGTCTTGTCTTCCTATTCTCCTGTTTGTTGCTCAGAATTGCCTAAATTTGCCCAAAAGTAGCCCGGACCCGATCCATCGCTGCGCAGCAGCTATAATCATTGTTACTATTTTTACTGTTACGATCATGATTTCTGTTTGCTCAATCTCCTCTCGTTGATCTTGTGCTCTGTATTTTTTAGTACGCTACTGTCATGATGTAGTGTCATGCACTTTATCTTATATTTTATCTTATACTGTTGATAATATGTTCTGTGCTTTTAGAATTGCCGCCTATGGACTGGTGTTGAAAATTAGCACGTGCTAAACACACCCAAGCAAAGCATCTGGTCTGTCCACTGGAACAGTCTCAATGTATTTGTGATGTCCATATCAAATAAATAAACATAACATAAAATAAGATAAGGCTCCCACCCCTCTGACATTTCATGTCGACTGCATAGCATAAGCAAAGCAGTGACTCTGAACTGCTTAATTCTATGTTTTTATTTGTTGTAATCACTCAGTTGTTTTTGTTATGAGGAGACTTCTGCAGATAACTTGGCTACTAGTACAAACCTAAACCTTAAAGGAAAGCTTGAGATCGAGACTAGCTATGCCTATCATGTGGTTAGAAGAGGTTGAGACAGTCTTTGTTAACCCTTTCAAAAGGGTTTTGTCTAAGTAAAACCACCTCTCTATGTTTTTTTTAGGGCAAACAGCTGTAAATGTTGAAAACCCTTAGTCCTCCATGGGCTTCTATGGTATGTTGCTGGGTCAGGCTGTTTTCACAAAGGGGCCCTCTGCTTTTCAGGTATAAAAAGGAAGGTCTCCAGCAGGCAGACAAGCAGTTCAGCTCCAGCAGCAGTACCACCAACAGCAGCAGCAGTAGGACACCTACAGCAACAACACCTGGCAAACATGTCTGGCATGAACATGATGGGAAAGATCACCTTCTACGAGGAGAGGAACTTCCAGGGCCGCTCCTATGAGTGCATGAGCGACTGCGCCGACATGTCCTCCTACCTGAACCGCTGCCACTCCTGCAGGGTGGAGAGGGGCTGCTTCATGGTCTACGACCGCACCAACTTCATGGGAAACCAGTACTTCATGAGGAGGGGCGAGTATGCTGACTACATGAGCATGATGGGCATGAGCGACTGCATCAGGTCCTGCCGTATGATCCCCATGTACAGAGGCTCCTACAGGATGAGGATCTACGAGAGAGACAACTTCATGGGCCAGATGCATGAGATGATGGAGGATTGCGACAACATCATGGACCGCTACAGAATGTCCAACTTCATGTCCTGCAATGTGATGGAGGGCCACTGGCTGATGTACGAGCAGCCCCATTACAGAGGAAGAATGTGGTACATGAGGCCTGGAGAGTACAGAAACTTCAGCAGCATGGGCATGAGCGGCATGAGGTTCATGAGCATGAGGCGCATCATGGATTCCTGCTACTAGATGACAACATGGTGGTGATGCAGCAATTCGTTACAAAGCAACTCATCTGCAGCAACATACACTGGATGCTGACTGCAGCAAATTGACGACAAAGATTGAAAACCACTGAACTGCACATACACATGTCTCTGACTGAGGTGTGGCTGTTGAAGAGAATGATGCCAGCCTCCTTAAGATCATACAAATAAAATCTACTTTGTTATAAAATAACATGTTGATGTTTGGACTTCTTCTCTTTTTCATTGTAATTATTTCCCAAGAGTCACCCTGCAACTAAGCTTTCATAACCTTATTTAATAGTCAATGATGGTAAGTAAAATTACCTTGGTTGTGAAACAGGCTCAAATGAAATTGGATATCAAAGTTCAACACCTTAATTATTATTATTAATAATAATAATAATAATAATAATAATAATAAACATTTTATTTATAGGCAGCTTTCAGGACTCTCAAGGTGACCTTACAATAAAACAATTAAAACAATTAAAAGTACAAATAGCAAAACAATAAAACAAACAATGAAGCAATAATAAAACAACAACAATAATAGACAAGAATAAAACAATAAGCAACAGTGAACAACGACAAAGAAATACAATATGTTAATGGGGCTAGACCAGTCTGAACAGGTGTGTTTTGAGATGTGACTTGAAGTTTGACAGTGTTGTTGAAGTTCGGATGTGCTGTGGGAGTGTGTTCCAGAGCCGAGGAGCAGCGCCGCTAAAAGATCTTAGTCCCATTGAGGCTAAGTGGGCAGAGGGGGTGAAGAGGAGTGAAGCAGAGGAGGTCCTGAGTTTGCGGGAAGGTGTGTAGGTACGGAGGAGTTTGGTGAGGTATGGAGGTGCAAGGTTATGGAGGGCCTTAAATGTGAGGAGCAGGATCTTGAAGTCAATGCGGAGGTGGACCAGAAGCCAGTGAAGCTGTTTGAGGACAGGAGTGATGTGCTGTGTGGATGGGGTTCTGGAAATGACACGTGCAGCTGAATTCTGGACTAATTGCAGTTTATTGAGGGATTTCTGTGGCAGACCATGCAGAAGTGCATTACAGTAATCGAGACGGGATGTGACAAGGGCGTTGACCAATATGGAAGTGCTATTAGGTGAGAGGGATGGGCGAAGGGGATTGATATTTCGGAGATGAAAGTATGCAGACCGGGTGATAGAAAGTGCTCTGAAAAATATAAAATAAAAATATGTGTAAAAAAAAGAAAAATATAGCCTACTGCTGGAAAGCACGCTGTGGTTTGTAATCGCGGTGCAGAAGAGTGAGTTTAGAGCTGATGAAAGGAGAGAAAAAAGAGGGTTGTGCCGCGGCGAAAATGCTCTCATTGATGAGAGTGGCAGCGATCAGCGATCAGCTGTTTTGTGTAGTGGAGGGGAACACACACGCGCGCTGTGCGCACACGCGCGATCCTCCTGTCAGATGTGGCTGCATCTCTCCAGGTCACTTGTGTGTGTGAGAAAAAAGCTGACTTGCTGGGGCAGACGTTGTTTGGTGTCATCCGCTGATAAATATCCGTCTTTTTCAGACTTTTTTCGGCGGAAAAAATATATTCGGGTCAATGTATAAAAAAAATAGGCTATATAAAAAAATGCATGTATCGTTGGGGGATTTATATTAAACACTCTACTGTTTAATTCCGTGTAAACGTTTACAAGTGTAGCCTACACTGACACACCCATCCCTCTGACCAAATCTGGATATAATATGATCTCCTCCTCTCCCCAAGTGTTGCCGCCGGTTGCCGCGGCTCCTCTTTCCTTTTTTTCTGTTTATTTACTTTTTTCGGCACGTGCAAATCTGACGTTATTTCCTATATTTGGTCTGATAGTTCGAACCTTCCAAAAAAATGCTTTCACACTACGCAGCAGCGGACCTTGGGCCAGGATAGTCCGGACCGAGACCACCTCCTGAGGCTGGACCAAAGACTCGGTCTTTAGTCCGGACCATGGTCCGAGGGAGCTTTCACACCTGTCAATTTGATCCGAACTATCTGGAAAGTCCGAAAGTCCGGACCAAACAAGGTAGGTGTGAAAGCCCCCTAAGAAAGTTGTGAGAAAACCAGGTTTTGACATCTTGCAAACAGTACAGGAGGGCGGTGGAGGAAGTGTAGAGCCAGGATTACAGGAAAGATAGAGCCGGGTGTCGTCTGCATAGCAATGAAAGTTGAGTCTGTGATTCCTGAAGATATTGCCAAGGGGGAGTAGGTAGATAATGAAGAGGAGGGGGCCAGGGACAGAGCCCTGTGGCACACCACAAGTGACTGGGGAAGGTTGGGATTGATAGTTCTTCAGCTGTACATACTGTGTGCGACCGGAGAGGTAGGAGGTGAACCAGGAAAGAGTGGTGTGAGTTAAACCAATGGAGATTAGGCGGTTGAGGAGGATGCTAGGGGAGATTGTGTCGAAAGCTGTGGTGAGATCAAGGAGGATGAGTATGGTGAGATGTCCAGAATCTGCTGCCATGAGAAGGTTGTTGGTGATTTTTGCCAGAGCTGTTTCAATGCTGTGATGAGGACGGAAACCAGATTGAAACTGTTCATAGAGGGTATTGTGTGTGAGATGGTTATGGACCTGTGCAGCAACCACTTTTTCCAGGATTTTGGACAGAAAGGGAAGGTTTGATATTGGTCGGAAGTTACTGAGGTCATTAGGGTCCAGTCCAGGTTTTTAGAGTATAGGAGTGATTATTGCTGTTTTAAGGGGGGCTGGAATGGAGCCACAGGAGAGGGAGGAGTGTATGGTGTCAGTAATCAATGCGCAAAGAGTTGGGAGACAGAGTTGAACCAGATTTGTAGGGAGAGGGTCGAGACTACAGGTGGATGACTTGGATTTCCCCCCGCTGGCCCGCACTCACATCACCTCCAACCCAAGCTGCTCAAGCACGGCCTCCGTTGATATAGAGGGACTATTTGTTTACCAACACGGCGGATGTGCGCATTAACCTGACTGCAGAAAGAACGGAGCCTTTTAAACACCAGCGGTGATGAGGCGCTGACAACAATATAGGTGGTTGTGTGTCCACACACCCGTACTGGTTTATGTGACTTAAGGTGACATTTCGGCGCAGGAGGGAGTGGGAGCATGGATGCGAGCCAGTCTCCTTCAACCATGCACGGAAAAGGGGAACGATAGGAAAGGTTTTTCTAATTTATTGAGAAACAATGCCCAGGTCAGCAATGCATGACAATAAACATGTGGTTCATTTGTCCCCTCAAGTTACATAAACCAACACAGCGTGGACACACACAACTCCGGTGACGCCGGTGACGTGTAGAAAAGCGAAAAAAGTGTTTCCATTACACTTTTGCGATACACGTTTGTATCGATACGTCTCAAAAACCACCTCAAGAGAGCGCAAAAACTTTTTTGCGATATTTGAGAGATTGTTTTTTCGAAATGTAGGTGTTTCCATTACCAGTTTTTAATTTCGATATTTAGGTTTTGCGCATTTCAAGGGGTAATGGAAACGCACCTTCTAATACGCCCGGGTCATGTTCGTCTGTGGAGGGATGACATGGACCACGGTCCGACTGGAGCTCCAGGCCGGGTCCAGCTCTGCTCCAGCAGCGGCAGGGGCGGCTGGGATCACCGCCCCCGGAGCCGCAGCTGGGGCGAGCTGGGGGGGGGGTCGAGCTGTGGGATTTCATCGGGCTGATGATGCTGGAAGTGATTTTGCCTCTGATTTTCACCAGATTTAACATTTTATCAAAATTTACCCAGCTGATCCATTTACATTACTACTGAAAAATTATCATCATCTGCAAGCAGCAGCTGTAAAATGAGAACCAGTCCCAGAAGCTCCAGGCCCGGAGAACCAGAGAGGGGGCCCTGCCAGAGCGCTCCCCAAGAATGGTGCATCGCCGCCCGGGTAAAATACGTGAGGGAGAGGGCTGGATGATTTGACGCTTTTTTCAAAACTCCGATCTAAAATATCAGATTATACCACTTTCCCTTGGTCGATTGAGGTCCAGTAAAAAGTATGATGGTCTTTTAACTCTCCTCTCCATGTGTGTATTATGATGTCATGTTTTTTTTTATAATAATTTTTTTTATTTTACATACTCATCGCTCATTATTAATAATACTGCACAACTGAAAGGTGAGTTTGAGGGTCCTGTGTGCATGTGGAGCAGAGGAAGAAGTGAGAGCTGTCTGATAAAGTTTGTGTTATGTTGTTGTATAGTTACGTTGGGTCGGACGCTACAATATCAATAAAAACATGTGCTTAACATAGACGTCGGACGCGAAATAGCCGCGGAGCGGAGCCAGTTTCCTTTAACAGATTGTGCCAGATGCGCCAGAGCGCGCACCTCTGTGCCAGGCTCGTGCTCTGCAGCGATTTGTTTATTCATCTTAACAGAGCGCGAGCGAGATTTAACACACACATTCACACAGGCGACACACACATACGGGCTACACATGATACACATACCCACACACACACACACATCTGAGGGGCCGAGGCGCCTGCCGAGCGGCACGGAGAAAAGCGCATCTGGTGGCGTGCCCTAGATAGTTAGATTTGACCGTCCTACTGGTTTTAGAAATTAATTCATATTTATGATTCATGCATGCTGGTATGCTTAAAGTCAGTGTTATTCTGATGGTCCTAATGTCTTTTTTTTCTAATTAAGACATCCATTTCATAATGCACCAAATTATTACATTTTTTTCATAAAAAAGTGTAACACCCGCAATATGTAATAAGTGATGTAAAATGTAACAACTTATTACAAAATGCGGCAAAGTTTATTACATATTGCGTTAAAGATATTTATTACAAAATGCGGCAGATTATTACAAAATGCGGCGTTATTACATAATGACGTGAAGATTTATTACATTATTACATAATGCGTCATTATTACATAATGCGGCGTTACAGGGTTTATTTCTCCATAACAACCGACCAACTATACATTATCCCGCTTAGAACACGGCCTACAACTAAATCATTCAATAATGTAACACAAAATAATGATAAAAAGAGATTTTATTCATGTAAAATTAGACCGTTGCTCGGGACGCCGCTCTGACCAGCGCAGCACAGAAAAGAGAAACTATGCAGGATATTTACTTTATGTTTCATTTTTACCGTCATTAAACAGCTTCGGACTAATAGTGATGTTAGATAAACGACTTGTAACCTGTTACAGGGAGAGTGGAGGCTCCTAAGTTATTTCCACATCGTGGCTGAAAAGTAAACTTGCATCAGAACTTCTGACCGTGTCACAGCTCCTCTCCTCTCTGTAGCTCCGCGACACAAACGCACCCCATAATCTCTTGTTTATGACAGGTACGACTACACACAATACATCGTAACGTGTATGGTAATCCATCGATCCACTGATTGATTATCAAAGGCTTCAAATGCACGAACGGGAGGAGGCTCAGCAAAACAGCGGCCGTGACTGGACATGCAGAGTCGGCCGTTGCTATGGAGTCCCTAGCAACGGTCCGCTCAGCGGTGGTCTATCGAGAAATAAACACCGCAGAATATTGGTGATTGACCAATCAGAATCGAGTATTCAAGAGAGCCGTGTTCTAAGGATTGATATTCTTGATGTTTCTGAATTTAATGCAGCGGGGAGGGGGTCATCCCTATGTTCCCACAGCCCTATGTTCCCTCAGCCCTATGTTCCCTCATTTCGAACTTTTGTTGTCACTGAAAATTAGGCCCTATGTTCCCTCAGCCCTTTGGTCCCACCATTGGTTAGGTTTAGGCAATGAAGAAAGGAGTTGGTTAAGTTTAGTATAAAGACCAGGTAGAGGCTAGACAGGCCAGATAGAGAGAGTCCAGATAGGTAGAGAGAGTCCAGAGGGAACATAGTGTGGCAATACGAGGGTGTACTTCTATTATGTTATATACTAAATTTGTCGCCAACAACGCCACCTTGGGTTAGGGCCCAAGGACCCATACTAAAGGTCAACTATCACCTATCAAAGGACACTCAGGTTCGTTCACTCAGGGAGGGTAGGAGACGGAGTTCAATGATCACATACAAAAGTTTATTTAAAATTGATGACAAGGTTTGCAAAAAGGAAATTAATAAACAGGAGGCCCAGGAGAAGGGGATTGCAGGCTGAGGCTTACCGGCCGGAGGAGGGGTCAAAAGGGGGAAGGTGAAGCCAAAAGAAAAGGGAGAGCACCCCACTCACACAGCAAAAACGTGATGTGCACACAAAATAAATCTTGAACGGGGGTCACACACACACACGGGGATCACCACCACCCAGGAGGACCACCACCACCACCGTCGGCCTTCAGCTCTAGGAGGGGGAAAGGAAAACACAATTAAGAGGGCTCTGTCAAACAAATCAATGATAACTAATACAAATAAATTCCAAATGAAAACTAAATGAAGAAATTATACCATCAATCACATAACACATAACCAAAACAATATAACCAACCCTTGTCTACCTCCACATTCACACACACACACACACGCAGTCCAGGTGAGTGGCTGAAAGTCCAGGTAGAGCCCGTAGCAGCGCACACGAGCGGCAGCCAAACACACACACATACACCAACCGGCACCACGCGCAGTAGCAGCGGGAGCAGGGTCAGTAACAGGAAGGAAGTCGGTCAGTAGGCCGACAAGACCCCGAACCAAGCCGAAGCAGCAAGGAGGGCAGAAACATAGTAGCAGCAGACTGGCAGCGAAGCAGCGGTAGCATGTAGCCGTGGCTAAATATCCATGACGGATAGTGCTCTTCTTACTCAGCTTTAGCGTCCAAAAACCCCGGTTCAGTCCGGTCACTCAACGTCCCCTCCAAAGAGGGAGAGGGGTGAAGAGGGTCGGCGTGGCGGGGGGAGTAGGCCACCACGCGCCATACAACCGGCCGGCTGTTAGAGGGAGAGGAGCGAAAAGACACTTAGCACCTGGCTTACAGCGATTAAAAACAGAAACTCTCAGTGACTCACCTACGCGCCGGTCGGCGGCAGTTAACGACCCATTATGTCGCCTCGACCGCGGCGGAGATGCCGGATCTATTAAGGAGTTACGGTTTGAATTAAATTAAAACAACGCTCACAATGTACACAAACAGCACGCTAAAGTGTGCCTACCTGTGCTCTGCTGGGAGCAGCCATGCAACGACCTGTCAGTGGGCGGGCCGAAGAAGCAGGAAGCGAGAGGTCAGGAGGAGGGACACGGCCTACTTTTATACTCTAGGCTTGAGCAACGATTGGCTACAAGCTAAAAAGGAGTGTCGGTGTAGCAGAACCCTGTGTTCAATATAACAGTGGTGCCTCATACCACTACAATCCATCCCCCCCCATTTTCATCGTCGACCCGACGATGCTCTTTAAATAAAAATCTAAAACCACGATGCCCTTTAAGCAAGGATCTCGACTCTAAAACCACAGTTTAAAGAAAGCGAGACAGCAATTGAATGGACGGCCGAGGGCCCAGGCTAAACAACCAGCAGCCCACACCCCGGCAAAGTCCTACCACCGAGTTCGACTACGAGCTCAAGTGGCCAAGGTATGGGACTGGCAGTCCATTGGTCGCCTGAAGCTGAAGCCAATGGCAAGACTGAAGTTTCTCTCCGTCCTAAGTCTCAAATGTTGCCGGAAAAAGCCTTCTCTGACAGTGGACACATAAAACTCATTAACGCAAGGGAGAACTCTTGAAAGATCTCCCCACTTTGCTGTCGCGTCAAAAAAACACCTCTTTATTTCTTCAACCACCTCTCCCTCTGAATTTCTTAAAGACTATAAGCTCTGAGCACTAATACTACGGCTACTGCTACAAAAAAACAAAAACAATGGACTCACCGCTGGTTCGCCTTAAGCTGCAGTTCATTCACACACAGGCAATCACAAGCAATCTGAAAACCAAAAAAAAGAAAACATAGAACACACGTCTCCACCTCCACTGAGTATATCCTGCCAACAACCTAGAGTTGTGACCTTGCAGCGGAGCAGTAGGCAGCAACAGAGCGCAGCGGAGCATAACAGAGCCAAGTTTTGCCAAGTTAGATAACTTGCCAAGTTAGATAACTTGCAGAAACTGAGAAAACTGAGAAAAGGAGAAAAGGAGAAAAGAAAAAGTGAGAAGAAATGGGGAAACCTAAAGGCGCCGATGGCTCCGATGCTGAATCAGTGCTAGACGCCGTGAACGAGGGCATGGCGGCAATGAGAGAAGACCTGAGAAGATTGAGAGAACATGGAGATGTCGTAGCTGACAGAAACCTGAGAAACATGAACGAAGCCATGAATGACAACCTGAAGGCGTTTAAGCTCGAGCTGAAAAGTGACCTGAAAGAAATAAAGAAGAAGATGGATTCTCTCCAAAAGTCGGTAGTGGAAATCAAAGTGGAAATCAACGAGCTACAGGAAGAAAATGCAAAAAAAGACCAGCTTCTAAAGGAGATGGGAAACAGAATGGAAGAAATGGACCAGCAAGGAAGACTCAACGAGGTGATTGTGACTGGTCTCAAGATCAAGCACCAGACCTACGCAAGGGCGGCTGCGGCTGCAGCCGGCCCACCTGAAGAATCAGATATCAAATCTGTGGAGAAGCAGGTGTCTGAGTTCCTGGCCGGCAAAGATATCGATGTGGATTTCAACAACGTGGAAGTATGTCACCTCTTACCCCGGAGGCAAGAGGCTGGAACACGAGCTGTCGTGCTGAGATTCACCAATAGAAAATACAAGACTGCACTGCTGAAACAGGGCAAGAAGCTCAAAGGCTCAAACGTCTACATAAATGAGAATCTCACCAAAAAGAATGCCGGCATCGCCAGACAAGCTCGCCTACTGAAGAAAGGGGGGAAGATTCAACACACCTGGACGGCAAACTGCAGAATCTACATCAAAACGAATGGATCATCACCTGAGGATGTCCAAATAATACAAATAAGGAGCGAGGACGAGCTGGAGAAATTCAACAACTAAGGTATGGCTCACAAACACTCCATAACATCAACACAGCAAAGCACAAGGGTTCCTACACAGACTGAAAAAATGATGGAAATATCAGAGAGGATTGCTGAACTTGAAAGTGTGGAGCTGATTATAAATCAAGATGTGAACCATACCTTAACAGACCCGAATGAAGGAATTGACCCGAATACTCACTTTTATCTTAACATGACTGAGAAATGCCAGTACTACACTGAAGACCAATACAATCAGAGCATTGAGATGGATGGAAAACTGTCTCTAATTCACTTTAACAGCAGGAGTTTATACACTAACTTTGACCACATCAAGGAATACCTACAACACTTCAATCATCACTTCAACATCATTGCGGTGTCGGAAACATGGATTAATGAAGACAAAGGAGCGGATTTTTTCCTGGATGGATACAAGCTTGTTTGTGTTAACAGAAGAAGCAAAGTTGGAGGAGGAGTGGCCCTGTTCATTGACAATGAAATTAAGTATGACACTGTACAAAATATGTCTAAAGCTGTTGACCACTTAATGGAATGTGTGACAATTGAAATATGTGTGACAAATGGTAAAAATATAGTTGTAAGCTGTGTTTACAGAGCACCAGATTCAAAAATAGAAGATTTCAATGAATGTGTGGGAGAAATATTATCAGAAACTAGCCAAAAGAGAGTTTTCATCTGTGGTGATGTAAATATTGACTTGCTCAATCCAAAACAAAACACGATGATCGACGAATTCATTAATATGATGTATACAATGGGCTTACAACCTCTCATCACACGCCCTAGCAGGATCACAACACACAGTGCTACTCTAATTGATAATATTTTTACTAACGTTAACGACATAACAAGAGGACTCCTGATAAATGATATAAGTGACCACCTACCAATCTTTGCTATCTATGACTGGAAACACACTGTGAGACAGACACCTAACAAAAACATTTACATTAGGGTCAGGACCGAAGAAGGAATGAATGCACTGAAAAATGAACTACTGAGGCAAAACTGGAACAATGTTTACAATGAAACAGATGTGAATGATGCATATGACTCCTTTTTGCAAACATTTAAAATACTATATGACAGACACTGTCCTATGAAAAAAAGACACAAATCAGAACAAGGAGGGGAAACCATGGCTGACAAAACCATTGATAAATGCCTGCAAGAAGAAAAACACTCTGTACAGACAGTTCCTGAAATTAAGAACGACACAGTCAGAAGTGAAATACAAAAGATATAGAAACAAACTACATAGCATTTTGAATGAACGCAAGAAAGAATATTACAGCAATCTACTAGCAGAAAACATGAATCACACTAAAAAACTATGGGATATTTTAAACAATGTGACAAAAAATAAAAGGGCAAAACCAAGCTACCCTCCCTACTTCAACTATAACGACATGCAGGAAGATAACCCGGGAGTCATAACAAACAGATTCAACCAATTCTTTGTAAATATTGGGCCAGAGCTAGCCAAGGACATTCCTGACTCACCCCTGCACTGGGACCACTTTGATAAGGACGGAGACAGAAATCCCAGCTCAATGTTTCTCTCACCAGTTAAGGCCTCAGAGATTACACACCTGGTCAACAAGTGTGTAGGAAAAACATCTACCGATATTAACGACTTTGACATGAGGCTAATTAAAAAAGTTTTACCAGGTATCATCATACCGCTAACATACATCTTCAATCTGTCGTTTCAAACTGGGACATTTCCCACCAAAATGAAAGTTGCAAAAGTTGTGCCACTGTTTAAGAATGGGGACACACATGAGTTTACCAACTATAGACCAATCTCAATACTGCCACAACTGTCAAAAATCTTGGAGAAGCTTTTCAACAGTAGACTAGACAACTTCATCAATAAACACAAACTGCTATATGACAGCCAATATGGATTCAGAAAGAACCACTCAACTGCCTTAGCTCTAACTGAGTCTGTGGAAATAATCACTGACGCCATTGACCGGAAATTACATTCAATAGGTATCTTCATAGACCTGAAAAAAGCATTTGACACCATTAACCACAATATTTTAATAGCTAAACTGGAGAGATATGGCATTAGAGGTATAGTTCTGGAGTGGGTTAAGAGCTACTTACACAAGAGATCCCAATATGTGAAAATAGGTGATAACACATCAACTTGCCTGGACTTAATCTGTGGGGTCCCACAGGGGTCAGTTCTGGGTCCGAAGCTATTCATACTATACATAAATGATATATGCAATGTGTCCAATATTCTGAAATTAATATTATTCGCAGATGATACTAATATCTTCTGTTCTGGGGGTGACTTGAGCCAACTTGTGGAAACAGTAAACCAGGAAATGGCTAAGCTTCATGTGTGGTTCAATATAAACAAATTATCACTAAATCTAGGGAAAACTAAATACATGCTATATGGGAAAAAAGGTTGTAATAAGAGTATTAACATCCAAGTAAATGGAGTGAATATTGAAAGGGTCAGTGAGAACAAAGTACTGGGAGTAATTATTGATGACATGTTAAGTTGGAAACCACACATAAGACACCTAAAAAGTAAGATAGCCAGGAGTGTGTCCATACTCTGGAAAGCACAAAAAATAATAAATCAAAAAGCACTTCACCTGCTGTATTGGGCACTAGTCGCTCCACACTTGCAATACTGTGCAGAGGTGTGGGGTCACACATATAAAGGCTCCACTCATCCCTTGTTAATACTCCAAAAAAGAGCTCTGAGAATCTTGCATTATGCCAACTATAGGGCACACACAAATCAATTATTCATGGATTCAAGAATACTCAAACTATATGACTTGATAAATTACCGTACTATACAAATGATGTACAAGGCCGCGAATAATAGCCTCCCAATGAATCTGCAAATACTTTTCCTAGAAAGAGAGGGGAGACACAATCTTAGAGGGAACAAGATTCTCAGACAAAGAAAGGTTCGGACTACGTTAAAATCCTTTTGCTTGTCGATCACAGGTGTCAAACAGTGGAATGCATTAGAAGATGAAGTTAAAAACTCAGAGACACTGAATGTCTTCAAGAGAAAGTATGTCAACTCAACCATTAACCGATACAGAATAACACAGGAGGGCTGATAAAGGTCAGAGACACGAGTCAACAGACACTGTGCTGAGACGGCATGGGAGCATAACAAAAAACATTTTGTACCCAAACAATACGTTTAACCAGAGAAAATTGTATGTCAAAGGTCTAAGCCTGACTGTTTGTGCAGGATGTTGTTATAATGTCTATCAACAAAGTACAGATAAATTGGGGTGCTAATGCATGCTGTGACATTACTGTGAGAGATCAGAGTACTGAAGAACTCAACTGAGCCCTGCCAATCGATAAGCTGAGTTCAATCAACTGGTCCACGATGGATTTGCTGAGCTGGTCACTGAATGCCATTGACAGAGTGTTCTCAACCAGGCGTGCGGGCTCTGGAGAACCCAGATGCCCGGACGGAACCTTCATCTCCGGCTACATCTTGGATGGATGGGAAAAGTGGAGAGTCCTCTGCCTTGCCGCACTGGATGTGGAGGATGTCGAGGACGTGTACATATTCACGTTCATGACAATCGGGATGTTCACCCTGGGATGCGGTATTTTCATGCAATATCAGAAAATGAGGAAGATCGCCTCCGAGCAGAGCAATGCGAGGGCGGACAACGCCACTACTCGAGGTGCTGTGGTCGGGATACGATCTGACATCACAGCAGTTCGTGAATTCGTGTCAATATTGCGAGCTGACATGGCCAAAACTCGGGAGGATATGGCCAAGTTAAGCGCGGCAAAGGCTGCAGAGGAGATGGATGATTGAAAGAATATGGCAAAAAAGGGCTCTTACTCCACACCACACCATCAAATAATCAATACACTGGACTTTGCTCTCTGTCAATTGGACCATTCTATGACTTTGTGACAAGCCAAGCTACAAGATGAGACTGTTGTTCACTCATGACGGACAAATATGGACACATGTGCAAACACACACGTAATCTGTATGTACTGTCTAGAGCTAAACTTCAGCTCTGTATACTGCCTGCTGCCAACATGTCATGTCAAATGTCATAAGTAAAAGTATGTTATATCAAAATGTAAAAAAAAAAAAAAAAAAAAAAAAAATTAAGTTATGATCTGTAAACTATCTACTACCGTAACATGTTATGTCAAAATGTCATAAGTAAAAGAATGTTACATCAAAATGTAGTGTGTGTGTATGTATGTATATATATATATATATATGTATGTATGTATGTATATATATATATATATATATAATAATAAGAAAAGAAGAAAAAAAGCAAAAAGATATGTATGTATGACAAATATTCTTATTCTGTGGGTAATGGGGGCGGGACTAGATAAGCTTTTGCTTCTCCCGCTTTTCCCTTTCGGCCATGTATTGTATTATTTGATGATGAAGTGTGATGATGATGATTTAAATTGACATGCCCGAAATAAACAAATTGATTGATTGATTGACAACGCCAAGTGTGGCAATACGAGGGTGTACTTCTATTATGTTATATACTAAATTTGTCGCCAACAACGCCACCTTGGGTTAGGGCCCAAGGACCCATACTAAAGGTCAACTATCACCTATCAAAGGACACTCAGGTTCGTTCACTCAGGGAGGGTAGGAGACGGAGTTCAATGATCACATACAAAAGTTTATTTAAAATTGATGACAAGGTTTGCAAAAAGGAAATTAATAAACAGGAGGCCCAGGAGAAGGGGATTGCAGGCTGAGGCTTACCGGCCGGAGGAGGGGTCAAAAGGGGGAAGGTGAAGCCAAAAGAAAAGGGAGAGCACCCCACTCACACAGCAAAAACGTGATGTGCACACAAAATAAATCTTGAACGGGGGTCACACACACACACGGGGATCACCACCACCCAGGAGGACCACCACCACCACCGTCGGCCTTCAGCTCTAGGAGGGGGAAAGGAAAACACAATTAAGAGGGCTCTGTCAAACAAATCAATGATAACTAATACAAATAAATTCCAAATGAAAACTAAATGAAGAAATTATACCATCAATCACATAACACATAACCAAAACAATATAACCAACCCTTGTCTACCTCCACATTCACACACACACACGCAGTCCAGGTGAGTGGCTGAAAGTCCAGGTAGAGCCCGTAGCAGCGCACACGAGCGGCAGCCAAACACACACACATACACCAACCGGCACCACGCGCAGTAGCAGCGGGAGCAGGGTCAGTAACAGGAAGGAAGTCGGTCAGTAGGCCGACAAGACCCCGAACCAAGCCGAAGCAGCAAGGAGGGCAGAAACATAGTAGCAGCAGACTGGCAGCGAAGCAGCGGTAGCATGTAGCCGTGGCTAAATATCCATGACGGATAGTGCTCTTCTTACTCAGCTTTAGCGTCCAAAAACCCCGGTTCAGTCCGGTCACTCAACGTCCCCTCCAAAGAGGGAGAGGGGTGAAGAGGGTCGGCGTGGCGGGGGGAGTAGGCCACCACGCGCCATACAACCGGCCGGCTGTTAGAGGGAGAGGAGCGAAAAGACACTTAGCACCTGGCTTACAGCGATTAAAAACAGAAACTCTCAGTGACTCACCTACGCGCCGGTCGGCGGCAGTTAACGACCCATTATGTCGCCTCGACCGCGGCGGAGATGCCGGATCTATTAAGGAGTTACGGTTTGAATTAAATTAAAACAACGCTCACAATGTACACAAACAGCACGCTAAAGTGTGCCTACCTGTGCTCTGCTGGGAGCAGCCATGCAACGACCTGTCAGTGGGCGGGCCGAAGAAGCAGGAAGCGAGAGGTCAGGAGGAGGGACACGGCCTACTTTTATACTCTAGGCTTGAGCAACGATTGGCTACAAGCTAAAAAGGAGTGTCGGTGTAGCAGAACCCTGTGTTCAATATAACAGTGGTGCCTCATACCACTACAATAGGGCTGAGGGAACATAGGGCTGTGGGAACATAGGCACGCTCCCGCGGGGAGAACGCAGAGCCAGCAAGATGCGGACAGACGGTGGTGGAGTTTTGTGGGAACTATCGGCTTAAGAGTGCAGAACACCGGAGCAGAGACTTAGCCTACATGCCAGGGCTCCGTAGAGGAGCCCGCAGCGGAGAAATCAAGTCGGGAATGTGGATAAGGTAGGCTGAGTAGTAGGAAACATACCGGCAGTGGCCTGAGTCAGGCCTGCTGCGGTGAGGTTGGCTCAGTAGATTACGGTTTTTGATGAGGGGTTTGGCCAATGCAGGCTGAAAACTGACAGCTGATAGGTATTTCACACGCTGTCAGGTGAAGTGGTCTGGCAGAGCAGGACGTTAATCTGTTCAAATCCGTTAGAATCCTCACCCCCGATGGCTTAAATTATAATTGTCCCAACCAACTGGTTTATTGAAAAACAACTGAAAACTGTCAGGACCACATAATGTAACATGTGGTCCAGACATAAGACTGTCTATTGTTAGGTTTTTAGTTGAGTTTTCTGTCTTTGTCTCATTTCCTGTTTTATTTTGAAGTCTGTGTCCTACCCCTGTCTTCCTGTCAAGTTTCCCGCTTGTGTGATTGTCTTCCCCGCCCCAATGTGTTTCACCTGTGTCTCGTTGTCTCCCTAGTGTGTGGCTTATAAACTGTGCTTCCCATTCCTCCTGTGCCAGATTGTCTCGTTGTGTCGTTGTGAGCATTCCAGTATTATTTCCCTGAGTGTTCTTCGTGTGACCTGTTTAGTGTATTTCTGACCTTTGAGCTAGCCTGCTCGGGAGCGTGCCTATGTTCCCACAGCCCTATGTTCCCTCAGCCCTATGTTCCCTCTGGACTCTCTCTACCTATCTGGACTCTACCTATCTGGCCTGTCTAGCCTCTACCTGGTCTTTTTACTAAACTTAACCAACTCCTTTCTTCATTGCCTAAACCCAACCAATGGTGGGACCAAAGGGCTGAGGGAACATAGGGCCTAATTTTCAGTGACAACAAAAGTTCGAAATGAGGGAACATAGGGCTGAGGGAACATAGGGCTGTGGGAACATAGGCATGACCCCGCCTGCTCGATCTGTACTGTTGCCTGATTAATTGACCTCCTGGTTTTCACCCTTTTTTGAATAAACAACCCTGATTCTGCCTGAACCCTCTGACTCTGTATTGTGTTGCTTTTGAGTTCCTGACAAAAACTAATTTTTTCTCTTCTCTGTCAGTGTAATAACATAGGGCTGAACTCTTCGGTGCTCTCCGCATAAATACGTAGTAAAGCCCACAGAGGACATGTCCTGATAAAATCTGATCCATATCCCAGTTAAAGTCCTTTAAAGTTATAATATGTAGCATTTCCATATAAGATTGTCTAAAACTGAGTAGACCTATGATAGATATATTTTTATTTGTGTTTTTACGTAATCCCAAATGTTTTGAGAATCAAATTCATGATCCAGAGTACTGATCATTCGGTCACTTTTCAATAGTGTTCAGAAAAGCAATTCTTTGGAGATTACTAAATCACCAGAATCAGTTCATTAAAAAGATTTGCTCAAAAACTCTATTCACCGAATTGTTCAGTAGTAGGCGGGAGCCCTGACTGCACAGTGCATAGTCTGGCTCCCTTAACTGATACACAGTCGAACGATTCATGTTTCAGTTCATGGCTCAGCCCTGAGGCTCACATTCACTGTGTAGTACTTTTAAAGGGATAGTTCACCCAAAATTGAAATTGCACTCATTATCTACTCACCCTCATGTCGACTATGGGCTGAGAGAAGTTTCAGGAAGCAACACTAATTGTGAATCAATTTCACCTGTTGTTGTGCAAATGAAACAGACAACAGGTGGAAATGAGAGGCAATTAGCAACAGTGTTGGGTATAGTTACTTTTGAAAGTAGTTAATTAAGTTACAACGTTACCATCAGTTAAAAGTAATCAGTTACGTTACTGCGTTACCTATGAATAAAAGTAACGCGTTAGAGTACTCATGCGTTACCAAAAATTAAAAGCCTTTTGCAGCGCCTCGCACATGCTGCAACTTAACAGACAGACACACAGCCTCTTTTAAATGCACTGAGTCCTGACGAATAGTCATCCAACCAAATTAACTCTACAGGATAACAATAACAGGAAAGACAGTCAGAAATATGCAACATAGCGTGTGTTTTTTTTTTTTTTGATCGCAGAACTGATCAAAATTCAGGAGTTGCCGTGAATCCCTCTCAGCGGCTTCACTGCTCGATCTGTCTGTCAGTTTGAATGGAGGACTCACGTGTGGAGAGGAGGGAGGCTGGCGAGACGTGAACGTCCTGCCTTGTGTGTAATAAAAGTTTTTTAAAAATGCGGTTAAATGTACTGGTATCACACTGCTGCTACGGCAGCTATAGAGTAGAGATCTGGGCTGGACCGGGGGAGAACTGAGCTGCCGCTCGCCAAGAGGGAGCTGCTGAAAGCAGCAAGCACTGAGAGCCGGCCCGGGCTGCTTGTTGCTGCTGGAGAAGCAGGTCCGTACGTGGAGCTGATTCATGTAAATGGGCCCTTAAATTGGATGTGGATTTTTTTTGCGGTCGATAGAAGCTTATCACCAACGCAGAGTGTTTTTACCATTATGTTCTTGTCCTTTTCGCCGGCGAATTGAAACGCACACACACAGGCAACGTAGGTCGGCAGGACACAGACGCATCACAGCGCTGCGCCTCGGCTGACACATCCGCAGGTTGCACAGTAGTCTGTCTGACAAAAAGCAGGCTGCAGTCGGGATTTTCATTTCCTTATCCGGCGAAAAGTAACGGATTACTTTTTTAAAAAGATAACTAAGTTACTGATTGCTCAACTCACGAAACTAACGCGTTACGTTACACGTTACTCGAAAAAAGTAATTAAAGTACTCTAACGCGTTACTTTGTAACTTTGTAACGCGTTACCCACAACACTGATTAGCAAGACTACCCCTATAAAGGAATGGTTCTGCAGGTGTGACCACAAACTATTACAGCTTGGTCGCACTGGACGCGGAACCGAAGCGCAGCGCCCTGGAGCGGAGGCAGTTTCAGATCGGCGCACATGTTAACCGGTCTGCCTGGTCGCACATCTCGCGCTGTGGAGCGCTGTGCGCGCGCCTGCAGCGCTTCAGATCGGTTCATTTCTATTTTTCACGCGAGCCACGCGCGCCGAGACCGCCGTCTGTCAAGCTGGATAGACCGAATCGTACCAGACAGGAAGTCGGGCACAGAAAAGGCGAGAGAATCCGGTCAATTTTCAAAATAAAATAATTAAATGATGATTAACTAAGTTGTTGCTTGTCCATCTATACATATTTGACCGTTGCGTCTGCACATGAGACACACACACACACACACACACATGTTTAAAATGACGTGTGTGTGGAAAACCGAGTGAATACGAGTATGAGCGACTGCAGTCGATGTCTGACCGGCGCGGAGAGAGGAGGAGAAGTACGCTCCTAGTGCGACCACCCAAGCGCCCGAGAAGCCGCGCGCAGTGCGCGCGCTCAGCTTCCGCGTGCAGTGCGACCAAGGGGTTACTCTGTTCCCGTTGTTTCTGGCTGATGTTTTGGTCACTTTTGAATTTTGTTAGTTTTCTCTAGTGTTCCCTAGATGTACAGTAGCATGAGGCAGTGTCTACAACCAACAGAAGTTGCTCAGGTTGTGCAGCTCATCCAAGATGGCACATCAATGTGAACTGTGGCAAGAAGGTTTGCTGTGTCTGTCAGCACAGTGTCCAGAGCATGGAGGAGATACCAGGAGACAAGCCAGTACACCAGGAGACGTGGAGGGGGCCGTAGGAGGGCAACAAGCCAGCAGCAGGACCACTACCTCCTCCACTGTGCAAGAAGGAACAGGAGGAGCACTGCCAGAGCTGTCAGGACCAGACGGACAGGACAGGACCCACAGAGCAGATCTGAGATGAACAGGTTCCATAGACGGAGTTTATTACCAGGCAAGAGTCGATACACAGGAAGTCAGTCCACAGGGCTACAGTTCAAAAACGTGAGGCAGAGGCAGGTCGAGAAACAGGCGGGGGTCAGATACCAAAAACAGGTAACACAGAATACTACACTAGGGGAAATCCACGAGGAACAGGGCCAGAACACTACAGTCACAGACGTAGATGAACTGACAAAGACACATGGGGAGAGTGGGGTATACAAGCACAAGAGGGATGAGACACAGGTGCTGACAATCAGTAATCAAGGGAGAACTAGACAGGAAGTGAGGAATACATGCAGGGAGAGAAAATAAAAGACAAACAGGAAACACAAAACAACAAGTCAAACTTTACGGGCCCTGACAAGAGCTCTGCAAAATGACCTCCAGCAGGCCACTAATGTGCATGTTTCTGTTCAAACTGTCAGAAACAGACTCCACGAGGGTGGTATGAGGGCCCGACGTCCACAAGTGAGGCCTGTTCTTCCAGCCCGACACCGTGCAGGGCGATTGGCATTTGCCAGAGAACACCAATATTGGCAGATTCGCCAGTGGTTCCCTGTGCTCTTCACAGATGAGGTCAGGTTCACACTGAGCACATGTGACAGACGTGACAGAGTCTGGATACGCCATGGAAAACGTTTTGCTGCCTGCAACATCCTCGAGCATGACCGGTTTGGTGGTGGGTCAGTAATGGTGTGGGGAGGCATTTCTTTGGATGGCCGCACAGCCCTCCATGTGCTAGCCAGAGGTTCCCTGACTGCCATTAGGTACCAGGATGAGATCCTCAGACCCATTGTGAGACCATATGCTGGTGCAGTGGGCCCTGGGTTCCTTCTAATGCATGCCAATGCCAGGCCTCATGTGGCTGAAGTGTGTCAACAGTTCCTCCATGATGAAGGTATTGATGCTATGGAGTGGCCTGCCTGTTCCCCAGACCTGAATCCAATTGAGCACAGCTGGAACATCACGTCTTGTTCCATCCGCCAACGCCACGTTGCACCACAGACTGTCCAGGAGTTGACTGATGCTTTAATCCAAGTCTGGGAGGCGATCCCTCAGGAGAACATCCGCCGCCTCATCAGAAGCATGCTCAAGCGTTGTAGGGAGGTCATACAGGCACGTGGAGGCCACACACACTACTGAGCCTCATTTTGGCTGTCTTTACACTGCACGGTTCAAGTGGCCCAATTCCGATTTTTTTCTCTCAAGTGGCTCAGATCGGATCTGTAACATGAAAGTGTAAACGGGACAAATGCGCATGGAATCGGATATTGCAGTCTAAACAGACAGATCGGATCTTCCCTGGCAATGCGTGTCATACGTCATCAATGATAATATTAATTCACGTGCTCACGCGTCTCGCTGAACCTCTGTAGTCCGTGATTGACACGTGGGGCTGACCTGGACTACCGTGGCCAGCTGTGGCCAGCTGTAATCACTGTCACAGGCGTTACAGTGTTTAATAAACTCGTTGTTGGGACCTAGCCCAGTCAAAATGGAGGACAAAACTGCATGGTTTTCCTTTGTCTCCCAGACAAAGGAAAACCATTGAACTCAGCCTCCCAGCGTCCTTCACCTTTTCACACCTAGGTGTGAAACCTCCACTACTGACCCCCCATTGGTCAGGTATGGCCCCAGGACCTGTGAGGTCACAGGCCATATAAAAGGAGAAGTGCCCTTCTCTTCCCTCTCTTCGTCTCTTCTCTTGCCCGCTCTTCAGAAGGAGCTGCCGCTCCTCTCAGCTCCTCACCTGGAGCTACTGCTACAGCTCTCCAATCTCCATGAGGCCTGCCTGCACAAGGCAGACGCCTCCACTGGTAGCGCCGCGAGTGCCTACCAACGGATTAAAGAAAAGGAACCAGCTAGCACGACGCAAGCTCTGCTAGTTGAGCTACGGAGCCACAACGCCAAGCAGAACAACCAACCAACTCTGCAAGGAGAAGGACTCTCCTCAACGGAACTCAAACTACACAGCCAGGACGGCTGTAGTTCACTGGACAAAGACACAATCACTGGACTTGACCGCCACAACAGGACCAGCAAAACCTGCAACCGCAGGAATCCCCACCAGCACCGGATCTTCTCACCTTCATGTGACTTGGTAACGTAACTGGGCCTAGTTAGAATTACCTTGTACCTTGACTAAGCATAGAGTACTTCAACCATGCCAATGTATGTATTGATTGAAATCAGTTTAAATACTTGAGCTTTGTTGTTGTTGCTTTGTTGTTGTCAGCTATAGTCTCATATTTAGTTAACCTATGTTTAACATGCAGCTTGAGCGTTGAACAAAGGACACACCTTTGTTCACCTCCCCCACATCACATGTGGTTGGTCTTAGAGGCCATCTTGGAGGCCATTTGGTTGTAACTCCCTTTGTCTCAGGACAAAGCAACCATCCTCCATCTTTTCCATTGTCTGAGATCACACTTCACACCTCACAGACACATGGTCACCGACACATAGCCATACACTCTCACCAACACACACACACACACACACACACACACACGTGTACATAGTGTATGTAGCTTGTCTTAGTTTCATGTTTTGTTATTCCATTTTCTAGATGTGTCCAATAAACTTCCTTGAAACTTTACTCGTCTGTTAATGTTGTACAATTAGTGAGTATGCCAACCTCTACGCAGTAGAACTTCTAAATCCTTCAACTTTGCAGCTATTGATAATGTTAATTTGTTTATAATTATTAATTTAATCATTAAACAAGGTTCTATATTAATAGTTAGCACACCCTTTTGAGACTGACTTTGGTACATTGGCTGTCTGGTGCCCCGAAGTGGATTTAATAAAATTAAATCCCATTAATAAATTTTATAGTAATTATTGATATTTTGGTATTGATATTTTACTAATTTGATAGCCAATAACCCTCTTAATAATAACTTTACTTATAGTTGTGTTAGAGCACAACATTAAATGGTTTCCCCGTGCGAGACATAATTACACTTTCTCTTTAGTTGTGCTAGAGCACAACATAAATGGTGCCCCCTTTGTGAGGCATCATAATAAATCTTAAATACATTTTCTTATAGTTGGGATAACCCCAACATAAATGGTGCCCCGTGTGAGGCTGTGTACTGTTGGCATTTATTCACATTTGTACAATATTAATTTTGAGCAAAAGTTTGGACATTACTGAAAGTGAAATCCAAAACTGAACTAACCAAAAGTTCACATTCAACAGAGTGAGTCTGCTGCACGAGTAGACATCTGACTTTGCATGCAGAAAGTGAATTGTGCTGAATTTTGATTTATTCCTGAGTTTTGCTAAAACTCTTTTGAGAATTAAGCCCATTGTGCTGCATTAAGAATTTGCGACTGTTGCTAGTCTTTCCAGTTGAGTCTTCTCTGTAGGAACTTTAAGAATTCCTGTCCCGCATTTGAATACCACGTATTCAATGCTACTTTGTTCTGTCAAAATTGGTTGTTAAGCTAAGTGCTCCCCTTACCCTTAACTTTAAGACACAGCGTGCCGCCGGCCCTGTGTAACCTAGAGAGCTTGTACCGGTTGTCACTGCCATGCATTTCAACCTGATTAAGAATAGAGCTTGAAGATAGAGCCATAGTGTGCTGCCAGCCCTGTGAAGTTTTGTACCTTGCTGTCACTCCCAGCTTGAGTTACTGTAAGAAACCACTTGAGTAGTGCATAGCCAAAGCTACACTACAAGGTGTCTGCCACGCAACACCGCTGCAAACAATTTGCTTTGCTTTATAGGTTTCTCAGATTTGCTTAATCTCACCTCCCAGAGTAACAATGGAGAACCCCTCTGTAGAGCAGTTCATGTTTGCCCTGGCTCAGAGCCTAAACCCCGGCTACTCTGAACTCATCAACAAGTTGAATCTCAGTGAGTGTAGGAAAGAATTGGACTTGCTACTTAATGACAGATGGGATGCTCAGAGAGCATCCAAGGGCCCGTTGTTACGATGCATGCTTCTGATCTGCCACAGACAGGCCAGTCTTTCAGTTCAGACCAAAGCAACTCTGGAACAAGAGGTAGAGTCCCTAAGAGTGCAAAATGCTAGTCTACTTCAAGAAGTGAAGACAGCAAATCACAAAGCCTTACGTTACCTAGAAAGCTTGCACTCAGCAGAGTTAGATCTCTGCTCACAGAAGGAGGAGTTGTTTAAACTTAGGTCAGAACGGTTTGACTCTCCACAGTCTTTCAGACATAGTGATTCAGGTTACTCTGATTCACACTCCTCCCATGGAGAAAGGTTAACTCCTTCCCCATGCAGATGGGGACATTTCCCACCTGACCTGAAGTCCTTGGGAACTAAGTCAGCTCCCCAGCCTCCACTAAGGTGCAGAGGTAACAGCCACCTGGCTTCCCATCTTTCTCACGTAGATAGTGAGGAGACATGTAGCGTATCATCTAGTGTATATACTGCACCTCATTCTCAACCAGGTAACTATGCTTTCACCCGTGCTCAGCCCTCCAAAGGGGGGACTAGAGCATTTCAGGACTGTTCATCCTCTTCCCTGCAACACCAGGAGAGTGATGACAGGTGTTCAGTCCCTGTCTTCCCACCTGTAAGACCCAGAGCACAGGCGGTAGATGTCCAGGATAGCTTAGTCTCGCCTTCATCTGACAGGACCACCCAGTATCCCCGCCTTGAAGTGCTTGAGTTCCTAGCTAAGGACTTACAATTCTTTGATCCTGACAATGGTAATCATAACATTGATGATTACCTCAGTGAACTAGACCACAGCCTAGTTGACTTACCAAGCGCTACCCACAGGGAGAAAGTCAAACTTGTGTGGAAAACCAGCTCAAAAGCTGTTCACAAGTTCATGCAGTCACTTCCTCCCAGAGTCAGAGACAACTACCATGATCTTTGTCAAGCACTGTTAGATGAGTTTTCTTCCCTGTTGATGAGGTCTCAGGAATAGTTGCAGCTTCTCAAATTAAACACTCCCGTCTTGAGCACCCCAGAAACTTTTACAAACGTTTCAGACATGCATATTTTCAAGGAAAGAATGCACCAGGCTTGGAGGAAAGCCCCCTTTTTAAGTCTATGTTTGTGAAAAATCTTCACCCCTCAATATACATGCAGGTTGCACTCATGACAAGGAAGGGTGAGCTCTCAATGCATGAAGTTCGGAAGATGACATATGTGACCTGGGAAACTCTAGTCTCTTTCAAGACACAGGGGAAAACAACTGAGCCCAGCAGCTCAAACATGCAGGTGTCACACAGACCTGCAAGCTCAAGACGTCTCCCTCGCAACACGCCAAAGGGGGGTGACAGTCGGCCACGTCCAGACACCGAGTGCAACCGCCGTGTCCACCATCTGCATAGAGATAGGCATTCACACGGTAGAAGCTGTAGGAAGCCTTATGCTCAAATTGTGGCCCAAAACTATGAGCAATCAGATGATAGCCCCATCATCTCTGACCACAGTGTAAAACATGGTCAGCACCTTTCAGATAGTGACAGTGCTTCTGAATGCCTCTCTGTCTCCAGCTACCAGGAGCGTTACAGCCCTGAGCCAGGTGTGAGGAAACACCAAAGACACAAAAGCTCCAGAGCTTCCTCCTCACACCACAGACAGTCAAACAAGTACTAGTGCAGGATTCCTTGATTTTCTTACAGTTAGAGCTCAGCATGGTTTTGTTAGCAACAGCAGCAAATTCTGATTTGATTCAGCCATCACTGTGATTTCTGCAAGTAATCTTGGATCGACTCCTCTGCAGTATCTTATTAATGACATTGTATTTACCGTTAGACACCTATCATGACATGTCATTCACCTTTCTCACCATAGCATCACTAACACCCACATCCCATCATTTACACTGACGAATAACTAAAAGATGTTATTTTGTGTGTTATGTTTCATTCTGTATGTAAGTGGATTTTGTTCTGTAGTCTGTCTATGCTTAGTCAAGATAGATAGAAACCAAATGCCCAGTTGGTTTGTGAACTGCCCAGACATTTTGAATGGACTATGGACTATGGTGCTCACAGGATCACACATCACGTGGGATCCTGAGACCAAAGGGGGGATGTTGGGACCTAGCCCAGTCAAAATGGAGGACAAAACTGCATGGTTTTCCTTTGTCTCCCAGACAAAGGAAAACCATTGAACTCAGCCTCCCAGCGTCCTTCACCTTTTCACACCTAGGTGTGAAACCTCCACTACTGACCCCCCATTGGTCAGGTATGGCCCCAGGACCTGTGAGGTCACAGGCCATATAAAAGGAGAAGTGCCCTTCTCTTCCCTCTCTTCGTCTCTTCTCTTGCCCGCTCTTCAGAAGGAGCTGCCGCTCCTCTCAGCTCCTCACCTGGAGCTACTGCTACAGCTCTCCAATCTCCATGAGGCCTGCCTGCACAAGGCAGACGCCTCCACTGGTAGCGCCGCGAGTGCCTACCAACGGATTAAAGAAAAGGAACCAGCTAGCACGACGCAAGCTCTGCTAGTTGAGCTACGGAGCCACAACGCCAAGCAGAACAACCAACCAACTCTGCAAGGAGAAGGACTCTCCTCAACGGAACTCAAACTACACAGCCAGGACGGCTGTAGTTCACTGGACAAAGACACAATCACTGGACTTGACCGCCACAACAGGACCAGCAAAACCTGCAACCGCAGGAATCCCCACCAGCACCGGATCTTCTCACCTTCATGTGACTTGGTAACGTAACTGGGCCTAGTTAGAATTACCTTGTACCTTGACTAAGCATAGAGTACTTCAACCATGCCAATGTATGTATTGATTGAAATCAGTTTAAATACTTGAGCTTTGTTGTTGTTGCTTTGTTGTTGTCAGCTATAGTCTCATATTTAGTTAACCTATGTTTAACATGCAGCTTGAGCGTTGAACAAAGGACACACCTTTGTTCACCTCCCCCACATCACATGTGGTTGGTCTTAGAGGCCATCTTGGAGGCCATTTGGTTGTAACTCCCTTTGTCTCAGGACAAAGCAACCATCCTCCATCTTTTCCATTGTCTGAGATCACACTTCACACCTCACAGACACATGGTCACCGACACATAGCCATACACTCTCACCAACACACACACACACACACACACACACACACACGTGTACATAGTGTATGTAGCTTGTCTTAGTTTCATGTTTTGTTATTCCATTTTCTAGATGTGTCCAATAAACTTCCTTGAAACTTTACTCGTCTGTTAATGTTGTACAATTAGTGAGTATGCCAACCTCTACGCAGTAGAACTTCTAAATCCTTCAACTTTGCAGCTATTGATAATGTTAATTTGTTTATAATTATTAATTTAATCATTAAACAAGGTTCTATATTAATAGTTAGCACACCCTTTTGAGACTGACTTTGGTACATTGGCTGTCTGGTGCCCCGAAGTGGATTTAATAAAATTAAATCCCATTAATAAATTTTATAGTAATTATTGATATTTTGGTATTGATATTTTACTAATTTGATAGCCAATAACCCTCTTAATAATAACTTTACTTATAGTTGTGTTAGAGCACAACATTAAATGGTTTCCCCGTGCGAGACATAATTACACTTTCTCTTTAGTTGTGCTAGAGCACAACATAAATGGTGCCCCCTTTGTGAGGCATCATAATAAATCTTAAATACATTTTCTTATAGTTGGGATAACCCCAACATCGTCATCCCTGTAAATGAGGGAAACCTCAGTGACCAACGAGTTAAAATAAAGGTTTAAATGAATAAAAAAAAAAAAAAATTGTGGTGTCCGCGCGTCTGTTTTTTTCCCCCTCACTAGTTCTTGTTTTCATATAGCCACTACAGTAACATTCATTTCTATGCGGATCGATACGAGGGCAAGCGAGGGAGCGCGAGATAAACATCAGATTTCACGTTTTCCTACCGGCAAAAACTGAACCGAGCCGATAAGAAATCAAGAGAGGAAAAACAAACATTGTATACAAATGTGTGAGGCTGTCCCCGTCCTCACGACGTGAGCGACGGAGGATCAAACGGTGGCACAACTGTCACTGTCACTCAGCTGCTCATCTCACAGCAGCTCCGCTCCACGCAGCCACTTCACGTTATTTTGTAACGTTCACTTTGTAAGTGACGTGTTGGATATAAACTCTGAACACCAGACTCACCTTTGTTGAAAAATATTCTTATATTATTACGTGACAATTTCCTGAAATCACTAGTTTATTTCCAGCGGGTCGTTTCATGCAGGCACAGCAGGTGTAAATGCAGATTATCAGATCTGGGTCACTTCTGATAGAACATGTAAATAGACCGTCAAAAAAATCGGATATAGGCAACAAATCGGAATTGGGCATCAAGACCTGCAGTGTAAAGACAGCCTTAGACTTGTCTGGAGGAATTTTCGTTGACGTTGGAGCAGCCTGCAATGTGATTTTCCACTTTTATTTTGAGTATGGTTCTGAATCAAGACCTCCATGGGATGATAATTTTGATTTGCATTGATCATTTTTATGTTATTTTGTTCTCAACACACTCTACTATATATTGAAAAATGATTTTCAACTACAAAATTTCATTAATTGAGATTGAAGATGTGTTGTTTAAAGCAGATATCAGTGGAATGTTTTTGTTAATATAAGTCCTAAATAGTCCTATTTTCCGTCAGCAATCACTTACATGAAGTATTTCAGCCTAAACACGAGTCTCTCCGTCACTCTGCTCTGCTGTAACCCGAGGAGAAAATTTTCCTTGTGGGATACAAGTGTTATCCAATGAGGGGAGAGAACGGCATGAAGGGCTGTGTGTGCAGCCAAGGGATGCGCGTGAATGTGGTGACGTAGCACGAGGACCAATTGATGCCTGACAAGGGCGGGGGCTGCTAACTCATGGTGCGTTCAAGGAAACTCGTACTTTGTGTTTTTCCTTCCTGTGAAGTCATACCAGTTCGATCTGGTACGAGTTCACGGGTCGGAAGTTACGAGTGGCCGTTATAGGGAACTTTCACAGACAACAGGACGGTAAAAACACGAGCTACGGGTTACCTGGAACGCTACCAAGTCGTAGTTGTGACTTGAAGCTGTAACTTACGGTTTCAAAAGCCTGCCTTGAACACAGCATTAGCCGAAACGGCCGTGCCACTGATATCTGCTTTAAGTGTTCCCGTTATTTTTTTGAGCAGTGTATTTCCTACCCATCACATTAACTTTTTTTTAAATGATAATAATGACATATTCAATAGCATTACATTTTCATTCATTTTTAGTTCATATCAAGTCCAAACAAGCTTAACAGAGAATGCTCCAGAGCAGAGTTGGCGTCAGAGCAGGTTGGCCATAATCTAAGGCTCCCCACCCCTCTGTCATCTCATTTCGACTGCATAGCATAAGCAAAGCACTGACTCTAAACTGCTTAATTCTATGTTTTTATTTGTTGTAATCACTCGATTGTTTTTGTTATGAGGAGACTTCTGCAGATAACTTGGCTACTAGTACAAACCTAAACCTTAAAGGGAAAGCTTGAGATCAAGTTTGATGACTAGCTATGCCTATCATGTGGTTAGAAGAGGTTGAGACAGTCTTTGTTAACCCTTTCAAAAAGGTTTTGTCTAAGTATAACCGCCTCTCTATGGGTTTTTTTTAGGGCAAACAGCTGTAAATGTTGAAAACCCTTAGTCCTCAATGGGCTTCTATGGTATGTTGCTGGGTCAGGCTGTTTCACAAAGGGGCCCTCTGCTTTTCAGGTATAAAAAGGAAGGTCTCCAGCAGGTAGACAAGCAGTTCAGCTCCAGCAGCAGTACCACCAACAGCAGCAGCAGTAGGACACCTACAGCAACAACACCTGGCAAACATGTCTGGCATGAACATGATGGGAAAGATCACCTTCTACGAGGAGAGGAACTTCCAGGGCCGCTCCTATGACTGCATGAGCGACTGCGCCGACATGTCCTCCTACCTGAACCGCTGCCACTCCTGCAGGGTGGAGAGGGGCTGCTTCATGGTCTACGACCGCACCAACTTCATGGGAAACCAGTACTTCATGAGGAGGGGCGAGTATGCTGACTACATGAGCATGATGGGCATGAGCGACTGCATCAGGTCCTGCCGTACAATCCCCATGTACAGAGGCTCCTACAGGATGAGGATCTACGAGAGAGACAACTTCATGGGCCAGATGCATGAGATGATGGAGGATTGCGACAACATCATGGACCGCTACAGAATGTCCAACTTCATGTCCTGCAATGTGATGGAGGGCCACTGGCTGATGTACGAGCAGCCCCATTACAGAGGAAGAATGTGGTACATGAGGCCCGGAGAGTACAGAAACTTCAGCAGCATGGGCATGAGCGGCATGAGGTTCATGAGCATGAGGCGCATCATGGATTCCTGCTACTAGATGACAACGTGGTGGTGATGCAGCAATTCGTTACATACACATGTCTCTGACTGAGGTGTGGCTGTTAAAGAGAATGATGCCAGCCTCCTTAAGATCATACAAATAAAATCTACTTTGTTATAAAATAATATGTTGATGTCTGGACTTTTTCTCTTCCCCTTTTCAATCTAATTATTTCCCAAGAGTCACCCTGCAACTAAGCATTCATAACCTTATATAATGGTCAATGATGGCAAGTCAGATAAAATTGGGTATCAAAGTTCAACACCTTAATTGTACCAACCAACTGGTTTATTGAAAACCTAATTTTTCTCTTCTCTGTCA
The DNA here is from genome assembly GCF_045865225.1 of Trachurus japonicus. Classification (NCBI taxonomy): domain Eukaryota; kingdom Metazoa; phylum Chordata; class Actinopteri; order Carangiformes; family Carangidae; genus Trachurus; species Trachurus japonicus. The sequence goes on from NC_140930.1 coordinate 21,356,698, forward strand.
GTGCAGTAATATAGGGCTGAAATCTTCAGTGCTCTCCACATAAAAATACATAGTAAAGCCCAGTCCTGATAAAATCTGATCCATATCCCAGTCAAAGTCCTTTAAAGTTATAATACGTAGCATTTCCATATAACATTGTCTAAAACCGAGTAGACCTATGATTGATATATTTTTATTTGTGTTTTTACGTAATCCCAAATGTTTTCCGAATCAAATTTATGATCCAGAGTCATTTGGTCACTTTTCAATAGCATTGAGAAAAGCAGTTCTTTCTTTTTCTCTTTGAGATTACTAAATCACCAGAATCAGTTCATTAAAAAGATTTGCTCAAAAACTCTATTCACCGAATTGTTCAGTAGTAGGCGGGAGCCCTGACTGCACAGTGCACAGTCTGGCTCCCTTAACTGATATATAGTCGAACAACTCATGTTTCAGTTCATGGCTCAGCCCTGAGGCTCATGTTCACTGTGTAGTACCTTAAGTAAACGTACTGATACGTTCTTGAACGACACAACTACGCGGACGTTGGCGAACGGCACGACACTACTTTCAGTAGCACATTCAGCAAACGACACATTATTGAACGTGTCCTGTCATTCGCAAGCATGTCATTGTGTCACTTGTAGTACATTCAGTGAACATGCAACACAGTGAACGAAACCCTTAGCCCTGAGCAGAGGTTGCGCAAGACTTTTTCGTGGTCAGTCATTTTTACAGACGGGGTCATAAAAATTCCGTCATCATCTATTTTTACCCATCACTTCGTATCAAATGATAATAATGACACATTCCATAGCATTAAATTTTCATTAATTTTGAATTCATATCAAGTCCAAACAAGCTTAACAGAATGCTCCGGAGCAGAGTCGGCGTCAGAGCACATCTAACCAGGGGTCATTCAGTGAATGCAGGGGTCACTTTCTGCCACTCAAAGTTTTCTGTCACCAATCAACATGCTAATCCACGTGTTATACCAAAACATTCAAAGGAGCACGTTTTCACATAGGCACCGCATAGTGCACTCACGTTGTCTAAAAATAACAGCCCTCTCTCTCTCTCATACTCTCTCTCACACACACAGACACACAGTCTCTCATCTCTCTTTCAAGCATGCACGCAGCCATTGCGCATCACTGAAACAACTGAAGCTACTAGACCACACAGCCAGATGCAGCATAAATCCAGACAGGACAAAACCCCATTTAGCTTTAAGTGTTATAAACAATGCCACAGTGGGCAAAATGCATTAAAAGAAGGTTAGCTTACCTTTAGAAGAGCTGTATGCGGCGAGTGAGGCCACTAAACCTAAGTTTCAAGAACAGCGTCTTCCCACTGGGTTGTGCATTTTGGTAACATGCTGTCATTCCGGCATCCCACCATTCCGACATCCCACCACTCCGACATCCCAACATTTAGACATACCACCTTTCCAACATACCGCTATTCCGACATGCGAATGTCCCACCATTCCGACAAGGCTTATATATATATATATATATTTAATATAAGGAAGGTGACTGCCCTTCTTTAAAACATTCTGATAGAGGAATACCCACATGGTTGTGCGTAATTACGCAGCAGAGCGCAGACAGGGACTAGTCAGCCTGTCTAGCTTCTGGTCTTTTTTACCAAACTTAACCATCTCCTTTCATCTATGCCTAAGCCCAACCAGTGCAAAATCTTTTGGGGAAAAAAAAATGCTATTAAAGGAATTGTCGGAAAGGCAGGATTTTTAAAAAAAGAAAAAAATACCATCATTCCGACCATAGAAGGCAAAGATTGTCGGAATGATGGGACGTTTGATAGAAAATTAAGTGTTGCCATTTAGACAATTAGAGGTCTATGTCCGACTGGTGGGATGTCGGAATGGCGGTTGCCCCCTAAAAGAAGTTGAAGCAACTGGACCTTTCTTTTATGAAGCATTGCACATCTGTGGTAGCCTGGGTATACCGGTTCCAGGGTGCCATTCCGAAGGGCCGCCACTCCGAACGTTTACTTTAATTTGTCGGAATGCCGACCCTTAATTATTTATGGGAAAAGGGTGCCATTACGAACCTGAAAGAAAGGGTGCCATTCCGAACCTGAAAAAATCTTGAATGGTTTACGGCACGGAGTAAATAAGCCTAATTGCGGTGGTAGCGTAGTGGTCAGAGCATCTGCACTTGACGTGGTGGATCAGGGTTCGACTCCCGGGGGAGATACATATTAACTGAGATTTTATTGGCCTCTACCTAACCTTTTTACTAAACTTAACCAACTCCTTTCTACATTGCCTAAACCTAACCAAAGCACAGAGCAAGGACATTTATTTTCAGCAGGAGTGCCGCGGCTGCATCAGACCATGGATGTAATGCATCAGACTCGCACCTGGGTGAAACTTTGGAGGCGGAGGGGGAGGGGGAGGGGCCGGTCGGGCGCTGTCCCCGCGGCGCGTCGTGTCAAGCCGGGCAGGAAGTCAAACCACGAGAGAATCCGGTCAATTTTCAAAATAAAACACATTCGGAACGGCGGCCCCTCGGGAAGTTCGAAATGACGGACCTTCGGGAATTTTCGGACTGGCAGACCGTCGGAATGGCGGTCCTTCGGAATGGCGGTCGCCCCCCGTGTATACCCATGGTGCCTTGTGCACAATTTTATTCACTCTGCAAGTCAGCCTGGAAACCATGGACCCAATTTTTCCCTCAACTAGGGAGCCAATCACAGAACGGGGGAGGGGGCAGCAAGAAGAGACCGAAGCGACTTTGTTGATAGCTTGTTGATCCAACATGGCGGCAGATGTTTTGCCTTTCGATGCAGCGTTAGAAAGTGTTTTAAGTAGTTTAGACCGCAAGTTTATTTTGAAAAAAGAGCAACGTTTAGCGTTTTTTTCCCTCATCGGATTTATGTCGCTCTACACGTCATCGGGTATGATTGATATGATTGGCTATAAGCTACGTACAGATGCATTTGATAGACATTCGTAGCGCCCAATAAACAGCTCTGGGCTTTCGTAAACCACGCCTCAAATACGAAAAAATGAACGGGTGGTTCCCAGACCGAATCTCAATCTACATTGAGATGAGGTCTGATGTTAGCCAGGCTGCATCTATGGTCTGAAAACACCCAAAATGGATCTTTTCTGAAACTATATTGTCATACCCCCAACCACTCTACCTGTACCATCGCTATGTAACCTATAGCTACAGTTTATGGACGTAACTTAACAACAACAGCTGACTACTGTCAGTCCCTTGGACACTGCAGCTGAATATTGCCCGTTAAATCATTATCGATCGCCATATTTGTACTGACACGACTCCCAGTCAACATTTAATCCACTTATAATGTTGGGGGTTTGACTACTGCAGGGAAGCTTTCTGTCTTCTTCTCTGTTGTTGCTGTTTATGTGTGTCAGCGCTACAGCAAAGTTTCGACCACTTGGGTCTTCATCAGGTCATCTGATGTGTAGGGGGGTGGGGCACATAAATAGGGGGAGGTTGCCAATAATTAATGTCACCTGTTGCCCTCCCAACCTAATCACAGTCGTTACATCAACACATGTTTACACATCCGTAACAATCCATATACAGGTCAAAATTTAAAGTAGCAGGCCTGGAACAATTAAAACATCCAAAAACATCTCATGGATTGTGTACATCAAAAATCTAAGCGATTACAAAGCACATAACATGATGGGACCCACATATACACATAACCCAAAATATTATCGGACATCGTTTGTTTTTTCTTCTTGTTGTTTTTTGTCCTGCACCTGCCTGCACTGTCTTGGATGTGCGTGCACTGTCCTTCCTTGCTCAGCGCTACAGCACCGCGCTACAGCACCACACACACTCCACACAGGTCTGGAGTATGTACTACAGCGTTTTCTACTGAAAGCCACCAGCCAGCCATGAGTTTTTTCAATCTAATTCTCACATTAGGGGGCTTTGTGACATCGTATGTTATATAACGTTATCCACCACTCCATTTATTGATAATCCATTGGCTTCATTGTAAACAGATTGTGTATTGCAATCTGTCAAAATGATGGATGGCCTAAAGATTTTTCCATCATCGTTTAAAAAAAACAGTCAATGACGGACAATATTTGGTTAACCCGACCCCTGGCCCTGAGTGACAGTATGTTTACTGTGACTGGTACGTTCACAGAATGTGCTACACAAACGTTTGTGAGTGACACAGCAACACGTTCACAAACAACTCAACACTGAGCAGTACATTCAATGAACGCATTACTGAACATGCACATTCCCTCGCAATGAGAGTCACCACCACCAGATTTGCGAGTGATTCAGTGATTCACGGACCACATGGGAGTTCCGCTATCAGCCTGCACACTCGCTGCTGAGCTGAACTTAAGGAGAAAAGAAGGAATCAGGTCAAAAAAGTGATTCCATTAAGTTCATTCACTCAAACAATTTGTTCTTTTGAATGAAACGTTTGCGAATGATACAGCGCTACTTTTCAATTATGTCATATTTCCAATGTGTTGGTGTTGTGCTTGCCTGCCAGAAGCTTGAAAATTGACTTTCTGGGGCGCTCCAGTGGCTCACCCTGTAGAGTGCAGTGGCCCGAATATGAATGCAGCCCTTTGCTGCATGTTATACCGCTATCTCCCCTGATTTCCTGTCCCTAACACTGTCCTGCCACAATAAAGACTTAAAAATCCCCAAATTAAATCTTAAAAAAGTACTTTATACCCAGTTTTAAGCTACATACAGTATTTACACAATGGTCATTGTCAACTTCATATTTTAACCAGATGGAGGATTTTAGTTAATTGGACATCTGAAACTCAAGTTACCAGATGAAAAAGCCGTGCTGCTCAGAGATGTCCTGTTCAAAGGTTGGCCATAATCTAAGGCTCCCACGCCTCTGACATCTCATGTCAACTGCATAGCATAAGCAAAGCACTGACTCTAAACTGGTTAATTCTGTGTTTTTATTTGTTGTAATCATTTGGATGTTTTTGTTACGAGGAGACTTCTGCGGCTAATTTGGCTACTAGTACAAACCTAAACCTTAAAGGAAATCTTGAGATCAAGTTTGATGACTAGCTATGTCTATTGCGTAGTTAGAAGAGTTTAGAAGAGGTTGTGACAGTTTATTTCTGACAGGTCCTTTCAAAAAGCTTTTGTCTAAGTAAAACCGCCTCTCTATGGTTTTTAGGGCAAACAGTTGTAAATGTTGAAAACCCTCAGTCCTCAATGGGCTTCTATGGTATGTTGCTGGGTCAGGCTGTTTTCACAAAGGGGCCCTCTGCTTTTCAGGTATAAAAAGGAAGGTCTCCAGCAGGTAGACAAGCAGTTCAGCTCCAGCAGCAGTACCACCAACAGCAGCAGTAGTACACCTACAGCAACAACACCTGGCAAACATGTCTGGCATGAACATGATGGGAAAGATCACCTTCTACGAGGAGAGGAACTTCCAGGGCCGCTCCTATGAGTGCATGAGCGACTGCCCCGACATGTCCTCCTACCTGAACCGCTGCCACTCCTGCAGGGTGGAGAGGGGCTGCTTCATGGTCTACGACCGCACCAACTTCATGGGAAACCAGTACTTCATGAGGAGGGGCGAGTATGCTGACTACATGAGCATGATGGGCATGAGCGATACCATCAGGTCCTGCCGTATGATCCCCATGTACAGAGGCTCCTACAGGATGAGGATCTATGAGAGAGAGAACTTCATGGGCCAGATGCATGAGATGATGGAGGATTGCGACAACATCATGGACCGCTACAGAATGTCCAACTTCATGTCCTGCAATGTGATGGAGGGCCACTGGCTGATGTATGAGCAGCCCAATTACAGAGGAAGAATGTGGTACATGAGGCCCGGAGAGTACAGAAACTTCAGCAGCATGGGCATGAGCGGCATGAGGTTCATGAGCATGAGGCGCATCACAGATTCCTGCTACTAGATGACAACGTGGTGGTGATGCAGCAATTCGTTACAAAGCAACTCATCTGCAGCAACACACACTGGATGCTGACTGCAGCAAATTGACGACAAAGATTGAAGACCACTGAACTGCACATTCACATGTCTCTGACTGAGGTGTGGCTGTTAAAGAGAATGATGCCAGCCTCCTTAAGATCATACAAATAAAATCTACTTTGTTATCAAATAATATGTTTTTGTTTGGACTTTTTCTCTTCCTCTTTTTCATTCTAATTATTTTCCAAGAGGCACCCTGCAACTAAGCTTTCAATAACCTTAAATAATGGTCAATGATGACAAGTAAAATTACCTTGGGTGTGAAACAGGCTCAAATAAAATTGGATATCAAAGTTCAGCACCTTAATTGTACCAACTAACTGGTTTATTGAAAAACAATTGAAAACTTAATTTTTCTCTTCTGTCAGTGCAGTAACATAGGGCTGAAATCTTCAGTGCTCTCCGCATAAATACATAGTAAAACCCACAGAGGACATGTCCTAGTAAAATCTGATCCATATCCCAGTCAAAGTCCTAGTTAAAATATGCAGTGTTTCCATATAACATTGTCTAAAACTGAGTATACTTATGATAGATATATTTCTATTTGTGTGTTTACGTAATCTCAAATGTCTTCTGCAGATAATTTGGCAATTATCTGAATCCTGAATCTTAAAGGAAATCGTGAGGCCATGTTTGATAACTAGCTATGCCTATTGCCTGGTTAGAAGACTTTGTTCTATACAACATAAGAATAATTAGGCCTTACCTGACTCAGTATGCCACCTGTTTCTTGGTCCAGTCCACAGTTATATCTTTATCCATCTTCCACTAATCTGGGGTGGACTCGTGGTGGTAGCAGGTTAGAGGGTTTCAGATGTCCCTTCTCCCTGGCAACACTTTCCAACTTCTCCTTGGGAATCCCAAGGTGTTCCAAGACCAGGAGCGATATTTAGTCCCTCCAGCAAGTTCTGGGTCTGCTTCGAGGTCTCCTCCTAGTTGGACATGGCCTTAACACCTCTGAAGGGAGGCATCCTCCAGATGCTTGAACCATCTCTGATCTTGCATTGGGTGTCTGAAGAGCTCAAATCTCTCTTTACCACAACAGTCCCATACAGCTCTCGCATTACTGCTGATACCACTTGAAACTGTCTGTCGTTCTCTCACCCAATCCTACCCCCACTAATGAACAGGACAATATTGTTTGAACTCCTTCAATTGGGGTATAACTCACCCCCAACCCGGAGAGAGCAGTCCACCATTTTCTGGCTAAGAATCATGTCCAAAGACTTGGAAGTGCTGATTCTCATCCCTGCTGCTTTGCACTTGGCTGCAAACTGCTCCAGTGTACACTGGAGATCACGTTCTGACAATGCCATAAGGACCACATTCAAGATGCAATCCTAAGGCTCCCAAAATGGACACACTCCTCCGTTGTGCCTTGAGATCCTGCCCATGGAAAGCAGGATGCCAGGAATGAGGACACTGCTCTTACTTTGGTTTTACATGGACATAATGTTTAATTGCAATTAGCCCAGTACCCCATACTCATGCACATCCTGGGAACCCCAGGAGCTCACTTAGCTGACTTGTTATGTCTTGCCTTGACTAAATGCTCCTCTGATGGCCCCCCTTCAAACGCAGTGACACCTTTACAGATGGTCTAGAATTTAGGACCCGATCAGCACTTTGATCCACCCACAACATGGTACCCAATTCAAACTGAAGCCACAAATTATTTTACTTTTCTGTCAGAACCCATCTAATTGAACTTAATCATTCAACCTTATGCTGGATCTCATTCACTGCATTCTTTCAAGAAAATGTTGTCTAACATTTACATCCCTGTGCCCAAGACAATCTCAGTACAGTCTGTTGTGGTCTGTTGTTTACTGATGGTGTAACAAGCTACTCAGTGCTATCTGAGCACGACTTCCCTTTGTCTTCAAAAATCTCACGAAGACGCAACCTCTGAGAACACCAGTTCTTCTAACACCTTTACAGTACTATTACGTTTCACTGTATTCCTTTACCTGTTCTCCACCAGGACCCCTCCTCCGCACTGAAGCTTCAGTGATGTCCTTCACATTTAAGTCACTTCGGATAAAAGCATCTGCCAAATGAGTAGATGGAAATGGACAACAAATTAGCAGGACATCGGAGCAACACTAACTCCCATGATCTAATGCTACTTCACAATGTCACCCAATATGCATCTGACACTTTGTCACCCTCAAAGTGTAATATCTCTCCCTCTCTCATCTGCTGTCAGCTGTTAGTTCAGCAGACAATGCTTCACCTGTCCTCCAGTTCCTATATCCAGCATCAGGTTGAGTTCATCAGAGTCCACACTACATCCAGATCTCCAGAATTCTCCTCCTCCGATCACCACCACGTAGCCCTGGGATTATTTCTTATGATCACGAATGATCCTCACATCTCTCACATGTCATTTCTTCTTTTGCATATGGCAATGTATGTTTATTTGTTGACCCAGAAGTATCTCCTGTTTAAACTACTGCTCTACAGGAGGTCCTGGTTCAACACTATGAAACTGATCCAGGCATAAGCAACAATGTACGGCCCTCCTCCTCATGTGCCCTCTGTGCTCCTACCATGAGGCTATTTGACATAATGTTCCTTTACATCTCATGTAAACCAAACATGAAAGTTTCACGTAAATAAGATGATAATTGCATCTCAAGGATCATTTACCATTTTCAGTGGGTGGTGCTGTTATCTTAGCATGCAGTCTTCAGTAAGGTCATTGTAGATGTGAAGAGTGTGGCAGATTTGACATGTCAACACATATTTTAATTATAGCAAACAAAACTGGCAATGCCACAACATTTCAACAAAAACTCAGTCTTCAGAGTAAAGCATCATCTGAGTCTAAGGAATCTTCTGACAGATTTGGGGGCAAAATGGACAATGTACAACTGAGATACAACTACTCCACAAAGTAGTAGTTTGTCACAGTGCCATGGACACAACCTTGAAGAAACACTCAGTGTTCACAATAAAACATCATCAAGGTCTTAAGTATTTTCTGACCTAGACAAATTGTATTTTCTGGTGACCTTGGGTGGCACCCTGAGCATTATTGAATATTGGCATATGACAGTGGGTCTCATTCATGAAAAGTGAGCAGAAGGAATTTGTGTGTAAACTACAAATTGAAATGTACGCACATTTCCACATTCATTAATTAGTTTAATATTGTTGCTCCAATCTTTCCGAAACTACTAAAAAAATCTACATCTGCTTCTGACTGCTGGTAGTGCTTGTGTAAATGTACAACTGCACATAAATATTGCTTGTCATTATTGGAAATTACAATTTTAATTCGTATTACGCTCTGTTATGAAAACAATGCTCAGTTGCCTTTGACACACATAGCCTAATTCACACAAACAATTGTAAGACCTGTTACCTCTTTCCAGGCTTCCGATTTACCTGTCCCAGTAGGGGTGTAACGGTATGGGATTTTACAGTACGGTACGGTAACGGTATTAGTACAGTATACCGCGGTATTTCACAGTGACGGTATTAAAATTAAAGTACATGCTTTATGTAAAGTAATACAACTTATATTTGGTTTATACTTAAAGCAGAAGTAAGCGATCCGGTCGTTTTCGCTAATGCTGCGTTCCAGGCAGGCTTTTGAAATCGTAAATTACAGCTTCAAGTCACAACTTACGACTTTGTAGTGTTCCAGGCAACCCACTCATGTTTTTCCGACCTGTTTTACCTGTGAAAGTCACTATAACGGCCACTCGTAACTTCCGACCCGTGAAGTCGTACCAGATCAAACTGGTACAACTTCACAGGTCGGAAAAACATGAGTTACGAGTTGCCTTGAACGCACCATAACAGTCCTCGTCCCTACGTCGCCACATTCACGGCGTCCCTTGGCTGCACACACAGCCCTGCATGCCGTTCTCTCTCCTCATTGGATAAAAACTGTAAGATACGATAAATGTTTTCTCCTCGGCTCAGAGCAGAGCAGAGGGACTGAGAGACCCGTGTTTCAGACCAAACACTCTATAGAAGTGATTGCTGTCGGAAGATATAACTATTTAAGACTTATATTAACACAAATATATCACTTACTTCTGCCTTAAAACTATGGTCTACGATTTGAAAGAGGATGAGAAATTTTTGAAAAAAAGCACTTCTCACACACCCCCGCCCCTCCCCTCCGAGCTCGTATGACAGCCCCCCCCCCCCCCCTCACAGAGCAGAGCGGAGCAAGCAACAAGCCTGCTGCCTGCAGAACCAAACGAGGCTTTGAATGCGGAGTAAAATATCATATTCACAGTCACAACTTACAATAAAACCAAAGATTACCTGTTCAACATAAACTCAGCACCGCCGCTGCAGAAACCTGAGCGGGGTCTCTCTGCGCCGCAGAGCTCCAGCCCCGACTCTTCCTGCTTCTCTCCCGCAGACACAGGACCCTGTCCTGGGTCACCCAGCGCGAGGAGTCTCCCTGTAGCATGAGGCTGTGCTCGGCGCTAGCCCACTAATACCGCCTCGTTACCGGCAGCTGGTGCACAGCGGCGGCATCGGGGCTGGCGCCGCTGTGCACAGCTGCCGGTAACAAGGCGGTGCCAGTCGCCGTCGTCCCCGGCAACGGGACCGCGGCGACCGCTGGTACGAGCAGCGCCGCTATTAGCAGCCGTTAGCACAGCCTCATGCTACAGGGAGACTCCTCGCGCTGGGTGACCGGCCACAGGGTGCTGTGTCTGGGGAGAGGGGCCGAAAGACCGGGGCCTGGAGCTCCGCGGCGCCGCAGTGCAGAGAGACCGGTCAGGCTGCCAGAACTGTGGGGGAGCTCCAGGGAGGGGAAAAAAGAGAGAAACCAACGAAGGAGCGAGCTATTTCCGGCCGACTTGCATGTGAACGTGAAGTGTTGTTTTGAGTTCCCAACGTGTAAGTGGTTGCGCCGGCAGCGCATAAAATTAAAATAATTAATTAATTACCAACACAGTGAGAGGGGGAAAAAAAGAGAAACCAACAAAGGAGCGAGCTATTTCCGGCCGACTTGCGTGTGAACGTGAAATGAAATGTTTTGAGTTCCCAAAGTGTAAGTGGAGTTGTGCCGCAGCGCCGCATAATCTTAAAATAATTAATTAATTACCGTCACCACCGTGGCTTTACAATACCGCGGTATACCGAAGTACGGTATACCTTTACACCCCTATGTCCCAGTCACACCACTACTAACAGAAGAAAATTAAATATATTTTCATAACCTCACTTCACCAGAATGACCTTGATCTCTGCCTCTTTTCTGTGTCTCTCTCTTGTTTCCACCAGGTTGTAGGTCGACAAGATGCACCTACCTCCTTATATCGTGGTCATTGGCTATTCATGGGCGGGGATGTATGCTTATGCTCATTACCCCGAGTACACTGTCAGTTTTCAATGGGAAAGCATTAATGATCATACACATGTGTTTACAATCCAATCTGAGTCTGGAGTAGGTTTTTAGAACCATGGGTTTTTATGTGTTAATCTTAACAAATTCACTAACTTTTCATCAATGAGACCCTGTGTGTGCTGAATTTAAAAATAGTTCACTGTGCTACCATCAGGCCATTCAACAAAACTCAAAATAGTTTCACAATTTAGCATCACAAAGGTTGTATGCTTAGACTAACCGAAAAATGATTTCATACTGATCAATTGCAGAATACACCCAAAATATCTAATTACCTGTTGGCTCTAGGGTACACATTTCTTTGTTGTTGTTTTTGGTCTTCGCATGTTACATCTGCACACCAAATAGTGCCTAATCAAAATTTCAATTGGGCACTATGGAACTATTTTGCCACACTCACTGACAAGACACATAAAACATTTACACAAATGACTGAAAAAGAAGATAATTAATTTCATACAAGAATAAAACATCTTAAATATAAATCACAAGTGTCCTCTAATATCTTGGTAGACTGCCCCTAATTATTGAATAACTAGGAGAAAATTATTACTTTATATTGCTAGCATGACAACAACCAAGTTTCATCTGATTGGAAATCAAGTTATTTGTGGTAGTAACATTAATTTATGATAGCATGTAAGGCCTGCTGCTGTTGGCAGCTTCATTCAGCCAGTACACATCCACTAAAAGGTTTTGTCTGACAGTATTCAAAGTAAAACCGCCTCTCTAAGGTTTTTTTAGGGCAAACAGCTGGTAATGTTGACAAACCTCAGTGCTCTATGGGCTTCTATGGTATGTTGCTGGGTCAGGCTATTTTCACAAAGGGGCCCTCTGCTTTTCAGGTATAAAAAGGAAGGTCTCCAGCAGGTAGACAAGCAGTTCAGCTCCAGCAGCAGTACCAGCAGCAGCAGCAGCAGCAGCAGCAGCAGCAGTAGTACACCTACAGCAACAACACCTGGCAAAGATGACCTCCAGTAGCATGAACATGATGGGCAAGATCATCTTCTACGAGGACAGGAACTTCCAGGGCCGCTCCTATGAGTGCATGAGCGACTGCCCCAACATGTCATCCTACCTAAACCGCTGCCACTCCTGCAGGGTGGAGAGGGGCTGCTTCATGGTCTACGACCGCACCAACTTCATGGGAAACCAGTACTTCATGAGGAGGGGCGAGTATGCTGACTACATGAGCATGATGGGCATGAGCGACTGCATCAGGTCCTGCCGTATGATCCCCATGCACAGAGGCTCCTACAGGATGAGGATCTACGAGAGAGAGAACTTCATGGGCCAGATGCATGAGATGATGGAGGATTGCGACAACATCATGGACCGCTACAGAATGTCCAACTGCATGTCCTGCAACGTGATGGACGGCCACTGGCTGATGTACGAGCAGCCCCATTACAGAGGAAGAATGTGGTACATGAGGCCCGGAGAGTACAGAAACTTCAGCAACATGGGCATGAGCGGCATGAGGTTCATGAGCATGAGGCGCATCAATGATTCCTACTATTAGAAGATGACCCATGATGATGATGATAATAATGCAACAATTCGTTACAAAGCAAAATACGATGGAGGACGATTCCAGCAAATTGATGGTGATTGAAGACCACTGAACTGCACATGAGATGTCTCTGTTTAAAAAGAATAATAACAGCTTCCTCAAAAGAACACAAATAAAATCTACTTTGTTTACAAAAAAATATATGCCCTCTCTTCTAATTATTTTATTTCCTTGTCAAATAACCTAACTTTGGCATGCAGACAAATGACAATATAAAAATAGTTCTGGTTGGACTGGCTAACGACCTTCATTCATGAGCTCAGCTCAGAGGTGCTAAAGGGTCTCGGATGGGTTTTTGTTTGAAAGTCACCTGATTTTAAAGGGACAACGAGGAGTTTCTATTTGGTTATAAAAAAGTCTCACGTTAAAGTGGATGAATCTCCGCTACCCACACTTGTTAATGGGCCCATTTTCGATAAATATATCGTTTTGTCTCTGTCGTTATTTTGTTATTATTAGTGGTGGCGAAAATGCTGGTCGAGCCAACCAGCGTTTCCTTACTTTCGGGTAATGATAATAACGCCGCAGAATGGCCGTTTATGGTCGGAACTACGACGGTATGTGATCGTCTTCGAACCTCTGACTTTAATTCTTGATGAATGAAAACATGAGTCTGTCTTGCGCCGGTCCAAGGATTGTACGGTGCGCACGGAGGCTCATAAATGTAGTGTGAAAACGCTTCGCTTTTCCAAAACTCCTCGTTGTCCCTTTAATGTCTTCCAATCTCCAGTAACACACTCCCTTGCTTGCCCTCGTATTGATCCGCATATAAATGAATGTTATATGAAAACAAGAACTAGTGAGGAAAAAAAACTGGCTGACACAGCTGGCCACAGCTGGCCATGGTAGTCCAAGGCATGCTCACGTGTCAATCACGGGCTACAGAGGTTCAGTGAAACGTGTGGACACGGGAATTAGATTACATGCTGTCATTCTGACATCCCATCATTCCGACATAACACCATTCCGACATGCCATCGTCCTACCATTCCGATAAGGCTTTCAATACAAGGAAATGTGCGTTACTCAACAGGTGACTCCCTCCTACCTAGCTGGACTCTCTACTTCTGGACTCAGAATCAAAATTTTATTTGTCATTGTACAGCAGTACAACGAAATTAAAAGCTAAAACCTTAAAGTGCCATCACAAAAAAGACAGACAAACAATAAGCAATAACAATAGCAGCAACCAGTGTCGACATTCAGTTATTCAACGTATAAAAAGAAAGTATAAAAAGATAAATAAAATAGGTGTTAGCAATAAATAAGTAAATAAATAACTATTAGTTATAGTACTAATACTAGTATAGCCTAGTATTAGGCTATACTAAATATAGCCTAAATATGAATATAAAAATATAAACTAAATACAAGCTTTTGTTTGTTTCTTTGTTTCATTCCTGCCGCAGTAGCACCACTTCACTAACGTTTGGAGTCTGGTGCTGCCTCCCAGATTTTCATTTGAGCATTTCAATTTTCTTTCTCACTTCACCTTCTCTGCTCAGTGCCTGTGGGTTCTGTGTGCAAACAGCCCTGCAGTCTCATGCCCTTTTATGGGCATTGATGGGGCGGTTATGCTAATCCTATGTTAATTAGACTCACCTGGCACACGCCCTCAACTTACGAGGAGATGGCATAAGAACACAGCTGCGAACAATTCTGAGGCTTACGAACGCGTTGATGAATCTGACGTAGGGTTTTCTTAAGGAACCTCTTAAAGGGCAACTTCGGTATTTTTCAACCTGGGCCCTGTTTTCATATGTTTTTCTGTATATGTGAGTGATGGATAATACTTTTATTGACGTCGCTGCAGTATTGAGCCGGACAGGCAGCCTGCAGCCCAGCTAACGCTCTACCACGGGGCAAGTGGCTCCTGTCAAAGTTCGCCCTATAAACGGGCATTTTTTTCAAGCTGACAGGCTCAGATAGTTACAATGAGTGTCCGACAACATACTAGAAAGGAGAAATGAACGTAATACCTTTAGCTGGAGGTCGCTGTTTGCTGTGATCTGTGTCCAAATCTCGTTCTGAAATCTCGCGATAACTCGCGGCAAAACACCGGTGGGGAATTGACTGAGGTGAAGAGAGATGACCGGAGAACTTACAAATTGTAACAACAAAATGTTGGGCTGCTCTTCGCGCAGCTTTCACAGAGCTTTCACAAGTTGGGCTAACAGTTAGCTGTGTTACAAATGGATCTTAACACTCCTGTCGATGCACTGCGCCGTGCCGACCACAGGGTCTGCTGTGACCACTTTGACCGGGGATGACTACTGCCAGTCAGAAGAAGAAGAGACGTGCTAAATGTGTGTAAACGTTCATTTCTCCTTTCTAGTATGTTGTCGGACACTCATTGTAACTATCTGAGCCTGTCAGTTTGAAACAAATGCCCGTTTATAGGGCGAACTTTGACGGGAGCCACTTGCCCCGTGGTAGAGCGTTAGCTGGGCTGCAGGCTGCCTGTTCGGCTCAATACTGCAGCGACGTCAATAACGTCAATAAAAGTATTATCCATCACTCAGAAAAACATATGAAAACAGGGCCCAGGTTGAAAAAAACCGAAGTTGCCCTTTAAGAACAACTTAAGAAAGAATCTAAGAAGGTTCTTAAGAAGATATTGGTGAATGTGGCCCATTGTTTCTGGCTCTGTTTGAGCAGCGGGAGGTGTAGATGGAGTCCAGGGAGGGCAGAGGGTGGCCGATGATCCTCTTCTTGTCTGCCTCAGTGCAGCTAGCATACCACACTGAGATGCAATAGGTCAGGAGGCTTTCAACCCTAGACATAATAGTTCATATAATACATTTGAAAGCCTTACTGTCAGCCTCTCTCACCCAGACTGGAAAGCAGAAAAACCACTCTTACTTGCTGTAGTGTATCGTCCTCCTGCACCTTATTCTGAGTTCCTAGACGAATTCCCTGACTTTCTGTCAAATTTAGCAATGAGCTCAGACAAAGTCATTATAGTAGGTGACTTTAACATTAATGTGGACGTCGATGATGATTGTCTGGCTACTGCATTCAAGTCACTTTTGGATTCAGTCGGCTTCTCTCAGAGGGTAAACAAACCCACTCACACTTTTAATCATATCCTTGACTTAGTACTTACTTATGGAATAGAAGCTGACCATGTCACAGTTCTTCATCAGAACCCCGTCTTGTCTGACCATTCTTTAATAACATTTGAATTTACTCTAACAAATTATATCCTACCTGGTAAAAAGATTTAAAGAGCTTATTCCAGCAGAGCTTGCTGCCACATCCTGTAACAATATTATGGGCAGTTATGCTGATTTCACCCCCACACAGGTGGACTATCTTGTGGATAGCACTGCAGCAGCACTCCTTGGGACACTTGATGCTGTACCAGAAAAGAATAGCTCCCTGGTACAGCCCAAACTTGCGCGCTTTGAAACAGAAGACCAGACAGCTGGAAAGGAAAACACATTCCAGCCAACATGAGGAAGACCGTCAAGCCTGGAAGGATAGTTTATTAATATATAAAAAAGAACTCCATAATGCTAGAAGCAATTACTATTCATCTTTAATAGAAAAGAATAAGAACAACCCCAGGTTCCTTTTCAACACTGTGGCCAGGCTAACCAAGAACCATAGTGTCGTTGAGCCATCCATCCCTCCAACTCTCAGCAGTAATGATTTCCTAATTTTCTTTACCGAAAAGATAGTTAATATTAGAACGAAAATTGCCAGTAATGGAGCACAGATTACGGTACCCATAGAAGCACCTCCCAGACTTGGTACACACTTGGACAGCTTCTCTCCCATCGACCTGTCAGACTTAACTTCTGCAATTACTTCTTCCAAGTCAGCCACATGTCTGCTGGATCCAATCCCGACAAGACTACTTAAGGATGTCTTCCCCTTAATTAACATTTCTTTTCTTAACCAAATCAATCTTTCCTTAGCCACAGGCCTTCAAGGTGGCTGTCATTAACCCTTTACTTAAACAA
The DNA here is from genome assembly GCF_045865225.1 of Trachurus japonicus. Lineage (NCBI taxonomy): Eukaryota > Metazoa > Chordata > Actinopteri > Carangiformes > Carangidae > Trachurus > Trachurus japonicus. The sequence continues at coordinate 21,373,625 of NC_140930.1, forward strand.
CCTTCTTTTTGAAAGCGGCATGGTGGCACAGTGGTTAGCACTGTTGCCTCACAGCAAGAAGGTCCTGGGTTCGAATCCCGGGCCGCCCAGGTTCATGTTCTCCCGCATGTTCTCCCCGTGTCTGCGTGGATTTCCTCCGGGTGCTCCGGTTTCCCCCACCACTAAAAACATGTCGGCTAGGTTAATCCTCCAGTCAGTGCCCCTGACCAAAGGCACTGGCTCATAATCTGGAGTTGGTCCCCGGGCGCTGCACCGTGGCTGCCCACTGCTCCTCCTCAGGGAGAAAGAATTTCACTGTACTAGCTGTATATGTGACTAATAAAGTACCTTTACCTTCTTTTGACCCAGATGTCCTAGCCAACTATCGGCCTATATCCAACATTACTTACATCTCTAAGATCCTTGAGAAGGTTGTCCTGGAGCAGCTACATGAACATCTGCACAGCAACGAGCTCTTTGAAGCTTTCCAATCTGGATTGTCAGGACTACAGATGGAAATTAGCCCGAGGGCTAAATTAAGCAATATTACCCGAGAGGGTGTGCTTTAACGTCATTATATTATATATAAAAATATTATATATAACATAATATTGCGATTATACAACAATTACCAACAAAATAAAGCGTATAATTAAATAAATATTCATGTTGATGGACGTTTTGCTCTCAAAATGTAAAGTTTTTTGCGAGTGTGCTTCCCGTTTCCATGGAAACAAATGGGGTCTGACTAATAACTGAAACACAATCAGTCACGTCAGTAGACTCCTATGTGTAATGGAACCTAGTTCACCTCTACAGCAAATAGTCCGAACCTTAGTAACGACCTAGCAACAGAAATGATTTTCTAGTCCCAGATGAGTGAACTCTGAGCTGACGTTCATGTTTTAACGCGGTCTCGGACTTTCCCGAACTAAATCAACACCGCACAAACTCGCACAAGTTATGACAAAGATGCCGTTTTTTTCCTTTCACAGATGTAGCTTCTACAACCGCAAACTCTGCATGTAAATGAAGTTATAGCGCCGTGTCGCCAACACAGCTGATAGAGAAAGAAACGATTACTCCAGATTATTTAAAAGCCCAAAAGGCGCAAGCAAGAGAGAGAGGGAGAGAGAGAAACATACAGGTAATCACCTCCGTTTTATCCAATGAAAATATTCAGCTCCAGGCCATATTTTAAAAAACATATTCACCGCGATCACAACTCGTGTCTCTCCGACTTTGTAACGTTACACACATGGGAGGGAGACAATCCTCTCTGCTGTAACGGGGAAGTTTACAATATATTAACAAAAAATAAAACATAATTGTTCTATAAATGTGACTTTGGCAGCTGTCAGGAACAACCTACAGGAGGTCAATGTAGTTTGTGATTTATTTTCACGAGTAATAAATTACGAAAAATCCATGCTGCCATGGAGATGTGTAAACAACATGACATGGCGAAGTAATATTTTCAGTGATGAGTCAGCCGTGCTGTAATGCTGATTTGAGCACGTTCTAAATGTCTTATTGACCAATCAGATTGCTTGGTCGGAACTACTTGTTGTATAATCTGGTACAACCATCTTTTCATTGTTGCTTTTTTCAATTGACTAATGGTAATGTACACTGTCCTGTTTCAATAAACTATAAAGAAAAAAAAAGGATTCCGATAACACCATAGCACTGAAACAGCACTTGTCAAAGTCTCTAATGATCTTCTTATAGCTTCAGACAGAGGTCTCGTCTCTGTACTTTTGGACTTCAGTGCTGCATTCGACACCATCGACCACAGCATCCTCCTGCAGAGACTAGATCATGAAATTGGGATTAAAGGACCTGCCCTAAAATGGTTTAAGTCATACTTATCTGACAGGTTTCAATTTGTTAATGTTAATAACGACCACTCAAGAGTATAGCAAAGTTACGTATGGTGTACCGCAGGGTTCAGTCTTAGGGCCAATCCTCTTCATTCTTTACATGCTCCTGTAGCACTCCCCTCTATAGACCTTTTACTAAGGGCAGGCTTCTGGGTTCATGTGTTATAATTTTAACCCTGATTTATGAGTCATTTTTTAAAGGTAAGTTGGATTTCAGTTTTTAATGCACACTCAATTTATACACCTATATGAATTAACCTTTTTACTATGGCAAAGAAATAGCACAAGACTCTTTTTTAGAAAATAAACAAATCAATGATTTACTTTGATTTTCAAATGTATTCAAACGCACAGCAATACACTTCTACTGAAATTATGTGTCAAATAAACCATAAAAGGATCTGACTCACTGTCAGTTATTAAATTAACCAATCTACCAGAGAGTAGTCTACCTTTTCAGTTGAATAGAACACTTTTAAGTTTCCCAAAATATATAGAACACTCCTTTAAGTTTCAATAAACTACTCTTAAAGTTTAGGAATACCCCTTTAAGTGGCAAAAAATATCTTCAAGTTACTCAATTACACTCAAACCCTTTTAGTTACTTTCAGTAAACTCAAACACTACTCAGTGGGCCCACACTCACACACACACATACACACAGCCGGCAAAATAAAAATAACCCCCGTTGCAGGCCTGATATGGTGACTTTTGAGTGCGAGGAAATCCACCTTTATTTCCAATGATCCAGGAACAGTTAAGGAAAAGTGTTACCTCCGATCCCAAGAACAGCTGTTTACCCGGTCCGAGTCCGGCAGGCGACACGGCGAGTAGACAGGAGACAAACCGGTGAGCAGACGATGGAGCCTTCCTGGCAGCCGATGTCCACCGATGACAAGTCACACACCCACACTGGCAGCCTCCAACGACGACGATTCACACACACTGGCGGCGGCCGAGCCGAACCCTCATGCTCCCGCGGTGAGACCACAAGGCATTGCCGATATCAGAAGCTGGTTTAGCTCCTCGCAGCTAAAGCCTTGGTTATACTTTCGCCTGGCTCCGTTGGCAGTTGGCGCGCGCACCTCGGCAGAGCGCACAGGCGTTTATACTTGCCGCATTCACCGTTGCAATATTCGTAGCAAAGACAGGGGGCGGTAGATAAAAAAATACAATAGGAAGTAGCAGAGGCAACTAAAAACAGAGAAGAAGTAAGCAGGATTTCTCCTGTAGCTCTACTATTTACCTTAATTAAAAAGCTCCGGTGTAATTGTGACAGTTAACTACATGATTTGAAAACCAACCGTCCTTGCAACATCAGTGTAGTAGTTATATTGTAGTGAATGGACTTACATAATTCACCCTTGCATTTTGTAGTTCTATACACTTATGTCATGCGATTAGTTCTTATTGTGTTATGCATATAGGAAGTACTGTTCCGGGATCACGGTCCCTTTAAGAAACTATGTTGTTGTCTTGACGACGAGCCCTGCTCGCTTTTTGGTTACTGTACGTCGCCATCTTGCAAGTTAGTTGACTTCCTGTGTCAATAAACGAGGCACACAGTTTGTGCACTCAAGCTGAGAAATTGTTCTTACCTTTTTTATACAATTTCCACATTGGTGACCCCGACGTTTGTTGCTGGACGTATCCAGAACCACGACACGACCATGACCGCGAATGCTGTTACCCTCAAGCTTCCAGAATTCTGGGAATCGTCAGCGTCGGCATGGTTTGCTCAAACCGAAGCACAGTTCGCGTTGCGGGACATTACCGCTGATGCAACACGGTACTACTACGTTGTGTCGGCTCTCGGAAATACAACGGCGTCCAGAGTGGTGAGCCTCCTTAAAAATCCTCCAGAGACTGAGAAGTATGACACGCTCAAAGCCCACCTGTTGAAAATGTTTGAACTGTCGGACGCTGAAAGAGCCAGCAGGCTTTTCTCCCTTCAGGGGCTGGGTGACAGCAAACCGTCTGAGCTCATGGACCGTATGCTGGATTTACTGGGGGAGCACAGACCCGATTTTCTTTTTGTGCAACTTTTTCTGCGCCAGCTGCCTTCCACAGTAAGGGCTGCGTTAGCCAACACCACGATCACTGACTGCCGTGAACTAGCTGGAGAAGCTGATAAATTTTTCCTGGCGAGTCAGGGACAGTGTGTCATGGCCGCGCTGCCCGCGCACATTGCTCCTGCGGTGGATTCCACGCTCGTCGCTGCAACCTCTTCCCGTCAGTTGCACTCTTCAAATCAGCGGCAGTTTTCAAGCCCCCAGCAGTCTTCAGACTTGTGTTTTTACCATGCAAAGTTTGGACCGAAGGCTCTTAAATGCCGTGCGCCATGCAAGTTCGGCGGCTCGGGAAACGCCAGGGCCGGCACTCCGTAGTGGCCATGAGTGTCGGCCGCGCAGGCAGGCTACTTTTTATTCGGGACAGCATCTCCGGGCGACGTTTCCTATGCGACACGGGAGCACAGAGGAGCGTCCTGCCTGCATCCCGTCTGGACACGGTGACCGACAGCCACGGCCCCCCTATGGAAGCAGCAAATGGGACCCCCATCCGCACGTATGGACAGAGGTACGTTGAGCTATGTTTTGGCGGGCAGCGGTTCGGCTGGAACTTTGTCATAGCGAAGGTCGCCGTTCCCCTCCTGGGCGCTGATTTTCTGTGTGCACATGGACTGCTGGTGGATGTACAGAACCGCCGTTTGATTGACGCTGTCACGTTCTGTTCATATACATGCTCGCTTGGGGGGGCTGATGCCATCCGGTTGTCGAGCATGCTCTCCTCCTCAGATGATTTTCACCGTCTGCTTGCCAGTTTTCCAACCCTCACTCAGCCCACTTTCTCTGCGTCTACTGTGAAGCATGGTGTGGAGCACCACATCGCCACTACGGGCCCACCCGTCTACGCCCGTGCTCGGCGCCTCGACCCGACCAAGCTAGCCGTTGCTAAGGCTGAGTTTTCAAACATGGAGCGCCTGGGTATTGTACGCAGGTCTGACAGCCCGTGGGCCTCACCCCTTCACATCGTCCCCAAGCCTGGTGGCGGCTGGCGCCCGTGTGGTGACTACAGGCGGCTGAACGAAGCGACGACACCTGACCGATACCCTGTCCCCAACATTCAGGACTTTTCAGCACACCTGGCTGGTATGGTGATTTTTTCTAAAGTGGACCTCGTCCGGGGTTATCATCAGGTGCCTGTACACTCACTGGACATTCCCAAAACAGCAGTGATCACGCCGTTTGGACTTTTTGAGTTTTTGAGAATGCCTTTCGGCCTTAAAAACTCAGCCCAGTCTTTTCAACGTCTCATGGACTCTGTGTTACGTGACCTGCCTTTTCTTTTTGTGTACCTGGATGACATCCTGGTGGCGAGCGCGTCCAAATCCCAGCACCTGGTGCACCTCCGAGCACTTTTCGAGCGGCTCAGCCAACATGGACTGATTATCAATCCCGCCAAATGCCAATTTGGGCTCTCCACCATTGATTTCCTGGGGCACAGAGTCACCAAAGACGGGGTGGTCCCACTCCCATCAAAGGTGGAGGCGGTCACGCATTTTCCACGACCGCCCACTGTCAAGGCTCTGCAGGAGTTCCTCGGCATGGTAAACTTCTACCACCGTTTCATCCCTCGGGCTGCTCAACACATGCGACTACTGTACAAGGCCTTGAAAGGTAGTCCCACACACGCTGTGGACTGGACTGAGGAGAGAGAAAAGGCTTTTGCCGACACCAAGGCCGCCCTGGCGGACGCCAGCATGCTCGCACATCCGTCTCCCACAGCCCCCATCGCCATCACCTCTGACGCCTCGGACTACGCTGTCGGTGCCGTCTACGAGCAGTGGGTAGGCGGGGCCTGGCAACCGCTTGCCTTCTTCAGCCGTCAACTACGCGACAGTGAGCGAAAGTACAGCACTTTCGATCGAGAGCTGCTTGGGCTCTACCTTGCCATCAGACACTTTCGCACCCTGCTGGAAGGTCGCCATTTCACCGCTTTCGTCGATCACAAACCACTCACTTTCGCCATGGCCAAGGTGGCTGAACCGTGGTCCGCCCGCCAGAAACGTCACCTGTCCTACATTTCAGAGTTCACCACAGACCTACGTCACGTGGCTGGAAAAGACAACCCGGTGGCAGACTGCCTGTCAAGGGCTGTGGCAGGAGCAGTCCATGTTGGCTTGGATTACAGCCGCATGGCAGCAGACCAAACCACAGACCAGGATGTGCAGCTCCTGAGAACCTCGACTACAGGTTTGAAAATAGAGAACGTGGTTTTTGATGATGCCGGCACCACGCTCCTGTGTGATGTTTCCATGGGCAGCCCTCGGCCAGTTGTTCCAGCAGGATGGACACGACGAGTTTTCAACGCCATACATGGTCTGTCCCACCCCGGTTCAAAAGCGTCACAGAGACTGGTGGCAGCGAAATTCGTGTGGCACGGCCTCAAAAAGGACGTTAGAGACTGGGCTAACACTTGTATTGACTGTCAGCGGGCCAAAGTACACCGCCACACAAAAGCCCCGTTGGAGATGTTCCCGGTGCCGGAGAGACGTTTTGATCATGTAAACGTGGATCTTGTCGGCCCTCTGCCCTCCTCTCATGGTTTCACTTACCTGTTGACAATGGTAGACAGGACCACACGTTGGCCTGAGGCTGTGCCGCTGTCATCACTGACGTCTGTGGAGGTGACGCGGGCATTCATCGGCACCTGGGTTGCCCGTTTCGGCACCCCTTCGGACATATCCTCTGACCGTGGGGCGCAGTTCACGTCTGAGCTGTGGAACGCCGTTGCCCAGAGCCTTGGGGTGAAACTGCACCGCACGACTGCTTATCACCCGCAGGCTAACGGCCTCTGTGAGCGGTTTCACAGATCGATGAAGGCTGCTCTTCGTGCTGGCCTAAAAGACTGTAACTGGGTTGACAAGCTGCCGTGGGTTATGCTGGGCATCAGAACTGCACCAAAGGAAGACCTACAGTCCTCTTCCGCAGAGCTGGTTTATGGCCAGCCTCTGCGGGTTCCAGGGGATTTTGTCCCCAACACCACCGTACCTTGGTCAGCAACTCTACAGCGGGACACGCTGCTGGACAAGGCAAGGCTTTTTGCACCTGTTCCTACCTCACACCACGGCCTACCTCAGTCACATATCCCCGCTGGGCTGCAAGCGGCTGAATATGTCTTTATCCGGCACGACGCCCACAGGGGACCCCTGCGCCCACCCTACGACGGCCCATTCCGTGTGTTGGAGACAGGGGACAAACACTTTGTGGTGGATGTGGGCGGCAAACCGGAGCGGCTCTCCATTGACCGCCTCAAACCAGCTCATCTTGATGTAGCTAGGCCCATTGAGTTGGCTCAGCCCCCGCGACGTGGGCGGCCTCCAGCTCTGCCCCCAACCCCCGCTCCCCTCCTCTCCACCGCCCCCACGCTTCGACCACCACGCCCGGGTCGTGGCGGGACACCTGCCGCAACAGTACCTGTACGGCGCAGTCGTTGTGGCCGGGTAATACGGCCACCTCACAAATGACTGTTCTTTTTTTCCCTCATATGGTGAATTCTGGGGGGACGTGTGTAGTGAATGGACTTACATAATTCACCCTTGCATTTTGTAGTTCTATACACTTATGTCATGCGATTAGTTCTTATTGTGTTATGCATATAGGAAGTACTGTTCCGGGATCACGGTCCCTTTAAGAAACTATGTTGTTGTCTTGACGACGAGCCCTGCTCGCTTTTTGGTTACTGTACGTCGCCATCTTGCAAGTTAGTTGACTTCCTGTGTCAATAAACGAGGCACACAGTTTGTGCACTCAAGCTGAGAAATTGTTCTTACCTTTTTTATACAATTTCCACAATATAACGTTATCGATCGCTCCATGTATTGATTTTTCGCCGGCTTGTTGTAAACAGATGCACATGGAGGAGAGGAGGGACCGGATTTGCATAGTTCCTCGAGTTCTGGGTCATTTGATGGTCTTTATAACTTAATTACGAGTTGTACAAATGCTAGAGCGTACCAGCTCAGCCAGTCTTCCCTCAAATTCATCCATTTTGAACCGAGCGACGCTCGCGCGGCGCGCGTTTACGTCATTTGTGGCGCGCGAGCCTCGCGCACTCGCGACTGCGTCGAGCATAAACCAGGCTTAAGTCCGTTCGCTTTGATAGCGAATGCTAATAACACAGTCCGAGTTAGCTCAGTAGCTAAGCTAAGCTAACAACAGTGCAGCTTTGGCAGGAGCTCCGAACCGTAAACAGTACTCCAATGTCTGGGTCCCAACTGTCGAGCAGACAGTCTCTAGACACGGAAAACTACACACTTACTATTATCTCTACTTTACACTCGCGGCCATGCGTCTCCGTTGTGCCTTTTTTCGTCGTCGTCCCTCTTTTTTTTTTCTGTCAAGTTACTTCCAGAAAACACACCTCTCCCACTTGCTCACATCCGGTCTACACCTGACGATCCCCCCTTAACCAATGAATGACCAGGATCACACTTCTTCTCAATCAGTACTTCCTCTCTCCCTATGAGTTCCTTCAAAATAAAATAAAATATTTAACCATGTGTCGTTTTAATCTTATTAATTACACCTTATTCTGTTGTCAAACTATTTTAACCTTTATGAAATATTCCTTTTACATTTTTAACACATTTTAATAACAGTTTCAACCAAATATGAACCTTTTTAACCCATGACTTATTTATTTTATGAGTAAGGATTTTTAACAGGGTTACACTCCCATTAGGTGGCATCATCCGGAAGCACTCAATCAATTTTCACTGTTATGCGGATGATACGCAACTCTACTTGTCCATGGAGCCAGATGACAGAAGCCGCCTCATCAATCTGCAAGACTGCCTGAAAGACATTAGATCCTGGATGTCCTCTAACTTCTTGCTACTGAATTCAGATAAAACTGAGGTCATTATGTTTGGACCTAAACATCTCAGGGACACTTTCTCTAATCAGATCGCTACTCTAGATGGCATCACCCTGACCCCGAGTACAACCGCGAGGAACCTTGGAGTCATTTTTGACCAGGACCTTTCCTTTAGCTCCCACATAAAACACGTGACTAGGACCGCCTTCTTCCATCTGCGCAGTATCACTAAGATTAGGAATATCCTCTCCCAGAGTGATGCTGAGAAACTGGTGCATGCATTTATCACTTCTAGGCTAGACTACTGCAACTCTCTCCTGTCAGGATGTCCGAAAAACTCTCTAAATTGTCTCCAGCTGGTCCAGAATGCCGCAGCAAGGGTTTTGACAGGAGTTAGGAAGAGAGAGCACATCTCTCCCACCTTAGCTTCTCTCCACTGGCTTCCTGTAGGATTTAGAATAGACTTCAAAATCCTTCTGCTGACTTATAAGGCTCTTAATGATAAAGCTCCAACCTATCTGAAAGAACTAATCATTCCTTACTGTCCTACCAGAGCACTCCGCTCCCAGAACGCAGGTCTGTTAGTGACTCCCAGTATCTCTAAAAACAGACTGGGAGGTAGAGCCTTCAGTTACCGGGCTCCTTTACTGTGGAACCAGCTCTCTCCATGGGTCAAAGAGGCAGACACTCTAACTACATTTAAGTCTAGACTTAAGACCTTCTTTTATGACAAGACTTTTAGTTAGGGCTGGTTCAGGTAGCTCTGAACCATTTTATAGCTACGCTGCTATAGGCTTAGACTGCTGGGGACACATCTGGTTACACAGAGCCCTCTCCTTTCCCCTCCTCTCCCCTCCCCTCCTCTCCTCTCCTCTCCTCTCCTCCCCTCTCCACTCCACTCCACTCCACTCCACTCCTCTCCTCTCCCCACCCCTCCTCTCCCCTCCTCTCCTCTCCTCTCCTCAGTATATTTTTGAACTGTCATTTTCTGTTGTACTTTGTAGTTTGGCCTTGGTGTCTCGCACTCTCTCTGTGTTTCCGCAGATCCACCGGGGCTCCATCTCTCTGCACCAGCCGCAGCCTGCATCGCCCCCCCTCCCACCCTTTCCCCTGCTGTTAGACCGGCCTCGGTTCCAGGGTGCCATTCCGAAGGGCCGCCACTCCGAACGTTTACTTTAATTTGTCGGAATGCCGGACCCTTAATTATTTATGGGAAAAGGGTGCCATTACGAACCTGAAAGAAAGGGTGCCATTCCGAACCTGAAAAAATCTTGAATGGTTTACGGCACGGAGTAAACAAGCCTGTTTGTGGTGGTAGCGTAGTGGTCAGAGCATCTGCTTTTGACGCAGTGGATCAGGGTTCGACTCCCGGGGGAGATACATATTAACTGCGATTTTATTGGCCTCTACCTAACCTTTTTACTAAACTTAACCAACTCCTTTCTACATTGCCTAAACCTAACCAAAGCACAGAGCAAGGACATTTATTTTCAGCAGGAGTGCCGCGGCTGCATCAGACCATGGATGTAATGCATCAGACTCGCACCTGGGTGAAACTTTGGAGGCGGAGGGGGAGGGGGAGGGGCCGGTCGGGCGCTGTCCCCGCGGCGCGTCGTGTCAAGCCGGGCAGGAAGTCAAACCACGAGAGAATCCGGTCAATTTTCAAAATAAAACACATTCGGAACGGCGGCCCCTCGGGAAGTTCGAAATGACGGACCTTCGGGAATTTTCGGACTGGCAGACCGTCGGAATGGCGGTCCTTCGGAATGGCGGTCGCCCCCCCCGGCCTCCCCTCCCTTCCCATGGACCAGTCTGCCACCCAGTCCTCCCATCGAGCTGGCCAGCTCTCCCTGCCCCCCCACCCCCTCACCAGAGGCTGCCTTCATTAACTCCCGCTAACATTTCCATATTTCGCACATCAGGGGTCGACAATATAAATGGCCCGGTGGCCCGGACGTACTTTTCAAACCGTCAGGGCCACCAGAACGCTCCAAACACTGGCCCGGTGGGGCCAGTGAAAATAATGCCTTGAAAAAAATATAACAAGTAAATAAATAAATCTAATTTAAATCCCTGTGGTTTGAAATGATAACTGTCAAATCGTCTCGGTAATTAGTGCTAAGAGATCCCGACCCGATCAACGACAGAGACATCTACTTTCTGTGCGCAGCCAGCGCTGTGCCCTGGCACGTCAGCACCACCTGCAAGCAGCTGCAGCTGCAGCTCCAGCTCACTCACTGCTGCTGATAGAAGGTCGTCACAAGAACCGATAAAAACCTTTTTCTTAACCATGAAACTTCCCTCCTCCTCAGCGCGTCGGGTCGAGTCCTGTCGGGACCGACGCGAACGTTACACACGGGCCAGAGCTCGCGCTGGGGCGCCAGCTGTTCGGTGTGCGCCACAGCGGTGGCACGTCACGTGACATTTAGACCATAATAACAACAACAAAAAAACGTGTGTAAACGCAAAACTGAGCTGAAAATGAAACAATGAGTCAGTTTTGCACCAATCTGTGGAAACAGCCTAAACGTGAATGAATGAGAACAACAGTTATATCACTGAACTACTTGGAGGATAAAAGTAATGACTACATAACTTCATGTTTGTGTTGAGGTATATTTACCATTTTAACTCTGTTTTTACTTCATTGTTAAACCACAGTGGAGGCTAAATATGTGAAACAGTTATTTATTTATTAAATAAAGTAGCCTGATGAATTTAAAAGCACTTTTTTTGACCTTCTTTAATGAAATTGAATGAAAAATATCTGATACAGGATATAAATCCTCAGACTCAAATAAATAACAACATACAAAAATTAAACACAAATATACCAACTCATACATAATCACTAAAATACATATAACAAATTAATCCCCCAAAATCTCAAGAAACTACAAGATCGTGGTATTGAATAAGTATCAAGAATGTTGGAAATTGACTAGTAATGGTATCAGAAAGTTCCAGCCTCGATGGCGAGACCGCAGGAATTGGCTGGGATATGTTGTTTTTCGTTAATATGGGGATCGATACCTATTGTCCTGGGCCAGTGGTTAGAATGGTGGGGCCAGTGATCTTCAAAAGCCACTGGCCCTGCAAATTTCCCTTATTGTCTACCCCTGCACATTCTGTGACATAAACTGTAAACTGTTTTCTTGTCTGTAACAACATCTATTGCACGTCTGTCCGTCCTGGGTGAGGGATCCCTCCTCTGTTGCTCACCCTGAGGTTTCTCTGATTTTTCCCTGTTAAAAGGGTTTTCCATGGAGTTTTTCCTCAGTCGATGTGAGGGTCTAAGGACAGAGGATGTTGTTACGATGCCATGTAAAGCCCTTTGAGACAAACTGTTTGTAAAAACGGGCTATACAAATAAAATTGCCTTGCCTTGCCAATGCAGGCTCTGTAAAAGGTCTCCAGCAGCTTGCTCTCCAGGTTGTTCCTCCTGAGCACCCTCAGGAAATGGATCCGCTGTCTATGGCCTGTCTAGCCTCGACCTGGTCTTTTTACTAAACTTAACCAACTCCTTTCATCATTGCCTAAGCACAACCAGTGCAAAATCTTTTGGGGAAAAATACGCTATTACAGGAATTGTTGGAAAGGCAGGATGTTTACAAAAAGAAAAAAAATACCGTCATTGCGACCACAGGAGGCAAGAATTGTTGAAATGATGGGACATTTGATAGTGTTGCCATTTAGACAATTAGAGGCCTATTTCGGACTGGTGGGATGTCAGAATGGCGGTTACCCCCCACATTTTTGGGTCAAGTCTCTCTGAAAGGCCAGCTGAAGCAACTGGACCTTTCTTTTATTAAGCATGCACATCTGTGGTAGCCTGGGTATACCCATGGTGCCTTGTGCACGATTTTATTCGCTCTGCAAGTCAGCCTTAATATTATTATTGATAATATACGACGCGCATTGCCAGGAAAGATCCAATCTGTCTGTTTAGACTACAGATACACTGGCAGATATCCGATTTGTATCTGATTTATTTCCACATGTGACAGGGGCTTAATCCAATTTGACAATATCCGATTCCATGCGTTTTTTTTTCCCATTTACACGTTCATGTTACGGATCCGATCTGTGCCACTTGAGAGGAAAAAATCAGATTGGGCCACTTGAACCATGCAGTGTAAAGACAGCCTTAAACTTTAGGAGGAGGTGTTCTAAATGGTTGATAACACCGGGGAGAAAGCTGGAGTCAGGAGAGTGTTTGTATTGAATGACTTGACTATTAATTGCTTAGACCAACACAGCAAGACAAGAATCTATGTATTTTAACTCATTGAGTGCCAGACCTTTTATAAAATAGTCAGTGCCATGTGCCAGCGTTTTGGGGCATTTTGAGTAATATGTCAAGACCCAGATAATATTTTGTACTATGACTCTGAAAACACCAAACAGCTCAAAGGAAAGAGGAGACTCTCTATTTAACTAGGGAAAAAACCATTTGTTTGTACCTTGTTCCATTCTTGATATATCTTAAGGTGAATAGAGCCTGGTTGTACCAAAAAGACCACTTTTTTTTTCTAGAAAGCTGAGAAAAATGAATTTTTGTGAAAGAGAGTCTCTCAAGAAAAATAGTGATTTATCCGTTTTAATTTTGGCTTCAAAAACATGTAAGACATCTGAAAATTTATTTTCACATGTTTTTTCCATGTTTTTTTCATTGACCCCCCCCCCCACAAAAAAAGACAAAACAACAACAACAACAACAACTAAAATACAACAAGTACGAGCAGTTGCCCCCTCACCCTGTCCTACCCCCTCCTCCCCCCTCCCCTCCCCTCCCCTCCCCTCTCCTCTCCTCTCCTCCTTCTCCTCCTGCTGCATCGTCTCTGAAGGAGGGAGGGAGACGTCGCGGCGTCTTCAGCCTCTCTGCTGGACGCGGCCGCGGCAGCGACGCACCGCGCTGATCTCTCGGTTCGTCGTCACGTCGGTTTCAGACAGCAACTGGTGAAACTGACTCCGCGATCCGCTTTCTGGTGCTGATCATCTAGATCAGTTGACCTTTCCTGCCTCCTCTGATCACTTCATGCTGGAGCTATGCTAATAGCATCCGTGGCTATTGGCTAAGCTTTCCTCCAGCTCCACGTTACACTTGTTCCAGGCTCTGCCCGTCGTTTTTCTCTAGAAATAGAAGCTTTTTCCAACTTTGTTATCTCCGTACCGATCGCGCTCGTCTTCTCCTTCTTCTTCACTTCTTGCTCTGATCTACAGTCTTCTTCGTTCTACACATCCCAGAAGCCCCAAAATTACTCACAGTGTGCGCGAGAGCGTCCCCATTTACCAGCCGCAGAAAAGTGCATTTGACGTCTATGGACGTCAATGGCACTCAAGCGTTGGATTTTGATTGACGTCCATAGACGTCAATGGCACTCAATGAGTTAATGATTAATGACCAAATTGTAAACATCACCAGTTAAATGGCTCTCTGCATTGTGCTAAAAATAATACAATCTACCCCATGGTAAAGGTCAGGTTTTGTCTGACCTTTTTTATCATTAGAAAAACTGTAACTTTTCTTATCCCACCCTGTCCACCCTAATTAGAGCAGATCTGAAAAGATAAGACTCTACACAGTCTCGCAGTATGACACTGGCAGAGAGGGATTTTAATTCCAGTTTCCCTCTATGTTCAAATAACCAACTGACTAATTATTAGGATGCTCTTCAGTACCATTAGCTGGTACATGGGACGAAAATGAGAAATGAAAAACAACAAACAGACCCAAAAAAACAAAACAAAACACGAGATTACCCATTAGCACTTGGAACCATGGGCGCCGATTTATGTTTTTGCCCGTGGGTGCATGCGCGCGGGGAGGGTGTGGCACCCCTGAACCGGTCTCTACAAACACTGTTGCACATGCAACATAGCAATAGGACTCATAGCTCATTATTAATAATAGCCTACTGCACAACTTAAAATATTGTAGCGACCCCGCAGTAATGTTCTTGTTATGATGTTTAAGTTCTATGATTTCTGACTGACAGTCAATGTGTATGGTACGGGGAGGTATGGTATGGTTGGATGAGAAACTCTTTCCTCTTTCCTGAGTGTGAGGAAGACAGAGTCCTGTGTGTGTGTGTGTGTGTGTGTGTGTGTGTCTGTGTGTAGGTGAGTGAGTGAGGAGGAGCAGAGGAGGAAGTGAGATAAGTCAGATAAGTTTGTGTTATGTTGTTGTAGTTACGTCGGGCCGGACCCTACAATATCAATAAGAACATGTGCTTAACATAGACGTCGGACGTGAAATAGCCGCAAAGCGGAGCCAGTTTCCTTTCGGCGCTATTAACCACACCTCTGCACCAGGCTTGCGCTTTGCAGCGATTTGTAAATTCATCTTAACAGAGTGCAAGAGAGATTAACACACACATTCACACAGGCTACACACACATACAGGCTACACATACCCACAGACACATGTAACCCTTATTACGATGTTATAACAGAGCACAGGTAAGCAGTGGCGCCGCCAGGATTCAATTTCAATGTACGCACAGAAACGGCAAATAGGCTACAACATTTTTTTCTTTTCGGGGGGGGGGGCTCTACAAACACTGGTGTGCTTATCATGCCATGTAGCAATGGGACTTGTCAATCTTGGCAGGAAGTCACACATGAAACAACGAGAGAATCCGGTCAATTTTCAAAATAAAGCACTTTTCAAAATAAAATACAGCGATTGACAAATGCGACCGTATTATTGTCAGACTCTCAACAGAGAACAAGAGAGATGAAAACACACACACACACACACACACACACA
The DNA here is from genome assembly GCF_045865225.1 of Trachurus japonicus. Taxonomy (NCBI): domain Eukaryota; kingdom Metazoa; phylum Chordata; class Actinopteri; order Carangiformes; family Carangidae; genus Trachurus; species Trachurus japonicus. Next base: position 21,389,138 of record NC_140930.1, read on the forward strand.
CACACACACACACACAGGATAGGGAGACACGGAGTGGGCTGGCTGCAGGGGGGCGGGGGGGGGTCAAAACACACAAACAAACAGGGAAAGAGAGAGAGAGAGAGAGGCAGAGACGAGTTGTTGTAAAGTGAAGGACGACGTGAAATTCATCTTGGAAGTGAAGTACAGGGAGTTGTTTGACCCACAGCACACGGTGTTATAATTATATGAGGTTATTTACTTATCCATGATGTAAAAAACACAGCTCTGAATGTGAGTAAACAACAGCTGAGGAGCAGAGGCGCTCGCGACCACCGCGGAGAAATCAGCGTCTGGTGTGAACTGGAGGGACGCGGCTCGCGCGCGGTTTCCGCGGCCGCTCCGCGTCACGGCGCTTTCACGTCCAGTGTGAACCAGGCGTGAGGAGGAGCAGAGGAAGAAGTGAGAGCTGTCAGATAAGTTTGTGTTATGTTGTTGTACGTTGGCTCGGACGCTACAATATCAATAACAACGTGTGCTTAACATAGACGTCGGACGCGAAATAGCCGCCGAGCGGATCGAGCCAGTTGGGTGCCAGATGCGCCAGATGCGCCAGAGCGCGCGGCTCTGTGCCAGGCTTGCGCTCTGCAGCGGTTTGTGTTTATGGTATTCATCTTAACAGAGCGCGTGAGATATTAACACACACATTCACACAGGCTACACACACATACGGGCTACACATCCCCACAGACACACAGCCGAGGCGCGTGCCCCCAGTGGGTGCTCAACCTGGAATCGGCGCCTATGAGTCCATAATCGCGGTGCAGACGAGTGAGTTTGGAGCTAGAGAGGAGAGACCTTCATTATCGCTGCTCTGCTGCGTGTTTGTGATCGTGGGTTTGGATCTCTTTTTTTTTCCCAAATGCCTGGAAAAGGCTCAACTGTCTTTTTGACATTTCTATACTGGACCGGGCGTAATCATCACATAGCGGTAGTGTAAATAGGCGCCAGAAATCAAAAAGAGACAGATGACATGACGTAAACGACAATCACTGGCTTTTACGTTAGGCTTCCAGTGATTGGTTTAACAATCAATGAACTCAGCACGTTTAGCCTGTTACAAACAACAAGCGTCTTTATCACACCCCCTCAAAATAAACAAAATTGCTTCTTTTTTTTCACCTATGAAAAAAATTGTACGCACAGTGCGTACAGGATTCCGGCTGGCGGCGCCACTGCAGGTAAGTAATAGTCAATGCTAAGAGATGGACCAGTAACAGAAGGCTATAAGCTAGTGAGAGCCCTTGTTGTTGTGTAATCAAAAGACACAGGCAATAGTTTGAGTTTTGTGTGTGGCCACTTGTTATTATTAAACAATAACACAATGAAAATACAACAGGTTGTTGCAAGGCATTGAATGAAAAATAACAAACTAAAATAATAAAGCCGGCAAAAATAAAACCCTTTTGTGTGCCAAAGTTACCGTTGGGGCCCTTGTTTCTTCGGATCCGTGTCAAGTGTGTCAGTGTATCAGTGTATGTTTGTTCTGTCCTACCACACAGTCCATGAGGAAAGGGGAATGAAGGAATCTTTCACCACTCTCAGAGTTCAGAATCAGTAGTTTCGATGCGGCTCGCCACCCAGCTCACGCTGGGAATCTACGGATCTGGGATCTGGAAACAATCTCTGGATCTCTGGAAACTTCACACGCAACCAGCTGACGCTCTCCACTGGACGGTGGGATGTGGCTGGGACGTCATCTAATGATGTCACAAAAAAAAACCTGACCTACAAAGAGGTCACAGAAGATCCAAATAGCATGTTGATTATCACTAATCAATAATACTACTTCACTTTAACTGGATTAAATCATGCTCTCAAAAGGTTCAGTTGTACAACTAAAATCTTCAATTCAAATATTAATCTACAGTTGTGAAACTATAAATACATTCAAAGTGCATTTTATAATTATATTCAAGTATTATAACCACATTAATAACAGTTTCAAGACCTCAAACAGTCGTAGTTACATTAGTAACACAGAAAATATCATTTTACAAAAACAAAAAAATATTGCATAGTACCTCTTTAATTTTGTAGAACACTGCATTAAATTCAGTGAAACTCATGGTAATTTAGAGGCATTAAGGCCTACTGTGCTTATCTGTCTCCCCTTGCACCGGTAACAGTGAGAAACTGCACCAAACATTCACCTCTGCATTTACCACAAGCACACACACACATCAATAGTCTCACCATCATCTTATTTTTTCAACTTATGTAGTGAACGACGGTTTAGAAAAATATTCTTAAAGCAGAAGTAAGCGATATTTTTGTGTTAATATAAGTCTTAAATAGTTATACGACAGCAATCACTTACATAGAGTGTTTGGACCGAAACACGGGTCTCTCAGTCCCTCTGCTCTGCTCTGAGCCGAGGAGAAACCTTTTCTTGTATCCTACAATTTTTATCCAATGAGGAGAGAGAACGGCATGAAGGGCTGTGTGTGCAGCCAAGGGATGAGCGTGAATGTGGTGATGTAGGGACGAGGACCAATAGATCCATGACGAGGGCGGGGGCTGCTAACTCCATCGGCTGACAAGACGTTATGGTGCGATCAGGGCAGCCCGTAATTCGTGTTTTTCCGACCTGTGAAGTCGTACCAGTTCGATCTGGTACGAGTTCACGGGTCGGAGGTTACGAGTGGCCGTTATAGTGACTTTCACAGGCAACAGGTCGGAGAAACGCGAGTTGCGGGTTGCCTGGAACGCTACAAAGTCATAAGTCGTGACTTGAAGCTGTAACTTAAGCCTGTCACACACATAAAGATAATCGGGCTGATTTTGCCCCGATTTTCCCCCTTCCGACCACGGACAGACACCGCCCGATTATCTTAAGGTCTTAAGATTATCTTATAAGATTCTCTTGTAGTGTGTGGTGTGTTAAGAGTCAAAATTCCCCCGACAATCGGCTCGGAAAACGTTCGGCGCCGATAATCGTAAGTATTAAACATGTTCAATATTTACGATTATCGGGGCCGACTTCGGTGGCCGTTTCAATCAAAAGTCATCTTGTGTGTGGAGAGCCGGTGTTGTGCGGAGAAGCGCCTGCTTGCCGAGCTCTGCATGTTGCTCGCGGCAACAAGCCACTTCTCCACACAGCACCGGCAACCTCACAGAGAGCCACAGTGCAGCCCTGGCATTACATGAGGTTCACACAGACATTCACGCACACGGGAGGTTTCCTGATAGCCGATAGCAAAGACAGCAGCGCTCGTAGCCGGCAACAGCCAGCAATACAGCAGCCATGTTTAAACGATCATGTGACCGCCGCTCACAGCCCGTCATGTGACAGCACGGCTCCCTATTGGACAGCCGCTTGACTGCTCGGTGTCCGGAGCCACAGACACACAGACACACACAGATGGGATCGTTGTAAAGGCTGAAGTGTCCCGCTTTCATTAAAAAAAAAATTACGTCGCTCTCATTGTCCATTCCGGAAATAGACCCGAAAGAGTAGCTACAACGACACCCCTGGTATCGCTGCTGATGCCGGATTGTTTTCTGACCAGAGGTCAAGATTCTGAAAAATCTTAATGTGTGTGGTGTGCTGTGTTTGGAATATCGCAGCACACCACACACAATACGATCAAAACTGTTCAATCACAGATTTTTTATCTTCATGTGTGGGGTCTCTCACAGATAATAAATCGGTTGAGATTTATAAAATCTTTATGTGTGTGGCAGGCTTTACGGTTTCAAAAGCCTGCCTGGAACACAGCATTAGCCAAAACGACCGGATCGCTTACTTCTGCTTTAAGTAAACAACTATAAAACACATTAAAACGATAATTTGCATATGACACCAAATGAGCTAGGTGGCTATACACAAGGTAATGGTGCATTAGCATCACAACACACAGTCTATGGTGGCTATAGCACCGTTAGCACTTTTTTCATGGCTATCTGCGCAGATTAACGATGCGACTTTTAGCTGCTTTACACACAACCAAACAGGTTACACATGAATATAAGATGCATTTCAAGTTAACCGAACAGGTTAAGGGGTATTTTCACTCACCGAGTGATCAAGCTACGAGCACCATTTCAGCATTTACCCTCACCAGGTCGGCGGAAATCATCCGGTCTCACGGAGCTCTACAAAGTTTAAATGTTAACAGTATACCGGTCAACCAGTGCTTAACATCATCAAGAATTACTACAACTCGGTTTGGAACATTATTTTCATGTCTTACCCCGTGGATGCAGGGGCGGATTGGCCATAGGGAGTACCGGGAGTTTTCCCGGTGGGCCGGTCACTAATGGGCCGATAGGCGGCCGTTTTTTATTTATTTATTTATTTATTTATTTATTTATTTAACTTTTTTCCGCCATGCCTCGCCTTGCCTATTGTAACTCTCCCGGCTCAGGGAGAGAGACATGCATCGGCTCGGCCTACAGTGCTCAGCTGCAGACACAGCAGAGAGGTGACGATTGGCCCAGTGGCTTGTCTACCTGGCCCAATGGCCCTATGAGAGGCTACAGAGGCCCAGGAGTCCCACCCACGCATGTTGTAGACCCCCCCCTTGTCCAATCACTTTTAATGATGAGGAGTCATGATGAGAGAGAGAGAGAGCGAGAGAGAGAGAGAGAAAAAAAAACACCAGCGCACGAAAACGGAAAAGAAAAGTAAAAAAAAACGCAAAGGCAGCGCGGAAAAATGGAGGAAAGTAACAGAAAAAGAAAAGCTCTAGCAGCACAGACTGCTGAAAGTACAACAATTACGCAGATGTTTGCTGCAGGGGCCGCCTGGCCTGGCCTGGGCTAGAAGCACCGATGCTGCAGCTTCAGCAGCAGGTCCTTCACGTGAGTCTGAAGGGAGTGAGGCTCCCATTACCAGTGCCCTTATGGTGCAGGAGGAGGCTGAAAAAATAAGTGTTGAGGAAGACTCTCCACCATGTGAAGGAGGTAGTGATTGTTAAGCAGGTATGTGCTTTCCAGAATGGTGTGGATAAACATTCATTAAAATACTGTAAATGGTCCAGAACGGTTGCTATGAACGTTACTTGACATAATAAATAGCTATAGCTAATAACTCTGATGGTGTGGTGTGTTACAGCTAAATCTAGTTATCTAAAATATTGGAAAACAATAACTATATTCATATACTATCCTCATTAATTGATTAGTTGCTTTTATTAAAGTGCCCTCACTCAAATTTGGTCATGAAGGACATTGAGCTAACAACTTAACAAATATGTATGCTCCATATTTTTTTCAGTCAGTGTTTATGGTTTATTGTCCTTTCAACAGTTTAACATTATACAGTTAAAATTAATAAAACACTTATTAACTACTGTTACAGTAAAACATCATTCTGCATACATATTACTCATGATGCAGTACACAAATTACAAGTATTTCTTGTCATGCTTCATTGTCTATACATTATGTTGAGCTGTACTGTCTTTCTAAGATAAAATTAGTGTTTGTCCATTTTTCAGATCATTGTACTATTGTTTTCCATACTTTAGCCAACTAGCCAAAGTTCTGATTGCATGCAGACTCATTATGTGCATGTAATTTTGTCCAAACTTAACTTATTCCACACTATTCCTCTACTTTGTTGTATATTGTATATCGTTTAGTAGTGGTGTTATTAAGAGCTTGTGTGTTTGTATGTACATCAACAGTGCTAGTTGGCAAAATATCCGCGTGCAGATAGTGGGCCGGTCTGGACCAAAAAGTCCAGGGCCAAATTTTTGTCCCAGTCCACCCCTGCGTGGATGGCAACAGGTTTACTCTCGGTTTGGATTAGATAGCACATGAGGCAGCAGAGGTAAACATGACCGCAGAACCGGAAGAGAAGACCGGACGTGACCCTACGGGGTTGATCATCTGAGCTCACAGGGGTTCACTGATTGGCTCGTTCTACGTAGCCCTCTGCAGCAACTCTATTTTTTTCTCCTTTTTTCTCTCTATTTCTCCTTTTCTCCATTTTAACCACTTTTAACCCAGTTTTTAACAGTTGTTGGTGCATATAAATCAATTTCAATGAATTATCAATTTATTTCTAAATAAAATTAACTATTTATGAATCATCTATTTATTTCAAAATAACATGAGCTGCTTTTAGAATTTTTAATGACTTTTTTCAATAAATTGTTATTTTAAAGGAATAGTTTAAACAAAATAATGTCACTTTATAGCAGGGGTGGGCAATTATTTTTTCCAGAGGGCCACACTGACCCCGATAAAGTGAGTGAAGGGCCACACGATTCGAAATCAAATTGAAACATCAAATATTTATTGCTGAATTATATATAATTATGTATTAGCCTATATAACTACATATATTTAGTGGAAATGATTGCATTACAATAGGCTGACAGCCCACAATCCATGTAATCGCATTTTCAACTTATATCCATCACAGATCACTGAAGAAACATGCTCTATTAGTATGATATAAATATGGACTCATGGCAGATTGTTTTATCAAAACTTACTGACCATAAATGACTGCACCAATTAATAATGTTCACAGACACCTGAATATTATAATTAAGCACTCAGATCCTTTTCAGTTCTGATTCAGTGAGACTGTTCTATTTGTAGATAACCTTTTATGAAGAAACACAATACTCATTTGCTGCTGCCTAACAGCACCAACATGAAAAACAAAGACTGATTTGATTACAAGCGTAGCCATTGGTGGATGGAGGCTTCAGACGCACGTGGCTACAATCAGTCATATGGTCGATCACGTCAGAAAACCCAGCGATCTCATAAAATACTCTTTTAATCACAGTTTGCTAAACCTTAGTGTTTGGGAAATAATAATTAGGTGCCGTGATGGGGCTTTGTAACCGTCAGCAGTTATGATTCGGCTGACGGAGGGTCCCGCGGTCTAGGCTACCGCTGACAGGGTCGCGGTGGTCAGAAACTCCGCTGTGGAGAAAAAACCTGCACCAGAGCGGCTGCTCTCTCTCCTCCATAGGAGCTCCGGTGTCAGACAGAGAAAGAGCAGCCGTCTGGTCTTCTACCTGGAGGAGGTTACTTTCTGTCTGCGATGTGCAGGCTCCTGTTCTAACAGGGTTGTCACTGTTTCAAACAGCTGATTAGTGCGCATCAACGTAATAAAAGCGGGTCATAATAGCAGTTTGGCTCGCACTTCGGCTCGCGGGCCGGATTGAGACGGCATGCGGGCCGGGTCTGGCCCGCGGGCCGTAAAATGCCCATGTATGCTTTATAGCCTGGGCTACACACACAATTGAGGGGCCGAGGCGCTTGCCGACCGGCAGGGAGAAATGCGTATTTGGTGGCGTGCCCGGTGCCCCACATGGGTGCTCAACCTGGTCAGTGGGTGCTCGAGCACCGGCGCACTCACGGAATCGTAGCCTATGCTTGGAACCAGTACATCTGGGAAGCTGCCCTTACCTGCCCTCAGCATTCACTACTGATATCAGGCAGCTAGCTGACCCCACAACTTTCTCTTAACTTTGAATTTCTGTGGTTTCTAAACTCTCTAAACCTAGGAGGAGTAAAGGAGTAAGTTCTATTGCTAGGTATTGTTGAAACACTGTGAGCTCAGCATCAAACTGCATTCCTTTACTCGTCAACAGTTGTCTCCAGAGGTGAAAAGAAACACAAATGTTAAGTCCTTTAACGTCTCTTTCCTCTTTCCTGTAGCTTCATCTGCCTTGAAGAACTTGCCATGAAACAAAATTTAGTAGTAATGTTTTATAGTGTGGGTAATTCGATATTGATGGTAAAACCTCCTATCTGATTATTTTTTGCTTTTCATTTTTTTTGAGACAGACTGAATATGAGTATCCTTCCCTGTTCTCACCATCCGAAGTGAATTCTGCAATTCAGAAAATCCTGCAGATAGGAGGTTTTGCTTTTTGGCCACCCATTTATAGTCATACATAGGATTCTCAATATGCTACCCCTTATAGCCAACTGGCAACAAAGACAGAGTGGCAGAGCTATGTGTTACTGAGCACAGCACATATGTACCATGTTCCTTTCTGATTGACCTATGGATGCGGTACTATAACACAGTGCACTCTGTAAGTGTGCCTGATTCTAGGAATATGGTACTTCAGCAATGGCAAGTGTTTTTTTCACAGGGAGGCAGCATATTATGAATTTTATACAAATAATATATCTCTTTAACTTTGGCTACAATCCTGATTTACTGGTTACAAAATTTTGATTTTTCTAATCAGACCATTATTGTAGTCTAGTTGAAATCAAATCAAAGTGTCTGGTAAGAGATGTGTAAGTGTTGCAGAAATCAATGGCCAGACTTTTTTTTTCATTTCATTTTTTGTCATTTTTTCCTTCCACACAGAGCGATGACAGATAGCTGATGTCTTTTAGCAGAAATCTAAAGTGGCAATGGGTGACACAACAGTGTTTGTTGTTGCATGTTTTTGGAGTTTCCTTTGTGCCCTCAGAGCCCACTCTCAAAGAAGCTTTAAGAAGATGTGCCGTAGTTGTCTTCATTACTTTGCACAACACTGAGCCGAGACACCTCAAAACAGGGAACAGAGGGACAAATATGCTGAGTTGCACACTGTGCGTTTCTGTGTCTAATGCTGCCTATACATCTCTGGTGCCTCTGGTACTAGAGAGATCACAAGAAGAGAAAGGGAAGGGGCAAAATATCCCCATTCACATCTTTTCAGGAGGAGAAGTAGCCATCTGCCAAATGCCTCTTTGGCTCATTGTGTCAAAACTCCACACAACAAGATGAGACACAACACTTGCAAAACACCTCACAGCTCTGTCAAAATGAAATACTACAATCAAAACTAAAAATGTCATTCCAGCAACAAAATGATACACACATGCACCCTTTTGAACCAGTTTCAAATCAACAGCCACACACTGATGTACTTTGCACAAAACACTTTAGTCTTTGCTATTTTGTTACTATTTTCTCAAACAGTTCTGTAAGGAGTTGTAAAGTAGAATTTCTACAGTAATCAGCTGACAGGTTTTTTTTATTTTTATTTTTTAACAAGGAAATAAAACAAATCTTACAACAAATACAGAAAGACTACTGTACAGTACAGTAACAGTTATCAGTTCAATACAAAACAAATACAGTACATTTGTTTTATTGTAAACACACAAAAAAATGAAGCTGACACATCAAGTTCCACAACTTATTTATTTCTCCCTTAGCACACATCTCTACATAGAAGCTGAGACTTGTGTTTTCCGGGGTTAACTACACAGACAATAGCAAAATGTTTTGTCTGAGAGGGAAACAAGGAATAAGTCGGACAGCTGCAGAAATAATTCATGGATTGCACTGAAAATAACTCTGTTCAATGTTTTAATGCTGCCTTCTGTGATTTTGGGCGTTGATCCAGTGTGGCAGGCTCCTGTTTGGTCAGAATCATCCATTTGGAAAAAGATGTAAGCAGGCTAATCCCAAACTAAACAATGAGCTCATCTATATGGAATCACTTTCTATTTAGGCCCATTATTTTGAACAGTGACACAGGTCGACAAATAGACTCGGCTCTGTCTGAAAGGGTGAAACTTGGCAGAACAAAAGGGAGCTGAGAGTTACTGAGTAGGTTTAACAAGTCTGCAGGCCACGTTTGAGATTGTTTGGATGTTTGTGCGCTGGCAACAGTGGCGCTAAGGTTGGTCAAAAACCTGTTAAAAGAGAACAGAGTCTGGCAGGAGACGACTGCTATCAAAGCTGCTTTTGTGAGTCACATCAAGACAAGGCTCTGGCCGTTTGAAAAACAGCACGGGGGTGAGCTGGGCCAGCATTTTCTTTGACACAAACAGCACTACTTGGGAAACCAAACCGGAGCGGTCAACACAACTCTCCACCGCAGCGCTAGCAACCAAAATTGGAATTGTATGAATGATGGTTGTCGTTTGTGGACGCAAGGACACCGTTAACAATGGTGGGAAAAAAGATTAGACACTTTAGGGGCTTCTCTGTGCTTCATTGTGCATTAAGTGGTGTGCACGGCCCCCAGCCTGTGCTCACATCAGCTCACCCATCAGTTTGTGATCATAGTGCAACTCCTACATAACAGCTGGACTACAATTGGCAAGTCTGGATTTATTATAAGGATTAGAGGTGCAAGGGAACTGGAAGGAGGGGGTGCTGGGAGGGAGGAGGTGCTGGGTGGGATAAGTCTGAAGCGCAGAGGCCTCCCATATATGCAAAGAGAAGAGTGTGTGACAGTTTTTTATTACTCTCCAGTGTTTCCCCCAGAAAATTTGTTAGTTAAGGTGGTGTCTAACCTGTCGACGGGGGGGGGGGCGGCGATTATCGCTACATTTTCAGGAAAGCGCTGCGGGAAACCCTGCTCTCTGCCACTGATATATTTGACCAACTGAGCAGCAGATGTGAGGCGGTGACGGTATGAGCACCAACATCTCAACAACATCCACCACATTTTTTCTACCACACGATCACACCTCAACAACCGACATCAATGTCACCACCTCAACTATTTATTGCACCACCTCATCTCGTTTGTCCCAGCCGATCTGGGTTCATTAAAACATCTATAAACCCTTTCACCTTTAGATGTGTTCTGACTTCAGCCTTGAATCAACCTGCCAACTGAGCCTCTGGGAAAACACACTGTGTAATGTGAATCCATCCTGTCGCCTTCAACACAGTTCACCATGTAGACTGCATGAAAACATGTTGACACTATGCCAGTAATTTTCTTTTCTGCAATTCTACACATGATCGGTGTTTGTGTCAGATAGTACTAATGTTTTATTTTTTGCAGTGAAATCACAATATCAAAGTTTCTGTAGGAAAGTTACAGTACAGAGCCTCAAAATAAAAAAATTAAATAAAATTACATTTCCAGCTTTTGCAATTCTTTCATGTCGCAATCTAGCTTGCTGAATTACTGAACCAGCCAATGAGTGTGACTTTACATTTTAACTTTCAGTTTTCTTATTTGGAAGAAATGACATTATGAGATTTCAGAGTAAAACAGTAAAATTGGTAAGAAAAGAAAGGACTGGCTGAAGTGAATTGGATAATCTGCAAAAACACCCAATAGCTCTTCCCCTTTTTTTGTCCTGTGCAGTATTTCTGTTTCCAGATCTGAAACTAAAATGAATGATGACAGAGGTAAAGAACACAGGACCCATGTTGTAATGAAGTTGAATTATTCTTTGTGTAGTGTAAGCTTGTTGTGCAGATGAAAATATGTTTGTGTTTCTGGTCTTTGGCTGAAGTCAAGTCTCAGGGATCAGTTACGGAAGTTGCACCGAAACTGGAATAGGTACCACTCTAGGGTTTCTGCCACAGCTAAAGGCACTGAGATGCATTCACTCTCTGACGACTTTTTAGAGTTTTTTTTTTCTAGATCTTTATTTCTCTGGTTGCAATGCATTGAGGCTGACAGACTGGAAAAGCTTGTTTCAGGCACAGAGGGGTGGCTGAGATAGAATATCAGACCAATGACCCCGAGGCCAAGGACAGGCGATGTGCGTGCAGTGGTGTGGGTCTCTCACATTGACTCATTGTGATTTCCCTGTTAAAAGTACATGGGAAAAAACATGTGTGAACTGGTATAGGGTTGACAAAAAAGAAAAGAAAAGAGTGAGAGGAATCTAATTTCACACTGACGGAAGCAAACAGCTGCATGTTACTAAGCCAGTACAACAGGCTCACCAACACTGGACAGCTGAAGACTGGACAAAGCTTGGCTCTGGATTTGTGGAGAGACAGGCAGGTGGTGGGACAGAATCTGGTGTCCATGGGTCCAACCTGCCTTGTGTCAACACTCTAGGCTGCTGCTGCTGGTGGTGTAATTGTGTGAGGAATGTTTTCTTGTCACACTTTGGGCTCTTCATACCAGTCAATCATGGCTTGAATGTAACAGTCAGTCTGAGTATTGTTGCTGACTTTGTTCATCCCTTCATGGCCACAGTTTACTATCTTCTACTAGCTCCATTCAGCAGGATAATGGCCCATGTCATGTCTCAAACTGGTCTCATCAACATGAACTCCAGTGACCTCCTCCTGTGTGATTTGGTAGAATATACAGGAGATTGGCAGCATATATAGAAATGGTGTGTTGTCGTCATCTCAACATGGTATGACATGACAAAAGGTTGTTTTGGTAGAAAAGGGAGACTCCATTATGTGTTGGATGTACTTCTCTGTCAGGAAGGATTCCATGTGCCATTAAAAGCAGATTCAATACTGGAGTAGAACTGACCCAGATCTCAGACATAGACTACCCAGTAGTTTCGACATAAACTACCAGATTTATCATCCGGCTAATGTGGACATTATGGGGGCGGGACTAGATAAGCTTTTGCTTCTCCCGCTTTCCCTTTCGGCCATGTGTATTGTATCATTTGAACTAAGATGAAGTGTGATGATGATGATTTAAATTGACATGCCCGAAATAAACAAATTGATTGATTGATTGATTGATTGATTGACATACATAGTAAATCTGTGAAATACAACATCCTTTCATTAATCTTAATGGAGATTTATCAACTTTTGTACAGTGGTTTGACATCATTTATCCAATAGCCTACACCAGAATTTCCTGGATTGGATTTCATTAGCTCACCTCTACCTGAACACTTGATCTCCAATGCTGCTACTGGCCTTTTTTCAACATAGGGCCTTTCTCTCTCTGAACACCCACGTCAGTTCACACCTGGCACTGCACAAATGAGTCTGCACACGCGTCTCAAGTGACCACTTGTCATCTGATCTCACTTTCCCACTTTATATGCAAAACAGGTATGCATTGTTTTGTTTTTTTTTGGTCAATTCAACCTGTTGATGTGTTTGTGAGAGAGCCAGAGGGAGCGGAGTGAATCATTGCACTGATAGTAACTCTACAGTTGTGAGGTTTTAGTACTTAGAAATAGTAGAGGTTTCCCCATTCATAATGAAACTGTGTTGTGACTAATGAGTCTGAGACAGAGGAAGTCAGTGTGGACTGTCCAGCAGTGTGGCCATGGACACATTTACATTTACTTCCATCAAAAAATGTGCTAAGAAAGCACTGAATGTGATCTGAGAGATCAGATCTCAGGCGCATCAGTGCCTCTTGGGTACATTTACACCTGAACTTCCAGTTGTCCATCTGTGATGGGATCACCTGAGACAGACGTTACCAATATCAACTGTGACATGGCCCCAGTTGTTATAAATATACGAACACCCACCATCAACACCTAGTATCATGTTTACCACTGCTTTAACCATTGCTGAGTAGGAAAGCCCCACCAGCTTCTATTCTGATGTCTCACACCAGACACTGTTGTTATAATAAATCCTTTCTACGTGTAGATTGTGTAATAGTTCTGTAGCTATTAGTTGAACACATAGGACAGTCTGGGATCCTGCAGTTTGCAAGGACTGAAATTGATGGGACAAGATAAAGAAAAGCACAAGTCTGGAGTTTTTAGTCCTGGGAGACTTGGTAGGTGAGCCAAAAAAACATATATGTTATTTGTCCAGCAATTAATTCAGCATCTAATGGTTTACAGTAGGGTAAATGCTGTAAAGGGGTGGGAGCTGCTTGTTGTGGGAGTGGTCCTGGCAGCTACAGTGTGGCTCCTGGCCAGGTAACAACTACCACAGCAGGTACCCAGCAGCAGACAGACAGATTGCTGATTGTCACAAGTGTTATCTGAGCCGAGTGGTGGCAGTTGGTGGGGTAGGTTTCACCTAGTGTACACGTAAAGTGACAGTATGTTATTGTGACAAAATCGAACAGGGCCCAGTCTTGTCCAGGGGGCTCTGTTGGCCAGAGAAAGGGACACCGTGTCACAGGCCAATTGTGTAATGTGAGCTGATCTCAAACTGCCTGTTTGCCTTTGTCTGAGTGCTGAAAAACTGCTGTAAAATCTGTTACAGTCTGTCTGTTTACACGCTGAATAAACCAATGAAGCATCAAACAAAACACTCTGACGTATCTTAACATGTGATATTTCTGAATGAGGGTCGGTGTGATCATGAACAACAGAGGGATCAAGATGGAGAGAGGGAGCTGACCACTGACAGAGCAGCTTAACACGTGGGGTGGAAAAAAAAGCGACTGGCAGTGAATTATGGGAGCATATGGCACAGGATGGGAGGAGCAATCAGAGTAATCAGTTTGTCTAAAAGGAGGTGGAAGCAGCAAAATCCATCACAGCTAACAAAGGCAGCACAAAATTAAAGCTTGAAATAGAAAAAAAAACATGCTGTAATGATGTAATGACATTGCACCTGCAGGGTGAGTAAAGGATGGGTGGAGTAGAGAGGACCAATATGTGGGAGGGGCAAGGGGAGAGAGGGCGGGGGGTTCAACCCCATCATCCGCCACCCCGCTGGACAGGGAGACTTACACTTTCTCTCTCCTCCGCCAGCTGCTGCCGCCGCCGCTGTCTCATCAGGGCATTGTGGAGCTGTTGCCATGGAGATGTGGGTCAGAGCACTGATGTGCGAGCACAGTATGGATTTGGCGCTGGCAGCGGAGTGCAAACAGCACGGGCTGGAGCCAGCAGTAAACTCTGAGCTGAATCTAGGTCACCGGGATTCTCTCGAGCAGAGGCAGGCACAAGTTACTGCAGAGAGGGTGCGAGGAGGTGGGAGAGGGGGGAGGAGGGGGAGGAGGAGGAGGAGGAAGAAGGAGGGTGACTAGGGTTGGGGAATACCGGCTCACACATAAATTTGGATTGCTGCAATATCATTGCATTGCAGTCACTGGAAAGGAATAAGAATCATAGATTCTCTATTTTTAGACAGGTTTTTGGTGGTGCATTCAAATGCAATTGTCTCAGTCTAATGTTATAATAGAGTGTTTTTGCAGTCACAGCACATGTACATGACACAATATAAAATATAATGACTCCATGTGTTTGTGTGTCTGAGAGACAGCTTACATTGGTTAATATGTAACTTATCAGGAGCTCAGAATGTTACATTAATTTACTTCCTGGTCCTCATGTTTATTTACCTGCAAACTCTGGAGATTCAAAAGGTATTAGTAAAGTATTAAACAAATAAGATGTTTGTAAATATTATTTTCAGTATAGAAAAATATATCAATTATGAAATAGAGGTGTGGAATTAATTCAACAGCCTTTCAGCATTGTTAGCCTTAGCGTCACAGAACCATTGGGACTCAGTTATTTGTCACTATACTGTATACATTTTTGTTGTTGATACTCATTGTAATAAAGAAACATATCTAATCCCCAGATTAACAAATTCACAAACCAGCATCATCAAAACAAAAGTAAATATTTTACAATTTAAAATGGATAAAATTGTATTTCATTGCAAAAGCTGTGCATATGTGACTTCATTATTCACTCTAATCACAGTTTCTTTTTTTGTGATGCATTTAAACAGAAATATGATCAAGTCAAGGAAGTGTGTAGGTTTTGAGCCTATTATAGCCCAGCTTGACCTTTGCCTGCACTGAAACTTTCCCTCAGATCGACACAGGTAAGTCAATGAAAATCATTCAAAACAGAAATGCCAAGCTAATTACAAGATACTACATCCATAGTATATAACATTATTGAGCTGGATGGTTGTATGACTCCATGTCTTATTTTCAATGTAAATAATGACAGTTACATCATTGAAGAACTGTGGTTATATCCATTAAAATGAGTCTCATCCACGTGCACACAGGTGTCTATGATGTCAAAACATCAATTTACTGCTTAAAATCACACACTGCTCCTGCCTTTGTTTGGTTCAGTGTCAACAAGCAAAAGCTTCTATGATGAAGGATCTTTTTAATTGCAAAATAGCAAGCTCTCGGTTCCAAAGGGAGCTTCTGACAGTGTAGGAAACAATTCCTCCCATTCTCTCTCCATCACCACAGACAGACAAAAGCCCAGGATGAGAGATGGATTGCTGGCCCTTCCTTTTGAGTATCACTTGTTCAAAGGAAAATGTTAATGAGGTGCTGGAAAGCAAATGGGGAGGCTGTGAAACTGGCACAGTGTGGCCATTGTCATTCTGATTCACAACCTTGACAGGAGAAATAATTGACTAAGTTGCTCAGGCAGGAAGAAACTGAGTCACTGAGCAGGTTCAGTGGAGGTACATCAATGCTGCTGCAGGACCTGAAGAAATCAGTTAAAAACAGGAAAGAAAATGCAATTATTTCGTCCAAGGCTCTCTAGATTAAAGCAGTATTGTAAACCCGCCACTACTGTACCATAAATCCAAAGCAATGCTCTAATGACACAAACAAAATCACTGAACTGAATGGAAGTGCAGAGTTTGGTTATCATTTATGACCATAATCATTTACATACATATTATTACACACAGTAGTGTTAATTCATAGAGCTTTAAAGATCAATACTCAATACTCAGATCAATACGTTTCAACATGTCTCTGGTGATATCATGAACTTGTTGTCATAGGGACTAGTCAGTTTTTATTCTTTAAAGAAACTTTATGGGTCTGCAATAAAATAGCCTGATAATATTTAACCAGGCAATGAAGCAAAGATCAAACCATAAAGAGAATCAACAGTGTAACTTCATGGCAATGACTGAGCTACTGTTCTGCCAGGGTCAATTCCACCTGGCTAGGTGTTTTCCAGGTTGTAAAAACTGACTTTGTCTCTTAGTTCATAAAGAAATTTTGGTGGGACCAATTACTTTGTGGTGGAGGACATCAATAAAAATACACTATATTACCAAAAGTATTCGCTCACCCATTCAAATGATCAGAATCAGGTGTCCTAATCACTTGGCCGACTGTGAAATTTGGTGGAGGAGGAATTATGGTATGGGGTTGTTTTTCAGGAGCTGGGCTTGGCCCCTTAGTTCCAGTGAAAGGAACTTTGAATGCTTCAGGATACCAAAACATTTTGGACGATTCCATGCTCCCAACCTTGTGGGAACAGTTTGGAGCGGGCCCCTTCCTCTTCCAACATGACTGTGCACCAGTGCACAAAGCAAGGTCCATAAAGACGTGGATGACAGAGTCTGGTGTGGATGAACTTGACTGGCCTGCACAGAGTCCTGACCTGAACCCGATAGAACACCTTTGGGATGAATTAGAGCGGAGACTGAGAGCCAGGCCTTTTCGACCAACATCAGTGTGTGACCTCACCAATGCGCTTTTGGAAGAATGGTCAAAAATTCCTATAAACACTCTCCTCAACCTTGTGGACAGTCTTCCCAGAAGAGTTGAAGCTGTAATAGCTGCAAAAGGTGGACCGACATCATATTGAATTCTATGAGTTAGGAATGGGATGGCACTTCAGTTCATAGAATGAGTAAAGGCAGGTGAGCGAATACTTTCGGTAATATAGTGTATGTCCAAGGTGCATTTTCAATGTGAAAGAAATGTGATCACATGTGGCATAGACCACCTCAAAACGTGGTCTGAGTGACTGGATCTAAAACTTCAATACTTCTTGGGTATGTTTACACACAGGGTTCAAACTTAACTTTTTTGCTCACTGGCCAACTGGCTAGTAAGCTTTAAAAATCTACTGGCCAGAAAGATTTTTTACTGGCCAAAAATTATATATATATATATATATAGCTGTTTTGTATATTTTTCATTGTGTTGAACTGTTATAATACACTCATAAGCATTTTTAACACATGTCATAGCTATTAGCATATTTTTGTGTGGAAAAAAAGGAGTCAAGTTTGCCTTTTTTCCCTAAAAGGTTTATTTTAGGGATGCACATGGTTAACCATTTAACTATTAACCTATAACAAGAACTTGACTGAATAATACTATCAGTTATTTATATATATTTATTTATTAGCTCCTTATGTTGTCAACTCATGGGGGCGTGTCGACATGTGCAGACTTCCACTGCCTTCAGTCATATTATTTAGTAGCTAAAAGTTTCACAGGAGGACTGACACTGTGCACCATGAAGGAAGATCAGACAATAAATGTAGCCTACACGGACATATCACCTGTAATAACGGCGCTGCAATAAATAAAAAAAAAAGACGTGGCAGCTCTCCTGCAGCTCCACAGAGGAGCTGTCAGAGGAGCTCTGCTGCTCCTCTCTCTTCAGTCTGGTGTTTGGCTGCACTTTCAATAAGAAAAGTTCCATATGAGCGCGATCAGCAGAGACAGAGCACAATGGATGTGGCATTGATCAGATATCGCAGCGCACATGTTTATTTAACGGCAAAAAAAAACAAAAAAAAATTGGAGCGATGTTTTTTTTTGCCGTTAAATAAACATGTGCGCTGCGATATCTGATCAATGCCACATTGAACATTGGAACTTTTCTTATTGAAAGTGCAGCCAAACACCGGACTGAAGAGAGAGGAATACACACGTGCGCCGCGAGCGTTGTAATCGGTCACAAATCATTGCTATACGGCATGTTGTCATGTTGTGAGCTTTAAGATCTGCACAACACCCGCTCACAACCCAAGCGTCACAGCCGGGTCGGGAGGAACAGTAACAACAACGAAGTAGTTGGATTTTTTTCACTCGCCAGAGTGGCCAGTCAGCCGGCTTCCTTTACTCGCCAAAGCATCAAAGTTAGTCGCCACTGGCGACTGGCGACCGCTAATTTTGAACCCTGTTTACACATGAACTTATAGCTGACCATTTGTGATCAGACAGACGGTAACACCAGGTCTGACATGTCCTACATGTCATGTCTTTAATAAACTAGTGGCCTGTACAGGGTGTAGCTACCCCATCATTATCCACTGTCAGCTGGAAATGACTCCATTGTCTTTAGTTTGGACTTCCATCAGATTCAATATTATATTGATGTTGAGTTGATCTGCTATGACAACTAAACTAATGGTAAATGGTCTGTATTTATATAGCGCTTTACTATACCTGAACGATACCCAAAGCGCTTTACAGTACATCACATTCACCCATTCACACACACATTCACACACTGATGGCGGAAGCTGCCATGCAAGGCGCGAACCACGACCCATCAGGAGCAAGGCGGGTAAGGTGTCTTGCCCAAGGACACTACGGCAGCAACCGGGACAGAGCGGGATTCGAACCGCCAACCGTCTGATCATTGGACGACCTGCTCTACCACCTGAGCCACTGCCCCCCCCCCCCCCCTCCAGATATGCAGATAATTTTGAGAGTGGGCATGACTGTGTGTGAAGGAATTAGAGTCAATAACTAAACATATAGAACCACTGATATATCACCACTTATCACAGCAGTGTGATCTTCATAGCACTGTACGAAGCAACAGGTGAATAAAGTCCAATGATTCAAGCCCACGTACATATTGAAAGGCTCAGTAGTTGCCATGGTTACAACAAACACAACCAAACAGCATTAATAGCTGGTTACATGATAACATATACTGCTGTTGATATGATATTTGCTGTAAAATACATGAAAATGAGACAAGGTAGAATATCATTTTCTGTTTAATGGTGAAGGATGAGTGGCTGTGACAGCCTCAGGCAGTCTCTGCTGTTTTTAAATTGCCTTTGCTCCTCCAAAGATGCTGCTGACGCACAAGCCAGGAGCTCTCAGTGAACGCTGTTGTCACTTGCGACTGAATTCACCATTTACACAAGATGATTGTGTAACCAGTAAAGTCCCTATCACTGGGGAAACCTGGAGACCTTTTATTCTAAACAAGAAAGGCGCAGCCAAACAAAATTAGCTGAGATAAAGCATCTATTCAGCTCACACATGGGCTGATTAGTTCACTGCCATTAAGATATCTTGGCTATTTTTTCCTGTAAAACTGGACATGATGTAACTTCTCATTGAGCTGTTCAAATTGAGTCTGTGAGAGGTTGGAAAATAGAAAGAAGGGGGATGTGTGAAACTGAGCAGTAAGTCATTATGGTATTTTAAAAAAATCTGCCCATTCTCCTCTGAACAAGTAAAGTAAAAAAAATGCATCATAGATCAAGAGATGGTTTAAAGGTCCAGTGTGTAAAATGGGGGGAAAAATTGAGCGTAGCGTTAGTTCTGGCAGGCCACGACGTCAAGCTTTAACTGCATAGCTGTCATCGCCGGCGCAGATCAGCTGATGGCTCAGCTGACTCTGCGTGTCTGCTCCCTATTGGGAATTGCATTCAGAGCGGGGTATTTAAACTGCTCTCGCCCGACCCTCCTTCCTGCTTCCTCTGCTCCTGGCACTTTCGCAACCCACCTCCACCCCAGCTCCTCCTGTCATTGTATTCATGTTGGTTGTTCTGCTCTGTCTGGGTTTTCTTTGCTGCTGCGCTCCCTGCTTATGCCGTTCATGATGGCTCGTGAAGGGCAGGAAGGTGCTCGGGTGGGCAATTTCTAGTTTGTTTTTTGACTTGGTAGACATCTCTAGTGAACAGTTTGGCATGATAACCATTGCAAACGGGTAGCTTAGTGGTGGTTATCATGTGTTGAATAGGTGGACCGGTAGAGTGGAAACTTGAAAACTGTGTATAGCGCTTGTTCGGTATTATGCTGTTTGTTGATCACTCAGTGCCTAAATCACTTCAAGGATGTTTTTCCCTTTTATCAAGACCCTACTGTAATAATAACAGACTCACCAGGAATATGTGAATGAAAATGTGATAAAAATTAGAACATACACATGAAATAGCCAACGTTTTTAGAGTGTTTTACTTTTCATGCAATAACAAGAACAAACAAATTTTTTTTTACACAATTAAAATCAACTAAAGAGCTTGCTCCTTCTGTCACAAATAATGTGGAGCATACTGCCAGTACAGTATTTCAAGTGTCCCTCTGTCAATGACCTACGCCTGGCCAACAGCCTGAACGAGTTCTACTGCCACTTTGAAAGACAATGGGACAGACCTGATATCCCCCACACCTCCGACCACCAGCCATCGATCAGCAACAGCTCCTCCACACCTGGATCACCTACACAGCCCCACACCCAAGTGCCACCCTCCCCCCCTCTCTCCATCATAGAAATCAAATCAAATCAAAGAAGGAGAGGTGAAGAGACTGTTTAAACGGCTGAACCCGTGCAAAGCTGCAGGCCCAAACTCTAGCCGTTTTCCTACTAACATCAGCGGGTCGACGCAGGTTTTTTAAATGCAGGTCGACCCACTAACAATCGGCATTTGGCTCCTTTCCCATTGACCAAAATGAGCCGGGTCTGTCTGTCTAACCCCCGCATAAACCAGTCGCCCCGCTTTCATTCACAGTGCGAGAAACACCGTGTCATGCCCCAGCCGCCCGCCACGGAGGACAGCGAGTCTGCCGCGGCCGCCTTTTGATGGACGTCCACGGCACAACATGTCAGTTAAACAGACTGTCGCTTCTTTTTTTTCAATCTTTTTTGGTCAGTGTTCTTTGATCTTTAAATCCCAGTCTTGAATGCAAGCAGAGCTTTGTTTTGGTAGCCTACGTGAGACGCGATTGGTGCGATGATGTGGCATCACGTAACGCCCAATGTCATCACATAAATTAGCGGGTTGAGCCGGGTCTGGTGTTCCCACTGCAAGCCGATCAGAGCCGAGCCGATTGAAGGCGATTTTAACCCGCATCGCTTGCCGAGTCATTTGACGCAGGTCGACAGGGGGGCATACATCAGTCCGACTGAAAAGTCCGACGGCTCATTTCTCCGACTACCCATTCTACAGTGTTAAGGTTAGGTTTAGGGTAAGGTTGAGGGTTAGGGCTACTTAAGTCGGAGAAATGGGAGGTCGGACTAATGGACGCAAAAATAAAGAAATGTATGGTCGGAGAAATGGGTAGTCAGACAGACGTCCCGGGTTGACGCGGGTCGGTGCGTTTATGGGTTTAAAAGGGTTTTTTGGCCAGTGGGAAAGGGGTATATATATATATATATAAGTATATAAGTCTCCCCCTCCACCCTGAAGCACTGAGCCAATCAGCTGTCTCCGGTGTTCACACACATTTTTAACACCTCACTGGAGAACTGTCATGTGCCAGCTTGCTTCAAGGCCTCAGCCATTGTTCCAGTTCCCAAAAAGACAAGGCTCACAGGCCTTAATGACTACAGACCTGTTGCTCTGACTTCTGTGGTCATGAAGACTTTTGAGTGCCTCGTCTTGACCCACCTTAAGGACATTACAGTTCACCTACAGAGCCAACAGATCTGTAGATGATGCTGTAAACATGGCCCTCCACTAGCACCTGGACTCCCCAGGATCCTACGCCAGGATACAGTTTGTGGACCTCAGCTCTGCCTTCAATACGATCATCCCAGCTCTGCTCCGTGACAAGCTCTCCCAGCTTAATGTACCTGACTCCATGTGCAGCTGTATTATGGACTTCCTGACTGACAGACGGTAGTTCGTGAGGCTGGGGAAGCATGTCTCTGACACCCAGACCATCAGCACTGGATCCCCCCCAAGGTTGCGTCCTTTCTCCTCTGCTGTTCTCCCTGTACACCAACAGCTGCACATCTGGACACCAGTCTGTCAGGCTCCTGAAATTTGCTGACACCACCCTCATCGGCCTCATCTCTGATGGGGAAGAGTCGGCCTACAGCAGCGAGACGGACCCTCTGGTGTCATGGTGCAGCATGAACAACCTGGAGCTGAACGCTCTGAAGACAGTGGAGATGATAGTGGACTTCAGAAAGGACCAAGCTGCCCTCCCCCCTGTCATCCTCTGTGACTCTACAGTGACCCTGGTTGAGTCCTTCTGCTTCCTGGGCACCACCATCTCCCAGGAGCTCCAATGGGAGCAGAACATCAGCTCCCTCACCAAGAAGCCTCAGCAGAGGATAGGCTATACTTCCTGCTGCAGCTGAAGAAGTTTCACCTCCCTGTGAAGATGCTGGTGAACTTCTACACTGCCACCACTGAATCCATCCTCACATCCTCCATGTCAGTCTGGTGTGCTGCAGCTACAGCCAGAGACAAGAGCTGTACATCTCCAGGACCCGGAGACCAGAGCCAGAATAGCTGCTGACCCCTCTCACCCTGGACACAAACTCTTCCAGCCCCTGCCCTCTGGCAAAAGGCTCCGGTCCATCCGGACCAGGACCTCACGCCACAAGAACAGTTTCTTCCTCTCTGCAGTCAGCCTAATGAACAATGCCCCGGTTCCCCCTAAATAACCCTAAACCTATGGATGTAATATGCTATAATGTTAATGTCATCTTTACTCACTACATCTTAGCCTTCTTAACCTTGGATGTATATATAAACCATTAAAAATGTTACCTGTATAATGTGATTTCACAAAAGTCCTCTGCTACTTCCTGCTAACAGCAGTATTAAAGCCGATTTTCCCCCTCGCTCCCTCATGCACCCAGTGGAATTAGCGCCAACTAGTGGTGCAAACAAATATTATCTGCAGGGCCTTTCTGCAACTGCAAAGGCGCTCTAAATCATCAGTAGTGGCACACAAATTATGAAATGTGCAACATCGGAGAATGGCCATAATTGGTGTATATGGCATTTTTATGGTCAAAATAGTGAATGCATGATAAATATTGTTAAACTACTCTTGTGCGAAGGTTATCATACCAATTAATAATCTGGACATATATAGGAATAATAAAATAGCAACAAGAATTTGCCCACCCTTTCGATTGCGATTGGTGGTCTGGCTCATGGACTAAATGGGGGCCCATATGACTTGTCTGACTCTGACTGCAGATTATACCCACTTTGCCAGTCACATGCTCAAACCCATTACTTTCAATGCAGACGTGCATCATGCGCACTCACAACCCAAGCGGCACTGTAGCAGCACCCATCCGGTGTGACGTGCTTGTTTTTTCGTGCAAGTCCGCGGCACACAGCTCCACAGACCTGCTTCTCCCCCCAGGTGTTGTGCCCATGTCTCTCAGACTGTTTCCTGCTGCCTCGAGAAGGAAGCCCAAATGTGGAAGACTACTCTTTTCTTCCACCTTTTATGTGTAAAACCGTGTTAAAATGATAATCCTATCAATGTATTTTTTGCAGAGTTTGAAGGCTGAATTAGAATTGGACCATTTTCAATTTAGCAGTAAACTACTAAGCCTATTTGTGCCTCAATAAAAACATTACAAACTGCACCACTGTGTCATATTACAAGACAATGTGTTTGAGTGATTCCTTGTCTTGTGTTTTGCACAGCACAGAAGTACAACTACAGGGTAAAATAATGACACAAACAGGTCAACCATTTCTGTCTCTGTGAGTGACTGCGAAGACTTTCCTGAACAAACTGAATGACTGTCAGCTTAGCAGCCATGGTATTTTCAATGGTCCCTAATTCATAGCTGCCCCTTTTGTATCCCTCTTCAACATTGTTCACATGCCCACTGATGCCTTTATTCACCCAGACAAATCCCAAGCAACTGTGACCACATCCTTGCCATTCTTTCCACCAAAACTCCACAACTACAGCAATTAGGGGGCTGTGAGTTGCAGAGGGCTTGGGAACATAACATTCATAGACCTGGGAAGACCTCTCAAAAGAAGACAACAATGCCTTTCCGGCATTCCACAGAGAATATGTACATATGCCCTAGAGTGAAAAAAGGGGGGCGAGCTCACAGTCTCAGCCATACAGGGCTCACAATTAGTCTCTGATGGAGTACAATAGAAAGACATCCAAGAGGTCTCATCGAGGATGAAAAAGTCCAATTGAGATTAACTGTTTAATTCCAGTCAACTGAATTAGCTCTGATGATCTGTGGAGCATGAGGGCACATGTTCAACCTGTTTCCCATAAACCCTGCGCAGAAAAAAATGTGGCGGCAGACGTGGGATTAAAACCAGGCATGAGCAGCAGTGCAAGTGTGTCACATAACGAAGAATTCCCTTCCATCCGTCAAAGGGAATTACAAGCGTAACGGGACATAATGTGCTCATTGTGCTCCACAGCATCACTTCTTATCTTCAGTAAGAGGAATGCCAAGGAGGGGTTTAGGGAGCTGCCGCAGGTTTGCAGCTGTTTGGTACAGTGCAATGATATATATCTTCCTAGCACTCTGAGTCAACACAAGGAAACAGTTTGTCCCCAGTGTGAGGAAAGCTGAGGGAATATGGGTCAGAGTGTGTCTGGAAATCTCTAAAATATGGATAAAAAATTGGACCAAACCTGGAAATATGAAAGTGCCCTTGATCTTTTCAATCCAGATATCAATATAAAATGCACAGACTGAACAACAAAGCATGTATCTAACACATCGGACCATAGCTGAATTGAAAAATCAATATACCAAGACTCTGTGCACAGTTAAACTAGACTGAAATATGGTACATAGTGATTCTGTAACACCATGAATCACTTTGCTTGTAGGCATGATGCAATTCATTCAGCAAGAAGTTCTACATCCTGCTGTTTCTTCACCCTGACAGACAGGTGAATAAAAAGGCTCATTAAAAACCTGCTCATCTCTCTGAACCCTCTGTCAGTACCACGGCCCCAGCTGCCACTCAAATTGGCATATAGAAAACTCATCTGACCTTGCAGGTCATTTTCAGACATTTGCAGCAGTAGCACAGGATGTGTAGAGAGTGATGCCGTGGTTGGTCAGTCTGTTTAACACCAGTTAAGACGTGACAGCTACAGGCCAACTGGCCTTAGAAAGTACTGTGGTTGCATGGTTCTCAGAGAGAGGAGCTTCCTTCTTGTGCTACTGTTAGGCCAGTGATCATCAACTGGGAGCCCAATCCTTACAATCCGGCCCGTGACTGAATTCTGAAATTGTGAGGATCATAAACAAAATATCTTGTGTTCCCCGCTATTAAAGTAACTGAAAAAACAACAGAGATTGAAATAACTTCGAAACTTGTAGTAGCTTGAGATTCTACAACACATTTGTGGAACAGGCGGTTCTGAGAAATTGATGCAGTTGATTATTTTTAATGTTTTCTCCATAACTTCAAATCATAAATTCAATTCATAACAAAATATCTACATGTATCACTCCTAGTGGCAGACTGTGACATAAATGATATGAGCTGATAAAGGCTAAAATGCCTGCAGTTTTGTAAGAAAAAAAAAATCAAAACAATAAATATAAAAACAATAAGTTGTTTAGCTAAAATGTGATTTAAATTTCTTTTTCTTTTTTATGTCTGGCCCTCCAGGTGTCTGTCCAGAGAAATTCTGGTTGGTGACTCCTGCACTAAAAATGTACACCTAGATATCAACATGTAGATGTATAAAAATAGCTGACAAAGAGCCCACTAATTTCTAGTTTTAACAGTTTAAGTTTTAAAAATCTTTGTAAGCATAACTTTTCAAACTCTTCTTACTTTACTATATACATCCCACTGTATATTCAACAGAATGCCTCAACACAGAATAATAAGTGTAGTATTCATCAGTTGAACAGGACCTGATGCAGAGGAGCACATTGATTTCTATCTGAGGAAGAAAATAATTTCCTGTGGTGCCTGCTGATATCTAAAATTCTACTTGATACTGGTTTTGCATTCATTATTTATGTTATCGACAGGCGCTCAGCTGGTGAGCTCTGTACATGCCTGCTTTACTGTAGGTTCTGGCTTGTTACAGTGTGTTAAGCAGAACCTGAATATATACAAGATACTGCCAGGATCTCTATGATCCTCTCTGAATCTGTAGAACTTGCCGTTGTTACAAAACACAACTCAGGAAGTGTCTCTGTGCATAATCAGGCTTTCAGGATGTTTTTACCCTGCTGTTTTTGTTTTAGAGAGACTGGATTGAGTCTGTCTCTGTATTAACACTGGCAGTGCCAATAAAACATTTTGTCACAAAATAAGATATGCATACTTCATGACGTTCACCCATCACATCACCCACAGGTTTCAGAGGATTTGATGCTCATAGTGAGGTGCAGTTATTTCCATCTTGGCAGTGCTCAATTCCACCTTACTGAAGAGGTGGGGTATGACACTTAGGTCGATGCCAGTTCAATGACTGTGGTAAGTATAGACTCCCATCCAATACTTACACACTGTAGGCCTACTACTAATGCCACAGCATCAGGTGCACTGGACTTTGGTTATAATTAACACACGGTATGTTGCAACACTGGCAAACCATCATCACCATGGTTACATTAATTACTTGGTCGCCAAAATAGGTTCTGCCCTAAGAATATCTGGTCATTGTATAAATTGCTTAAATATTTTTTAGTTTTTAATAGTTAGTTTAGGATTCCCCACCTTTGTTTCATCATTAAAAATAGAAACAACATTGTCACTGTACTTTAACCTTTGTTCCTGCCATAATTATTATGATAAAAGGTGTTGTCTAACGACATTAAAATATGAGACAATAAACCACTGCACATATGACCTGTGGACTATAGTGTCGTTTAAAACTGAAAATAGAGCACTCTGGTCCCACCTTGTCTTGCACACATTTACTGTGACAATCCATTATGGGCTGGCCTGTGGGTTGGACAACCAGATTCTCATTGTGTCTTCCATGCTGTTTTCACATCTGCCCTAATATCCTGACAGGTGTGAAGATCCACCATGGAGATGTATTTTCTGAAAACTGAATGTCCATGACCTTCCCCCATGTACAGTAAGTGAGGGTGCCATGTAACCATGACCACTTGGACTGGCCTGTTTCCTGCCTTTTCACTTAGTTTCTATGGTGACACAGTGGATGAGAAGGTCAGATAAGAAGGGACGCTGCAGTGATTTGCTCTGATCATACCCACTGTCTATAAATAATGTCTATGTGATGTTTCCTCCTCTTATGTCTTGCTGCTTTTTGCTTCCTGCTGTCTCCTTCTCAGAACATAATAATAAGCAGATAAGAGTTTAGGAGCACCTGAGCTGGTGAGGGCTGTGAGCTGAGGGGTGATGACAAATGGGAGGAGAGAAAACCAGCTCCTCTCTAGCTCAAAGCCATTTTGATAACATTATAGCTGCTCTACTTTTGATTTATGTCTGAGGCCACTGGCGGTCTTGTTTTCAGTTTTTGTTTCTGTGAAGTTAGTTTGCACTGTTTCAGTAGATCGGGGTGTTGGGTGGGATCTGGGTCCCATAGCCCATTGTGTAGCCAGCCCTTGACCTTCCCTTTCCTTATTTTGATTTTGGCTGGGGCCTCCAACTCCCTTCATCTGATCTTTAAGTTACTTTGTTAATTTAGCAATAAAAAGCAGTTTGTTTTGAATGACCCGAGTGTGATAGCATCGTCTCTCATAGGTAATTTTATGTCCAAGCCTTTGTATCTGCTTTTTGGTGATTGTAAATGTGAAGATATTTGTCAAATCTCTTTGAAAACCTCTGACAAAGTAGTTTTGTAAATATTCCTGCAACAGCACCAACCCTTACATTTCCAATCTGTCAGCAGATAAGGTCTATGAGCTCTTTATCATTGAATCATTCTACTGTTAAAACAGGACTAACAGCAATGTGTGCTGTGAATGTGGTGTGGGCTGAGCTGAAATACTGCCACAATCCCTGTTGGTGTAAAAATACCAGGTGCAGCAGGGCAGTGCTGGGGCCTGCAGCAGATATCCAGGAACTGCTGCCTCCAACACCCAAAACTACCCCTCAAAGGTTAGCATGCTGCCAGCTGGCTGCCAGCCACACAGCCTTTCCTTCCCGCTCAGACCCCCCCACCAGACCCCCCTCCCAGCTGGCCTCTCTGTGATTATCAGCAACTGATGAAAAGAAAACACAGAATACTGACAGCCACCACCCTGACCTACCTGGATCAGATCTGCCCACTCAGGTGTGGCACACTCACAGATGCGATGGAGAAACGGTGAAGTGCGGGCCCCCTTGCAAACCAGTACAATGGATCTGTCACATCTCACCTATGGATAGGTGCTCCTGTTAAAACCTGCTAAAAACCAAAGTCCCCGGGACTCGAAGATATGCAGAGCCACCACTGCACTAATTATGAAAGAGTACGGTCATATATGTCAAATTAAACAGCAAAAGCTGGCCCACAGCCTGTAAAAACCATGTTTATATGACCCAAACACTGCCCAAACTAAACAACTAAACATCAAACTTCATGAAGCACCTGTGTGTGGACTCAGTCGCCACATTTCTGGCTCGTAGTATACTAGCCTACTATACATTATGCAAAATACATCAGCTACCGCTCATATGAGCCCGCTACAAAGATTGGAACGACACATAGCACCCGCGGCTACACAGAAGCTCGGCAGAGAGAGAAGCCAAAGACGAGCAAAGTCGAGCAAACACAGACACTGCTTGGCCAAAACATGGTTGTAAATTTTCTCTCACCATTTTGCCGTGAAAAGTTAGTTTTTTGGGTAAATCCACAATATTTCCAGCTGAACTTTGACCGGCGTTACAACTAAATCAGTCCAGAGGGCTTTAGGAACCAGGGAACCTTTACGAGCGCCGCACACAACAGCCTGCGCGTCACACATTTCAGGATTCTGCTGATTCTGATTGGCTCATGAGAAGAATTTCTGATTCTGATTGGCTGCCAGTACTGTCAGTCACATCAACGTGGGTATAGCCTCATTCTATTGGCTATAACAGTTCGAATGAGCTGTCAATCACTCGAATCACTCAATCCGCTGCAGAGATAGAGCCAGGCGTAACTGCACCCAAATAAACTGCTCTCAGTGCAGATTTACGCAGAGGGACACAGAGGCCTAGAAAGTAGTTGTTATTTAGTCCTGGTTGATTCTTTTTCAGTTAGTTTATGCAAATTGTGTGAAAATAAAGATTAAACAATGGTTTAGTGGCAGGTGGTTCCAAGCTGTGGCAAAAATTGACATTTTGGAAAAGCTTGCGTGAATATTTTAGTAGTAAATCTTTGTGTAAACAGTAGTAAATTATTGTTGTAAAATCTCAATAATGTTGTACTGCTTCACTTTATCAGAATCAACCACTGCAGAGCTAATGTTCATACATTGTACAGTTATTTGATAGAGGTTTTGAGCTTTAGCAGCATCATTCTGAAGGACGCTCATCCAAAATATGATTTTCTTTTTAGGCAAACATTAAATTTATTTAATTTTTGCAGTGTGTCATCTTCATTATACTCTTCTCATTCTTTTCATCTCAGCTATTTCTCAGTTGTTTCCCTTTACTATGACACCAAAAGTATTCAGATAGACCTTGTGGTTGCAGAGAGAAATAAAAACTACTACTACTGAGATATACTCATTTTATTATGGATATGCAATTTTCGAGAAAAGGCCTAGAACATAGGCTTGGTTTTTATTAACTCATTGAGTGCCGCGCTCCTTTCCAAAGTTTTAGTCAAGTGTACCGGCAATTTAGACGATTTTTGACGATATTTGTAGAGCCACAGTGTATTCTATATTATTGCCACCAACACATACTGTGGCTCATTTGAAAGGTGAAACTTTATGCTTCAAATAGCCACAAACCGTTTGTTTCTACGTGCCTCTGTTCCTGAGAAAAGTCAAGCTAAACATGGCTGGGTTTCACCAAAAGCTTTTTTTCTAGAAAAGGAGATACAGCGTCTTTTATGAAAGGTGCTCTGTTTGTGTCTGTCGCTCTTCTGACACTCGCATTTCTGGATCAAAGGGCTCGTGTAAGATAAATATATACAACAAATGTTGTTCTATTCACAAAACCACCATCGGGGGCGGGGAGGGGGCGCCACTAAACAACAATAACAAAGACGCACCGTGCTGTGTCACAGCCTCTCGCCGCGGAATGTGATGGTCTCTGGGCCACAGCGGCTCGGGAACACCGGTCCCACCGGTGGTCGTGGTTCTTCTGTGGTACGGGTCGGTGATGCCGGTCTGCTTTGACCCAGAGATCATCACATTTTACCGTGGGAGGACCTTGGGGAGGACACGGTGTTGCTCCAGATGAAGACCAGGCAGGACTGTCGGCTGAGAGCTTCCTGTTTCGGCTCCGAGCTGCTGCAGAGCAGAGCAGCTGCGCTGCATCCACATGCAGAACTCCGTTTGCAAAAGCCGAGTTATGATAAAAACTTCCAGATCATGAGCTGTCATGAGTTTTTGATCGTCATCTATTTCAGTTCTGCTCGTCGTAGAGTCCCCAAATTTACACATAATGTGTTAAAGTGTCTAGTTTCATAATGAAAAAAAAAAGCAAAAAACGAGAAATCTCGTTTTTGGCACTCAACGCATGGGAACGAAAAACGAGAAATTACGTGGTTGGCACTCAATGAGTTAAGTGTCTGAGTTTTTACCACTTATTTCAGGGGTGCAGCTCACTGTCATCATTGAACATAGTGTAGCTGTAACATCTATGGTGTAGGAGCATCCCACTGGACAGATGACAGGTGTTTCTGCAATGTCTGTTCTTCAAAAAAAGGTGACAGCAGGAGGGAGAGGAAAATTAGCGAATTCACCCAGATGTTGTGTTTACACATCCTGATCCAAGCTGGAGCTGATAAAAACCTGTGTCAAGTGTGAATGCAGTCTGAACCCTTTTTCCCTCACTGACAAAAGGTGTTTTTTTGACTATAGTCAAAAGGGCTTTTTACTTATGATCGACAAGATGAGTCTTTAAAAATATACTGGTGTATCAAAGCCACACTGGTGAAAATGTGAATGAGTTGTCTCACATTTTTTTTGCAGATGAAGCTGCTGCCATCTCAGCAGTCACAGATTGATGGTACTGTGTTGAGTACATTCAACACAGTGAACACATTCCTCCAAAAGCCAGCTGCATGGCCCTGATGTGAAAAATACAGAAAGTGTGAATTTGGTTCTACAATGTAAAGAAAACAGTAACCAACGTCCAGGAACAGAGATTCACTCCACTTAAAGCAGAAGTAAGTGGTCCGGTCGTTTTCGCTAATGCTGCGTTCCAGGCAGGCTTTTGAAATAGTAAATTACAGCTTCAAGTCACAACTTACGACTTTGTAGCGTTTCAGGCAACCCACTCATGTTTTTCCGACCTGTTTTACCGGTGAAAGTCACTATAACGGCCACTCGTAACTTCCGACCGGTGAACTCGTACCAGATCGAACTGGTACCACTTCACGGTCGGAAAAATACGAGTTTCCTTGAACGCACCATAACAGTCCTCGTCGCTACGTCACCACATTCACGGCATCCCTTGGCTGCACACACAGCCCTGCATGCCGTTCTCTCTCCTCATTGGATAAAAACTGTAGGATACGATAAATGTTTTCTCTTCGGCTCAGAGCAGAGCAGAGTGACTGACAGACCCGTGTTTCAGTCCAAACACTCTATGTAAGTGATTGCTGTCGGAAGATATAACTATTTAAGACTTATATTAACACAAATATATCACTTACTTCTGCTTTAAGATGGATTTTGTCAAGGCCACAAACAACAAGCGGAATACATACAGGTCCAAGTTTCACACTTTAAAACACACATTAATGATCCTCTGGACAAATCACAGGAGAAGCTGCTTAAATTATCCCATTATGATTTTATACTGTCCCCGCACAATCCAAATGGTCACATCCAGTAACAGCTCTAATATAATCATGTAGGAATGTGTTATAGCTGAAATGACTGGGGGGGGCTACACAGTTGTGACTTTGGTCCAGTTCCTGCTGCTCCTTAAATTCCTGCTTTAAATGCTGCTGATCTGACGTAACACACACAGCAGCAGCCCTGTTTACTGAAGCCAGAGGTTGGAGCTTCTTGCCACGTGTTTGTCATTAATTGGGACTAACCGGCCAAAGGACGAATACAGGAGAGGCTGCAGACATGTAAACCCAGTCCAGGACTTTGAGGAGGGAATCTGCATGAGGTCGGATCAGTGTGCTGTGCACAACTCAAGGACTTTAAGGTTTCACATCCTCCTTTCGCAAGTTTTCCACTCTTGTTTAGATGATTTTTTAACATCTCTACAACCTTTCTGAGGTCATGACTTGTGTATAAAGCATACAACTGTCTGCTGCTGCAGGACACAATGCAGATTAGAGTTCTGTGAGTTTAATCAGCATCTTAAACTTCCTGTGACTGCAGCCCTATAGACACCTCTCACTGCTACAAAGTGGACTTTATTGTTGTAAACTTAAGGCGGTCATTTGACATGAAATTTGTACCATCTCTGATTAAATCACAGCATGAAGGATCTTTTGTATAAAATAACAGGTGGTTATGTTATTTTATTTCCATCTGTGACAGGTGTGGGAGGAACCTTCTCTTCTCCATGGTCAGCATGAGTTTTATTTTCAGAATGATGTGATAGACAGATGATGTTGCAGCTTTATTATCCAGACTGACAGCCGTGTAGTGACTGATTTTATTTTCACGGTGTGTGAGCTCAGACCAGGCAAACTAAACATCCACTCTGACAGACACGTGCCACTGCTGCTGTATCGGTCAGCCAGTGGCATCCCTGTGGCTGTGGCCTGTGCTGAGGCAGCAATCTGCACAGACAAAAGTCTTATCAACACACACAAACAACAGTCTGACCCCCCAGCCCAGCAGAACAGACGCTCACCGCTGCTCGCTCTCTGTCTCTGCCTGAGCGCCCGTGCTTTGGATCACGTCCTTAAAAAAAGGGGAAATGATGAACAATCATGTAAACAGATGATGGATTGTGAACTACTGTGGCCCACATTCAAAATATTTGAAGCCAAACACTCACTGATCACATGCACATACTCTGAGGGAATGTAGCCATGTCCACTCTGTGAATGTGCAGGATATTTTCCTTCACTCATGACAAAGACTTAAAGGTCATATATACTATAAAAAGGTGTACACATGTTTAACTTTACGTGCACAACAAGTCCTGCTTCTATATTAAAGCAGAAGTAAGCGATCCGGTGGTTTTGGCTAACTTCTTGTCAGCCGATGGAGTTAGCAGTCCCCGCCCTCGTCCCTACGTCACCACATTCATGCGCATCCCTTGGCTGCACACACAGAAAGGACCGCCCCTTTATGCCGTTCTCTCTCCTCATTGGATAAAGATTGTAGGATACAAGGAAAGTTTTCTCCTCAGCTTACAGCAGAGCAGAGTGACTGACAGACCCGTGTTTCAGACCAAACACTCTATATAAGTGATTGCTGTCGGAAGATAGAACTATTTAAGACTTATATTAACACAAACATTCCGCTTACTTCTGCTTTAATACTGTGAAAGTATCAAAGTCTCAGTCCACTGAATAATTCTCGCAGCCTATATCAGAAACTGAGCCTAGAACCAGTCGTCAGGACTTCCTGGGACTTTATGATGTCACCTCTCTCAGTCATGCACCAAGCCCCACCCACATGGACCTATCACAAAAAAAGCACTAGAGGAACACTTAGCCTGACTCTGAACATGGCTCCCCTGAAGCTCATTGGTTGGCACAATGGATCGGCTCAATCCACAGATAATTTGAGGTTCAAAGGTCCTAATTAGCTCTTTCAGAAAAGGCTAGGTGTTCCCTGTCTTTGTGGTAAGCTATGCTAAACTACCTAAGTAAATAAAGGGAGCTGGCACAGTGGTAGTAATCAGAGCCAATTTCTGTTACGTTATGGACAACTAGTTTGTCTTGGTGACAGTTTCATGTATGATGCCTCCTGTGCTAAACTTAGTCATTATAACTTTTGCCGCACTGATCTATAAATATGAAATAATAAATAAATATGAAATCCGGTTCAAGTGGTTCAGAAGGAAACACTTCAGGTCAGGGAGTGATGTCTCAAGTCTCCATCAGGGTTGACATCATTTTAATTTTGATCAGTGAGAAGAACTTGGATTTATCTTCAGATATATATGAAGAGACACATAAGATGTTTTCATCGTGTAAAAGCTCTGATATTTTCAAGATGGGTTTCTGCACATGTGGACCTCCATAATTACATAACAAAACCACAACTATGGCAAACTGTTGACCTGCAACATGTGCAGCCCATGTGTTTGTATCTGGCTTGTATGTGTAGTCATCAATTATGAGCAGCGTGCAGACATCTACTGTATGTGGAGGATTGTGTAGCTGGTGACATTTAATTCATTTGAATCCACACACCAATGCATAAGTCGAATTACGTGACTAACACAACTTTTATTTTAACTTTACAAAGAGAAAGGTTAAAATGGATACAAAGTAGAGATGCAGCCAACCATTTTGATATATTTTTGAATTACTTTATCAGTGAAAATGCTCATCACAATTCCCGATCTTCGGTTTATGATCCAAGATTAAATAGCGACTACTTATTTGAGGAGTTCACATAGTTGCTGCTTGATAAATGTCAGCAGACTAAATGATAATTAAAAGCAATCAGTGATTACTAATTGACATCTCATTTCAGAGTTGGGGCAGAACAGTAACGCAGTGGTTAGGACTGTCGCTTCACAACAAGAAGGTTCTCGGTTAAATTCCCTATCTGTAAAGAGTTTGTATCCTCCGAAGCTTCATCCCACAGTCCAAAGAGACATGTGTAAGGGGTTGATTGGCGGCTCTAAATTACCCATAGGTGTCAATGTGTGAGGTTGTTGTCATTTAAAGTTACTAGTCTTCAGCTCATGATCAGCTCATCTTACTCTCCAGAACTGTACAGATGTGACCGATGGCACTGACAGATGTGGTGAGAGGTGTCATGGATTCTCAGTTTGCCCGTTATCTGGCCAACCATGAGTAAACAGTAGCCAGTCGACATGTAGACAAGGAACTAACCCTCATATTTCTTATCACCCCTCCTCCACTGGTTTGTCCAAACACGTGGTGTATGCAAATAAGAGCCCACCGTGTGGAGCATGAAGTCACCGGCCAGTGATAAGCCCAGCGTGGTGTTTGACATGCAGGGTGCCTGAGTGGCCATCTGTGTGGTGAGCACAGAGGCACACCCAAAACAGAAGGAGATATTCCCTGAATGCTCCCAGCTAGGGCGGGGGACTGGAGCTTGAGGAAGAAACAAAGCGACAGGAGCAGGAACCGGGGCCAGATCCACAGTGGGGGAGTGGAGACCTGCAATTACACAAGGCGGCGGAAGCTGCCCACCCCACTCCCCCCACCCCCCACCACTACAAAACTTCAGCTTATGAAAAAGAAGATCACGTTTCTGCAGCTTTTGTGTGGCCCGGAGTGTTCGGTTCCTATACCTTTTGTATACCAAGCACATAGACAAATCTACAGCCTTAGCAGCCAGGTTGAGTCCAACTGTTCCCACAAAGCACAATAGTGCCCTGGCTAATAGCATTCCTGTAATGGCAGCAGAAAAGCTGTGGACAAACATTTACGCTTGGCCAGATTGAGTTTTAAAGAGCCCCTTTTCTCCCCTTGTCCTTGTCCCTTTCAGACAGGTCAGTGGGCTCCTCCCTGGTGTTTTGTGCGCTGCCATTCAAGGCGTTCCATCACTCAGTGCCTCCAACTCTCTCCCCCTGTCCTCTGCTCACTGAGCTGGACAGCAGTGACCCCACTCTGACATTCCTCAGTAAGGAGAAGTGTTGAGAGTGAGATTCAGAGTGAAGACAGAAAAAAATATAGATAATAGAAAAATGAATAGTAAAGGAGAAAAGAATCTTGAATCATGTTCTTGTTAAATCCCATTCTTTGATGATAATTTTCATGATTGATCATAGACAGAGACATAATCACATCTATTTCTCCAGAGTGAGTGAGTATGAAAATCCATCCTCAGATGTAAAAAAAACAAACAAAAAAAAAACAGCACAGTGAGGGTCAGAAGCTGTTTTGCTTGTCTCTGTTGTGGTTTATTTTGAATGTAAATGTAGAAAATACAGAACAGAGCTGTACCATTAACCAGAATGTACATTAATGTTGCTGCTGGTTATTAACATCAGCTGTTTTTTTGCAGCAGTGATGAGCTGAGGTGTGTGAGCAGCTGTGTCTTCAGCAGATGAAGATGTCCCGCTCGGAGCCACGTGCTCGTGGTCCTCGTGTGTCTCACCAAACAAAGACTTGGTTACCAAAACCTCCTGTCGGTTGGTAAACACTAACTTTTTGTTTACACATCACTGTGGTTGTGTTGCTGAAAACCGAGCCGCTGATGAGTGATAACAAAAGCAGGAACAACCCCTGCAACATCACTGCTTCTTTACTTGTGGGGAGACTTTCTGTTCCAATTTTGTTTAACACACATCACTGGAGTCACAACCTCCACCCACCTGTCAAGTCAGGAAATATGGTCACAGCGTCTCCTTCACTGACAGCCAGAAGCATTTCTGTCAGACTATTACGACAACATAGTTGAAGCTGACCTTTGACCCTTTGGATATAAAATGTCATCACTCCATTTTATCCCATTAGACATTTGGTCAGAACACAATGGAGTGAGACCATATATGTTTGAGCCTGGAGCTGAAGGTAGCAGTTATGCTCGTGGGAGAGAGATACAGGTTCATCCCCCGCGACAGGAGCTGGTCTGCAGGGTCAGCACAACTGCACCACCACACCAGCCTCAGCCGGATTTGTAATGCAAAATTAGGACACGCCCTGAAGTTCAAGATGAGTCATCAAATGTTTTACAGGAAGATAAATTACACTGAATTTGAAATAGAAATATTCAGATATTCAGATCATCACTGACTGCCAACAGTGGAAACATTGCAGATAATGAGATAAAAGTGTTACTGACCGTGCCACTGTTGTTCAATGAAATCTTGCGTTTTTACGTTTACAGCTCTTTGTGGTTTCTTTCTTTTTTTTTTTTGCAACTAATCAATTGCCGAGAGGAGATTCTACTTCCTGTCTACACTTGTTAGTATAAACTCTTTGTAGGGAATTGCTAAGGTTTGACTCAGTAATGAAATCAATACACCAACATGAACCAAAGCAGGAGGTGAAGTAGCTGTTGAAAATGTATATTTATGGAAAGAAATACTAATAATGAAATACATTAAAAAAATTCAACAGTGTAACTGAAAACTCTGGGAAAAACTATAGTGCTATAGTGTTAAAAGCCACATATACTTATGTCAACCCTGAGTGCCAAAGGTAAATAAATAAAAAATATTGAAAAATGAAAGCTTTGGAATGAAATGTGTAAACTATATATGAAAAAATGAACAAATGCGCACAACCTCTTCATAAGTCAACATATAAGTCAAGGTTATTTTTTAAGGAAGTCTTTGGGGGTTTCCTCATTACTGCAAAGCTTCACTTTTCCAGAGAAATACAACTTATTAGTGACTTCATCCAAAAAGTCAGAGGGTGTTTCTCTGGGTTTTTCCAGAACAATGACAAATCAATCACAAGATGTATTTTAATTGTTGAGTTTGTTTGGCAGAACTGTCCAGAGATAATTCAGTTTGCTGCTCATGGTATTTTTGACCTATAGAGTTACTGATGATACACAAAAGTTGATAAATATCTCTATAAACTTATAATGAAAGATTAAAGAGATGCAAAATCACAAGTCTTTTTTTATTGAGGAGCAAGTCTTGGTTGTTCTGTTGGTATATTGAGAATTAAACCTTAAAGCAGAAGTAAGTGATATATTTGTGTTAATATAAGTCTTAAATAGTTATATCTTCCGACAGCAATCACTTACATAGAGTGTTTGGTCTGAATCACGGGTCTGTCAGTCACTCTGCTCTGCTCTGAGCCGAGGAGAAAACATTTATCGTATCCTACAGTTTTTATCCAATGAGGAGAGAGAACGGCATGCAGGGCTGTGTGTGCAGCCAAGGGACGCCGTGAATGTGGTGACGTAGGGACGAGGACTGTTATGGTGCGTTCAAGGAAACTCATATTTTTCCGACCGTGAAGTCGTACCAGTTCGATCTGGTACGAGTTCACGGGTCGGAAGTTACGAGTGGCCGTTATAGTGACTTTCACCGGTAAAACAGGTCGGAAAAACACGAGTGGGTTGCCTGGAACGCTACAAAGTCGTAAGTTGTGACTTGAAGCTGTAATTTACGATTTCAAAAGCCTGCCTGGAACGCAGCATTAGCGAAAACGACCGGACCACTTACTTCTGCTTTAATATTCAAGGACAAAGTGTCAAACTTTTCATAATAATAATTAAAGGACAAAGTGTCAAACTGAGAGAAAACCACTGGATGGAGTTTGAAAAGTCTAAAGAAGACTGTTATGTGCGATAGAACACTCCAGAAAAAGTTTGTGGGTCAAGATAAGAAAATATAAGATACAATTTTCAAAAACTCCTTCATTCCCCCACGATGGGGAAATTTACACCGTTGCAGCAGTAGACAACAGAGAACACAAATGAATTTTAAAAAAGCAATATTTTAAAGAAAGAAATACGTGCATTTGTGTCAACATAAGAAATCATTAAGTCTGTACAGATATACTATTGGTAATTGTATGTATATTAAAATAGATATCTAAATGTTTCAGGTATTTCTCTTGTTTTCTCCACCCTATGTGTGGACAAAGTCCTGTCGTTTGCATCCTGGGTGAGCGTGGCCCATAGTGCCGCTTTGCATAGCTCTTGGTAACATTTGAAAGTGCTGCAGGAAGCCCACCTCAGCTGACTGTGGCTCTGTGTCTGTGAGGACAGTTGACTCTACCTCTCTGATGGATTTGCATTGATTTGCATGTGGACTGAGGGACCTGTTTGAACACTCACAACCTCCCCAGTGGGGTGCATCACACGGTCGTCAACACTGGGTATGCCCCCACCCCCCAAACCACTCCACTACTTCTACACACACGCACATACACATACAGTCTGTCTTTGTTCAGCTGTGGTTAAATTGTGAATGTTGCTGAAACCGACCAAACTTGATCGACACCTTTTAACAGAAACTCTGTCTGCAGGCTCGCCATCTATGTTGTTTGATCACAACTTCATGCAAATGACGAATGACAAAGATGTAGAAGGTAGTCAAACGAAAACATGCCCAGGTGAATGGTCAGAAAGGCCTTACTGCAACATCTTCAGTCAATTCAGGTCCTGGAACTATATAAATTATACACATTATTCTATTTAACATCAAAGTAAGTCAAAAACCATGCTAAATGTGACCATTTAATGATATAAATGTTTACAAAGTCTAAATCTGAGGCCATGACAACATGACCCTACAATCTGGAGTGCTGTATTTAAGGGCACATGTAAAAAGACCGTAGATACGAGGTACCAACTGGGAATAAGTTTCATGGCAACTTTCAGATGGAGGAGCAACTGTATGCTGCTGATGTGTGACGTCACAAGCACATACCACAGAGATCATTTGAGAGCTTACAGCACTGCAACTTGAGAAAAATAACAAGCATAATACACAAATGAGACACACATTTTGAAAATATTTCATGGGTTCATCCCATTTTAGTGATCTCTGAAACAGTTCTGTTGACAATGTGTTCTTTGCACAGCCTAATCACGTATGACGATCACAACGGGGTGTTGTCACCAAACACTTTCACTATGCTTCATGTTTACACATGGCAATAAAGTTGTGTCCGTCACCACAAAGTTGTTTGTATTTTAGCTATTTGCTTGTTTCCTTAACTCCACAACCTTGAGCTCTCAGGGCCACCATGCACATGTAGACCAGGCCCCACAGTTGTGTTGCTTGAGTCTGACTTGTCCTCTTGTCCTAGTCAATTTTATCTACTTTTATTTCAAACTCTTCCCTTAAATCACTTCATTTCATTGCCGTCATTCCCTTTTGGCTGTTTTCTACCTCTCAAGTTTACATTTTTAAATGACTCCAGGATTTGCATCTTGTGATGCGATTTATTCAACGCAAAACCAGTTTACAACAAATACACTAAACTTAGCTTACATTAAGTTTTTCAAGTTATGGATACAAATAAGAGCCGATAAAGGAAAATAATGTGAACAATCTATATATTATTTGTGTGTGCTTTCACTTCCTATTTCGTCATCGATTATTGATTTAGTAAAATGTTGGCCATTAAAATCCCATTATTTTTACGCTCCGTGAACGCACCACCACAATCTATTGTTCACTCCCTTTTCCCTGGCCACGCCCACTCCCTAAGAGAACGCTGCGATTGGCTGCTCTTGAGTGCGGTGCCGTCATCGCTCGGAGCGCCCATTCATCTCTGCACTTGGGCGTTGGACTCCGCATCTTATTAGCAACAAGGGAAATTTCTCCATTTTGCAGCCTGTCTACAGCGACACGGCCACCGGACTGGGATTTTATTACTTCTCCTCACCTGCCAGCTTTTTTCTGCAATTTAAAAAAAATCCTCCTGACTTTTAACTGGACTTTGTTTTACATTTTCCCTGTGAACTTTTTTCCTTTGTGCACACACGCAGAGAAAGAAAGGGGGGACATCAGCGAAGAGCTTTTGCGTTTCAACAAAGAGGCTTGTGGGTCTTTGTTCGTTCTTTTTTTGGGGGATCAGTTGAGTTTCTTTGTTGGAGCAGAAAAGCATGGGAGCGCAATTGTCCAAGACAGCTGGAAAGGCTGAAACCGCGGCTGAAAAGCCAGGAGAGGCTGTTGCTTCACCCACCAAGACCAACGGACAGGTAAATGATATTTTAACATCCAGCTCGTTGCATCCATCAGAGGGGGAATCTGGTCGCACTGGAGGGGAGGGAGGGGGGGCTGCGCACTGAGGGCGCAATCCGTGCGTAATTGTGGATAGATTGAATGGAGGAGTTTGAAGAAATTTGAAAGACTTGTTGTTTTTTTAAGTATTTTATTTTATTTCTTTACTTAATGAGCAACAGTTGATCATTTGATATTTTACTCTCCTCAGCGCAATATTTAGGTGTTTGAGAGAAATCTCACAAAACGAGATTATTGAGGGAGAAGAAGCCGGTTCATTTGAACCTTTTGTTGTTGAGCACTTTGAATGATACTGGTTTGAATGAAGCCGGGCTGTTGGGGGTGATCCCCCCCCCCCCGAAGTAAAATATGTGATGATAATGATTTACTCGGTGTTTTAATGAGAGCGCGTCTCTGTTTGTGAAGTTGTAGAATAAAATGAGATTCGACGTCAACAAAAGGCTGAGTGCGCTCCGAGCACCACGCCTTTTGTTACAGATGCTCGACTAGAAAGTGGAGATGGCAGTCGGCTATCTCGCTCGGGAGGGGGAGCCGGGCTCGGGGGGCCAGCGGTGCGCCCCCCCACCCCCCTCTCCCCTCCCAGGAGAGTCGTGCTGGTCTAAGCAGCTTGAAGTTTGGTTTTAGCGAGGAGGAAGAGGGGAAAAAACAACAATTCAGGGCCTCGTTGAGATTTTGTAGGTTT
Organism: Trachurus japonicus; assembly: GCF_045865225.1. NCBI lineage: Eukaryota > Metazoa > Chordata > Actinopteri > Carangiformes > Carangidae > Trachurus > Trachurus japonicus. The sequence continues at coordinate 21,431,023 of NC_140930.1, forward strand.
TTAGGAAATGTAAGTGAACTCCTATGATGTGAGGGACTAATGAGCATCTGCTGTTTTAATGAGCAGCTGCTTTGCCTCTGTGCTTCGCGGCCTTGTACCGACCCCTTGCGATCCAGCCAGGCACTGCGCTCACTCCCGGCCTAGTGTGAATGTAGTCTGTGGAAAAAAAACACGAGTGAAAAACGCTCTAAAGTATGACTGAGGTTCTGTATTATGCTAAGTGTGTGTGTGTGTGTGTGTGTGTGTGTGTGTGTTTGTGCTTGAGGGTTTAAAGTAGAGAGTGTGTGTTCAGGGCAGAGTGAGTGAGCTTTTGTCACAGCTGATGTGATGGTGTCTGCTGCCCCTGGTGTCCATCAGTGGCACTGTCCAGCTGGAGGCTTGACACCATGCCAGCTCTGTCTGTCTGTGGTATTAACAGCCACTGTTTCTCTTTTCAGGAAAACGGCCATGTCAAAGCCAACGGGGACGCCTCTCCTGCTGCAGCTGAGAACGGCAAAGAGGAGGTGCAGGCCAACGGCAGCGCCACGGCGGAGGAGAGCCCTAAGGAGGAGGCAGAGAAGGCCGAGGCCGCCCCCGCCGAGACGGAGGCCGCCAACGGGGAGAAGGTAGAGGAGGCATCTCCCGCTCCCGCCGAGGGAGAAGCAGCAAAGGCAGAGGACGGCGCCACACCTTCCACCAGCAACGAGACCCCCAAGAAGAAGAAAAAGCGGTTCTCCTTCAAGAAGTCGTTCAAGCTCAGCGGCTTTTCATTCAAGAAGACCAAAAAGGAGACGGGAGAGGGGGCCGAGGGCGAGGAGGCGGCCGCCGCAGCAGCGTCCACAGAGGAGGCCAAGGCCGAGGGCACAGAGGAAGTGGCGGCTGCAAGCGAGGAGGCCAAGCCCGCCGAGGGCGAGGCTGCACCTGCTGCAGAGGAGGCCAAAGTGGAGGCCGAGGCCAAGCCGGAGGAGGCAGCAGCACCAGCAGCAGCAGCAGAGAAACCTGCTGAGGAGGCCAAGGAGGCTGCTCCTGCAGAAGAGCCCAAGGCGGAGGAGAAGCCAACTGAGCCTGTGGCAGAGGAGGCGCCCAAAACAGAGGAGGCTGCCCCGGCCTCGCAGGAAGCAGCATCAGCGGAGGCTCCGGCTCCGGCTCCGGCTGCAGCTGCCGAGGCCGCAGAATAAGTTTGGAGAGAAGAAGAAATTTTAAAAAAGGAGAAAAAAGATAATCAAAGAACATTTCCCTGTTTGTTTGTTGGAGTGATGCCACATCCTGGCTTTGAAGAACTTGTCTACAACCAGGGATATTTTAAAGCTTTTCTTTATTTTTTATTTTGGTCCCCCCCCCCCCTCACACAAAACCCATCTCAGCCCATTCCAATGGGCCTGGAGGCGGGTGGCTTCAATATGTACAACAGATTACATACACCCACACTTTGCCATATATTTTTTTTCATCAGTATTATTTTTTTTCTTCCCTTTTTTGAATTTTTATACAATATGTAAACAAAAAGGTATGGACATGCCCACGGTATGAAGGAGGAGGAGGGGTTGAGCTGTAAATGAAGGGAGGGAGGTGAGTTCAGGGGGGGCAGAGGGAGGAAGGGGGTCCTGGGAAATGTGCCGAAGACTATTATGAAAAAGAGTAGTCTAAAAAACTATGAGACCAACATCTACACACACACACCATGCGGTTTACAACACTAAGTCATTTTTACGATAAGACGACAAAAAGGAGCCCAGAGTTAGGTTTTTAGGAAGTCATATAAACTCATAGGAGCTTTTCACTTCTCATTAGCTGTACCAGTCAGTGATTCCGTAGAAATACAAGTTGTATAGGCTTTATTGTTTATTGTTGGTTTTATGACCTTAATAAAAAAATGTAAGTATGTATAGGCGGGGTGTTTTTAACTGTGATTATTGTACAAAATGAAAATCTTTGATCTCAAGAAGCACATGAAGTTTGCAGCTCTTTTTTCCACCCGCTCATTTTTGTAAGATAACAACACACACACACACAAAAAGAAAAGAAGTCATCCAGGAAGACCTTCGTAAGCAATTTTTTGAACTCAGAAACCAAGCTGTGATAAGTGGAATGGTTAACTGTTTATATACTGTGGTATGTTTTTTTGATTACAGCAGGCAATGCTTTTTCAGTGGTCTTTGACAAAATTTAAGGAACCTATCAGATGCAAATGTTTGTGTAGCATCTTGTCTCTTTCTCTCTTTTCTTTTGTAAATACTGGAGAAGCTTTGACCAATTTGACTTAGAGATGGAATGTAACTTTGCTTACAAAAAACTGCTATTAAACTCCTCTGCTTAAGGTGTTCTAATTTTCTGTGAGCACACTAAAAGCAAAAATAAATGTGAATAAAATTTGAGCTGCATTTGTCGTGTTGTTTGTGTAAATTGACAGTGGTTGGTTTATTAGAGGTCCCAAATGTTACATATATAAGAGAACCAAAAATCAGCTTCATTGTAGTCTTGCATCACCTCTCTCAGAGAGCCAATCAGAAAAGAGAGCAGGTTCTGAGCCTCTCTTCTGATTGTGATCCTGCAAAGTTAGATGGTGGGTCCAGGTGGGCGGGACTTGAGCCAGAGATTGTTGACTGTTTTGTTGTGACATCACAAAGTTACAAAAGTCCAGATGGCTCATGTTAGGGTCAGTTTCTGAAAACAGGCTGTGTGTTTCTCTGTGTACTGAGGTTTTGATACTTTGACATTACTGATATAGAACCTAGAGCTGCTTTATAATCAAAGAGCAGATGGACATGGTTTTTAAATTTAGTATGAAATGGGGTCTTTAATTGTTCCCTTGGAAGGTTATTTGACTTCCTGCAGCTCTGCTCCTTGAAAACACAATCCAGGGTATTCCATTTTGTATAAACAGATATTACAGTATGATGAATATAAAATGGGGCAGGACAAAAGTGCAAACCTACTCTATGTGGCCACCCAAGCATTACACCACCATGTGATTGTGTGCTGAAAACCCTGTGGGTGTTACGTAATCTGCCACAACAGCCTCCACCTTTCTGCTTTCAGGCTTTACACCAGATTCCTGAGCCTGGCTGCTGTTCCACTGCATCCCACAGGTGTTGGATGGTATTGTGGTCCAGGATCTGGGAAAGCCATTACTGTATGGGCCTAGCTTGCTGCACTGGGGTATTATGTAAAGGGAATAACATAATATGTTGGAGCATTAAAGCTGCCCTCCAGTCTTGTTTTCTGACATGTGACTCAGCCTGGGAGAAAATTTTGTAGCTAATGTGGTAATGAGTAAAAAAAAAAATCTTATAATTATATCTCCTCAAAAACCTATGGATATACAAACATTGTTCATTTCACAAGTTTATGAGCTGGACACAAGAGGTCTAATGACAATGCTGGAGAGTTATATATGTGATGGAGACTTCAGACTAGGTGGTATGTCATAAAATCAGCTTGTACATATTTCTCAAACTAAGATTTAAGGTCAACAGCTGATGAGTTGGAAAGAAAATCAACAATCAGTGATTACAAACTCAGGTTTCCACATGAACTACCAGTCAAAAGCTTCAGAGCTCACCTTTCCAGGGGTGATTGAAATTTCAGCAGTTCAAGTCCAGTGACCTTAACTACTACGACGATCAGCAGTAATGAAATGTCAGAGCAAACACAGAGTTTTTAGGAATTGCCAAAATGATTCACTTCCTGTTTCCCTACAGTAGGGGAAGTAAACTGAGTATTGAAAGTTGATGCAAAAAAGACTTCCTACTGTTTGGTGTAAGTATTTCCACTTAAGACGCATCACAGCGTTGGTCTATTTTAAGTCAGTGAGCCTTGAAGTGTTGATCCTCAGCAGAAAGAGAAATATGAGCAATTCAAACCTGTGGTGAAGGTGCAGCGTCTCAGACACTAAAGCCAGTGCAGGTGCCTCAATCAGCTGTGTTCCAATTTATAGCAGATACTTTCATTAAATATAAAACCTTCTATTTCCAAACATCATCCCACCTCCACCAGGGCTCATGTTACTCCTGTATGACTGTCAGACAAGTTTAATATCAACCTCTTTATGTGGAGTAATAAAACTTAAACTAACAGTAAAATGAAAGTTAGTTTGCTCAGCTCTAGCCTGGGGTGCTCCTTCTTTAAACACGACTATTTTCAGTTTCTTTGTCAGTTACAGAGGAAATATTTATTTTCAATTTGCCATTTCTCCAACATAAGACATCACTTAACAGACATCTCTGTACAGTTCCCTGTTATTCTCTATGGTCTGCTCTGATCAAACCAGAGATAGTAGACAGTGAACCTCAAGAGCATCTGATCTATAACCTGTATTTTATTATGTGAGCCACTGTCATTTTAAGCAAAGGAAGTCTGTTGGATACATCCTATTTTGTACTGGTGGTGTGAGATGATCTAACACTCACCAGATCAGGATTGAGTTCACATTAAATATGAACTTGTGAAATGTCCACAAGGCTTCAACAACCTGAGGTGACAAGGCAACAGAAAAATAATCAAATATAACGAGTCCATTTTAACAGGATAATAAAAACGATGCAACCTAATATATTTCAGAAACAACTTTCTCAACTCTAAACACACATTGTATCCTGTGTGCCATCATCACTGCACCTGTATTGTCTGATGTTAACAGTATCTGTTGGGTCAGACTGCCCCCATGTGGCCACACATCTCCATTATCCACAGCTCTGTACAGCAAACACCACAGATAAAGTAACGCATTTCAAGGGAACAGTATAAAAAGTTTTATTGACAAATGCAAAATATCAAAATTTAGACATCAAATCACTGTGGGTTCATCTACAGGTCAGCCACAGTTAGTAAAAACAAGCAAGTCCCTGTTGTTTCATTCAGAAGATCAAGCACATTGGAATAAAATGCATTCATGGTTATCAAATGACAAAATAATAATAATAGTTAAAAAAACAAGTTGTCGGTCTCAGGAAGTCCACTGATCCACTACACATAGGGAAATGCTTACAGTTAAGAGATTTACAGGTAGAAAAGTCATAATAAATAATGCTTCTGATGTGTTTGGCTGAAGAGTTGGATCTTTGAGGCTGGACAGCACCGCAGAGTTGTGTTGGTATTGGGACAATTCAGGCACTGCTGGTCTGCTCAGTCTTCACACTAGTAGGGACAAGTAATTCTCATTATTCCAAGGTTTAAAAGGAAAATGTGGAATTTCTGGAAACAGGCATCATTTTAATTGGCTTAATTAAATATTTGAACTGCATACTGCAGATGCAAGACTAAAAGTAACTACCCTACTAATTTCATTAGAAATTAATTAAATTAAATTAATGATCTAATAATGTCACACCTGCTGATCCAAGCCAAGGCAGAAAATGTATTTCGGAACATTTCACACCTCTTTCCTTTTAATTAAAAATGAGTAAAGCGCAGTGCAGCTACATTCTCTATAAAGTCAGCACAAAAGTAAGGTTGTCTTGGTGATCACAAAGTTTAAGAGGAGCAGAGTCTGAGAAACTATTCTAAGTCATCATATGAAGCAGCAATTTGACAGCAACTGTCCAACAGCAATGTACGACGCATTTTTAATGTCATGTCTACATGACCTTCAGTACATTTACATGCACTGTTCAGACCTGGTATTAACATTTGTTTCAGGTGATCCAGTCACAAGTGGACCGTTCTAAGTACAGGTGTGAACACAGTCTCTTTGGTCCTGACACAGTTTCATCATCGATTGAAAATATTTTACCATTTCAAAGAACTGTTGTTGTGCCTGTTCCCTGTCTTGTAAACACACTTATAATGCACCAGTTGGAGAGGCCAAAAACAACAATGTACTATATATTTGCATAATAAGTGGGGAAGTGAGATCTGCTCACTCATGTAGAGACTGTTTCAAATGGCAAATTTACATAGTATTGTAACACACCTGCTGGAAAAAAGGTCCAATTTCTCTCCTTAAGCACTCATGTAAATGAGCAATATCAGTTTTTATTGGGAAAAAACAAAGAAGTATAGCAGAAATTTTAATAGAGAGAATAATCACCTTTTTGAGTCAGTCTTCTCAGCACTGATGTCCTTTGTTTTCTCCTCCTCTTTAATCTCTGGGATAGAAAAGAGAACAAATGAATAAAATGGAAGAATAACATCTCCACCTGCTTTCCTCAAGGCCAACACTGAGACACTTTGGATGTAACTCTCATGCCAGATTACAAAACTTCACAACTCATCTCTCTAGCTATCTGCCACATGATATCCCACATATTCCATATTCCACTGGATCAACCTCATCAAAAAGAATGAGCTTTTAAAATAACCTGGAATCCATTCATACTCTTCTTACAAAACTCTGTCACAACCTAAGCCACTTACATGTGTGTCCACACACACACACAATCAACATAACTAACTCTGGACTCTCAATAATCCTTACCAACCCTCATTCTCCCTAACAACAATATATCTCCCCTCAACCCAAACTTTAACCTGTACGTTTATGTCGTATGTTACTCTGTCTACAAATGTGTTTTTGTCAGCGTATGTCTGTCTGTCTGGTTGTTTACCTGTTTGCATGTCCCTTGTTAACTTGCACTAATGTTGCCTCCACAGAGAGGTGGTGGGGGGCCAAAGAAAAAGCCTTCACTGAGACTACTCACCAGTTTTCTTCTCCTCTCCTTCCTTCTTGTCTTCGTCGACTCTTGGTCTCTTTGCTCCTTTCTTGTGATTGGCTGCGTTCCTCCTGCCACCCTCCCCTTCGTCCTCAGAGTCAGAGAACTCTTCATCACAGGCTATCCTCTTATCTGTGGCCCGGACTGCAACCACACCACAGGACACTGATTAATTACAGTAGAGGTGGACATCCCGTGGACACGGTCATGTCTTCCTTGTACATAAATGTAACATTACATCTGCAGCTGATAAACTTCATTTCTGTGACATCTGTGTTAACAACCAATCTGTTTGACATTTCTATTGTTATAGATCTAGTTGACGGATAAAGTCGTAGGAATACTTCATCTGGTGGAGATTTTCTTCTTTTTAATTATTTCTATGTTCCCATCAATTGATCCTACTTTGACTTTTTGATAGGTTATCCAATACACAGTAATATATTTATATAAACAATTAACTGTTATATATTTTAATATGTTATTATTTCTGCCTTTGTATGTCCCTGTTACAGTCACAGAAAGAGTCAGGATATTTGGGAAGAGGGTGAAAGTGGAGGCCACTGTTAGGACCCAATGCTCCAATGGTGTCTATTCTACCAGGTGAACCACTGAGTACTGGCACTTGCAGGTTTTTTGCCTTTATCTGATTCTGTTCCATTAAAATTTTGGTTCATTATTTTGCTTTGGGATGAATCTCTGACCTGTCAGTTTGTACAGACAGTCAATCACTTTGTTGAGGTTTCATTTCCGTCCAAGGGAACCTGGAAATTGTCCTTTTTCTAGAGGGGGTTAATATGTCCTGAGTTTTGAGGGAGCACATCTTTGGAGGATGTAAATTAAGTTTAAAATGTTTAAAATGAAGTAAAATGTTTAAAATACTATAAATAAACATGGACATATAGGCCCATTTTCACTGCACTAAAACGAGAGTCGGTTCTTACTGGACAAGCGTTTGTCAGGATCCTCTGTGTCCTCGTCCACTGTGTCGTCTGGGATGGCGTCCTCTGGGATGGCCTGCATCTGAACTCCCGGCGCGTGAGGGAGCATCCGCAGGTTCTCAAACAGTCGCTGCCTGAACAGTCAGACAGACAAAAACAATGCATATCAGCTGAAATAACTAACCATGACATCTACTTTCACACTGACACAGGAGTATTTGTTACAATGATTACTACATTGCTGTGACTACAGTCTGTGCTGTAGAAAATATGGTTTATTCCTCACTCACTCTCATTTACCTATTAAATCCCAGTGAGAATCAGTATTGTCAAGAGTTATGACAAAAATATTTAAAATGCCTAAAAACTAGGGCTGTAAGTACATCTAGGTTGTGATCCTGACCCAGCTCTACTGGAGGTGATACGCAGACTACAGATAAATACATCATACAAATCAGCATTGATAAGAATTATGCCTAGAAAATAGGTCTATGAAATAACTTCTCTTACTTGATTTTGTCCATGTACTCCTGTGTGTTCTGGTTGGTCATGTTAGAGGGGCTGATGTGCAGCTTGAAGTCAGGCCCAAAGTATTCAAAGTAGTCGTTGTAGGGCAGCTCTGCAATGGAAACATGACTGTGTGAAAACTTAGGCCAAGACAAACAGCTGTAGAAGATATATACCGCAGATAAAACAAAGCGTCAAATCATCAGTGGTCTGGAATGAAGGAGTGATAACACACCTGTTAATTTGATTTACTGGGGCCTTAGGACCTGCACTGAGCTTCACTGAGAGGAGGATGAATGGAGGAGAGTGAGGAGTTCAGTTAATATCCTGAAATTCCATTAAGAGGACTGCTGGCCCATTCGACAGCCTGTGATTACATCCCCTCTTTTTATGTTACACACACACTCAGTGGAACAGACAGTCTGCTGATTCAGCCGCCTGCGAGCAAAGGTAGCAGGCAGGCTGTCGCTTTCCAGAGGTGAAGTCATATAACACTCACCCACCGCTGACCCCCCAGATCCATCCCACACCCCAACACTACACAGACCAGGCTGAGGAGGGAGGGAGGTGCTGCCTGCATTCAGCTACCACCTCCAACGGATCTTCAGTGCCTCTCTGTCTGAGAAACTAGATTTAGTCCACAACACTACTGTTGTGTAGAGGTTAATAAACCATGAAGAGACAGACTTACAGTTATAGTCTCAATACAACTGGACTTTATTTGCTGCTGAGCGTTTGCATACTTTTTCACAAGTACATTTAACATTTTAGACTTTAATTATTGGATTATTGTAAATACCGTAATTAGATTAAGGTCACAGTTATGAGAAGCTTTCGCATGGTATTTGGTCATTATATCCCCAGTGTAATTTACCTTAATACTTGCAGCCAGTATTCACTTACTAAACTTCATTAATAAAACTTAATACAGCCAGAGGTGTTAAGTAAACCTTTTTTTCTATTATTGTGAATAATTATTTGCAAAAATGAACATTCCAACAATGATCAAACATAAATTGATGATTTACAACCTATTAGAGGGCCTTACTTTTAATAGATTGGTAAAATATTGTGAACTTCACCTTACTTGTGTTAACACTGTAATTACACATAGTTTATTTATAATAAAATGAGATGCAATGACGTTTTCTTTTTTTTTTTAAAGTATATTTTTCGGCTTTTTGCCTTTATTTGATAGTGATGACAGTAGAGATAGACAGGAAATGGGGAGGCAGAGAGAGGGGGAATGACACGCAGGAAAGGTCTGCCCGACGCGGGATTCGAACCGGGGACGCCTGCGGCGAGGACTGTAGCCTCTACATGGGGCGGCCGCTCTACCCACTGCGCCACGCACCGCCCCGCAATAACGTTTTCTATCACATTTTCCAACCCTTTGTCATCTTATTGGACGAGCACCCAGTGCCCTAGATCCTACAATTCCACCGATCACGCACAGAATTGTTTAAACTTTAAAGGCTCATATAATATACATAAAGTTCTAGTCATACTGCTCTGACCTATCATGGCCTTGTTTTTAACTCAGCCTGGTCAAAAGTAGTATTTTTAGCATCCTTGATATTCATTGAAATGTGATCAGTGACGAACCGTCAGGGATGTCAGTGTCCAGAGCCACAGCGGTCTCATAGGTCCAGCAGCGGGCCACGTTACGGATGGTGTATCCTCCTCCACCCAGCATGAGCAGCGGGAGGTTAAAGGACTTCATGTACTCCACACACTTGGCATGTCCTGTGAGAAACAAGAGACACAATGCAACGCACTTGTTTTAGAGACTTCTCAGACCATTCAGAACCACCTGACAAGTAAATGTGTAGGTTTATTTGATAAATGTTTGTGTATTTTACATTACACACCGCGGATGGTGAGGTTGAAGCAGCCAAGTCGGTCTCCTGAGAGAGAGTCTGCACCACACTGAAGAACCACAGCACTGGGCTGGTACATCTCCATCACCTTGGCCATCACCTGCACAAAAATACATACCACTAAGAACGTGTTCAAACATCATCACCCCTTTAATGAGTAAAGACCGGTTTTCTGTCAGCAATCAAGTTGTGTGGCATGTTGTGTATTCATTATGGACTCTCTGATTCATGATGACACCGGAAAATCTCATGCTACTCTTTGTGCTGTTTTGTAGCTGTAAGTTGTATAGCAGATTTACGTATCTGTGGGTTTGTCATTTGTCACAGAAACTTACTCCAATGCTAAATTTAACTATAGTTTATGGTAGTTTCAAATCTCATTACGTTACATACAAAAAAGGCCAGGTATAAACATTTAAAGCATGTAACTGTTTTCTAGTATCCGTTGATGTGAGCTGCTGAGATAACAGGACTGATTCTGTTCAAGAGGGATGTCTGAAAAAGATTGTGTAAATAATATTTACAATGGAATGCAAAGAGGTCTTGTCATTTCAGTGATTTGAATAATGACTCACAGGCTTGAAGATTTGCTCGTAGGATTCATCATCAATACCATCCCGCAGAGGGAAGTTGACAGCGTAATATTTGCCTTTTCCAGCTCCAATATCCTACACACAGAGATGAGAAACAGAACAAAAAAATAAAGAGGACAAATCACCGACTATGTGAGCAGTAACGCAGGTGGAAAAGTTAGCTGCAACTAGACTACTGCGTCGGTTCATACATGAACTATGAGGATGAAGATGTGAGGCTCACCCTGAGGTCTCCGGTTCCAGGGAAGTACTCCCCATATTTATGGAAGGACACAGTCATGACTCTATCTGTGGTGTAGAAGGCCTCCTCCACTCCGTCCCCATGGTGGATGTCTATGTCAATGTACAGCACTCTCTGGTGGTACCTTGGAGAGAGGGACGGCACAGAGACAGAAAAGCACAAAGGATGCTAAATTTGCTTAACAGTGTATTTTCAAAAGGCTCAATCTGATCTCGATGAACATGGATATCACTGAAAATGGAAATGTGTCCTGCAGATCATGACTTTATTGAAGCTGTAGGTGAAACGTACTTGAGCAGTTCCAGGATGGCCAGCACGATGTCGTTAACGTAGCAGAACCCAGAGGCTTCAGACTTCTTAGCATGGTGAAGTCCTCCGGCCCAGTTCACTGCAATATCAGTCTGCTGTCGGTTCAGTTTCACTGAACCAGCTGAGCACAACAGAAAACATATGGTTTGATGATATTTTACAGATTCCTTTCCAAAAATATACACAATTAATCACAGCCAGAAGCTTTAAAGACTGATAGAATCTGTGGACGCCAAACCTTCCGGTGGTCAGTAAAGACATGACGTGTGACGTTATTGCAGTGACAAATGAGCCCAGAATGAGTAAAAATGTAGCATGTGGTAACAATGCCCACAAGTATTCAGAGTTCTGAACAAAGACTTCAGAGAGGTAATGTTTACATCAATATAAGGTGATATAATCTAACAATCCATGTCCATGTTACTTACCAGCAGAGCCACCTGCAGAGAGTTGGCAGAACTCAAACAACCCATCAAATACAGGACAATCTTCTCCAACATTGACTGCAACACAAAAATGAAAATACAGTTGTTACTATGAGCACAATAACAAAACAGGAACAGCAGCTTGGTGTGAAGGTTTTTAGGCGTTTTTACTTTTCACACCAAATGTCACAACAAATGCAGAGTGTAGCACTATGGCCCTACAAATTAAATCTAAAACTCAATTTATGATTTTAAAGGGATAGTTCACCCAAAATTCAAATTTCACATTATCTACTCCCCCTCATGTGGACTAAGGGCTGGGAGAAGTTTCAGAGTCCTCCGTGCCTTCTCTGAGTTACAGCGGGGCTCCGTGCAGCACTGCATGTCCATATGACGGTTGAGAATGGGGCTCACTTTTCTTTGTCCAAAAAGACACACCAAAAAACATCCAAATACCTCCATAGTGCTCGTCTGTAATGTCCCTCTTGTATTGAAGCCCCATCATGAGAAATTGTTCCGAAAAAAATTAAATAAGTCTATGTTTTAAGCTTGTTTGGAGCGGAGCCGTGAACTGGGTGTCAATGCAAATCGTGCGAGATTTGGACGGACCAGGAAGAGCAGTGCTGGGAGCTTCCGCTACAAACAAGCTAAAATATAGACTTATTTAATTTTTTTCGGAACAACTTCTCATGTTGGGGCTTCAATACACATTACACATTACAGACGAGCTGTGTGGAGGTATTTGGATGTTTTTTGGTGTGTCTTTTTGGACGAAGACAAGTGAGCTCAGTTCGCTACCGTCATATGGACATGCAGTGCTGCACGGAGCCCCACTGCAACTCAGAGAAGCCACGGAGGACTCTGAAACTTCTCCCAGCCCTTAGTCCACATGAGGGGGAGTAGATAATGAGTGAAATTTGAATTTTGGGTGAACTATCCCTTTAATAGAGATTTCTTCTGTTTTTGAAAAACTGAAAATAAAAATGCCAAGTTTTGCTTATATTTCATCAGTATAACTGACCTAATTTCACTTGTGGGGATCTGTAATTCTGTGAGTTGGGAGTTGTTGCTTTTCCATATGGTCACCATATCGTCAGCAATATGCAGTGATTGATTCAGTAGTAGTTTTCCACCATGTGGGAAATGTGTTTGTGGGCTGTAGTGTCTCTTTTTTTAACTTGTAGTGAGACATTTCTCCCACTCAGCTGCTGCTTCTGTTTGAGATGTTGAAATAAATCGGTCGTGTTGCAGTTTCTAGTAGCAGCAGCCTTTGAACAAACTTTGCAATGGACTGTGGTGTGTTAATGGTCTGATGCCAGAAAACTGACCCAGTTTCAGACAACTAGCGGCACTATACTTTATCAGCTGGTCAACTGCAAACTAAATTCAACTCCAATGAATAAAGGTGAAACGCAATATGTACTCTCCCACACCTTTTCATTGAGCATGGAACATGTCATTTCAAAATGTTTTTATTTACTGTGTCCATCCCAAAGTGAAAAATATCCTATATAATTTTGTTTTGGAAATGTCTCCCCTTTCTGCTTTGAAGATCCACCAAGTAAGGATCAAGTGTCTGGTGGGAACAGGACCAGCGCCTCACACACAGGTGTTTAACCATCCAGGATGCACAAGACACGAGGCCCGGAGACACCCCATAATACATAGACCCTCCAAGTGTTGCAAACTAATTAATTTAACATCAAGTCGAATATGATGTGGATGAACTAGTTGGGTGAAACCCATCAAAGAAGATTGTTGGCTGTTGTATGAACAAATAATTAACAAATAAATCTAATACTTAAAAAAAAACAAACATTTGTTACATGCGTATTGAGAACAACTTACAGCGCTGCATTTGCTTGCTGAACTCAGACATGTTGTCTGGCCGTATGGATCGGAGGAACTTGATGTAGTCATCACTGTGATATTTTGTCATCTCCTCTCCTGTGGCTTTGTGTGGTCTCTAAAACACACAAAAAATAAAGCAGCTGGATGAAGACCAAGGAAGGGCAAAGACAAGTGCCGCAATTTCCATAATTCATTAATGTCGGTGCTCCTGTTACAACAGTACAGTATATATACAATAAATGTGTGATTCGCAACATACATAGATTTCCATTTTCCTGTAAAGTCCATAGTTCAGCAGCAGGTTGTGAGTCATCCTGATACGATGTGGTTTCATGGGATGTCCTTGTCCGTAGTAATAATTTCCTACGTCACCTGCAAATGGACACAGGTTAAAGCCAGCATTCAAAAAGCAACAGTATGTGTTTTAAATATACAGTCTAATAAGGACGCCCTATTCAACTATATATCCAATTTCATATAAGCATATTGATATTATGTTAATTCATATCACAATGATAATGACTCTTAAGTTTATGATGGCAGTGTCTCACCCTATAATATAGCCTACCACACAAAGAAGTGAGTTATGTAAAATGTTTGTTATTCTAGTGAAAAGAACATGATGCACAAATCTTAATTTAAATTCAGTGAGCCTCCAAATGATGAGAGGGTAACCAGGCTTATTATCACACTGGTGAGTTTAGTGAATATTTCTGTGTATATAGAAAATACCTCATATTATTAGATACGTTTGTGATGCCACCAAGTGTCACTTCATGGCACTGCTTCAGTGTACATGAATAAGAACCCCAGTTCAGCAGGTAACTGTGACTACTGTGTCTTCATTATCCTGCATATTGGGGGTCTCTTCAACTTGAGACTGTGCTATCTGGCCTCCAAGAGCCATTTAACATTCTGCGCATCAATCAGACCTGAGCACACTGCGTGAAGTAACTTAGTTGCGCATTTCGTTTTGTGACTTCAAAAAACCAACTTTGTCTCACTGTGTCAACACTTTCTCATCACTTCCCGTTCATCCAGGGTACGTGTGAGTAGGACGGTGCACAAAGCAAACAATGATGATAATGAGTGTCGTGATCCCTCTGTCACGTTCGTTAACATTTAGCTAATTAAACCATAAAACATTAATTTAACCAGACATAACGTTGATTTTTACACTCTCATTCGGTAAATTTGAGATGTAAATTGCACATTTGGTTCGTTTAAAGTGTTTTTTTTTAACGAGTTAACACGGAAGGTGACACTAGTTAAGGCTAGCTCGGCAGCTAACTCTAACACCATTCATTCACCAGCAGCTAAACCGACTAGCTAAGCGGCTAACTTAGCGTTAGCCTGGCCAGATGTCTCAGGTTCGGGCTCCCCACTGAGACACTCCGGATGTCCCGTACCGTCGTAGTAGTAGCAGACCTTCTTCTTGGTCCCACCGGCGGTTGTGTAAGCCATGTTTGGAGCAGTTTTGTAAATAAATAATACAAAAAAAAAGTTGTTTTGAATTGGCTTCAGTGGATGGAAAACTGAATGGACGGCACCAGATAAACACACAGCAGCTGAGCGCAGCGGAGGGCCGTCGGATGGGAGGCGCAGCCACTACGGGGGCGGGGCTGGCTGTCACGTCATAGGTGGCCTCTGGCCCCAGGAGGCAGGCAACATGGGCTCACTTGCACTGCCCCAGCAGTAGGCCCTCTTTTTACAGTCTATGAGTAGGCCTAATAGGCTATCATGAATAAAAGTAGCCTAAAACTTAGAAAAACATGGGTTCGAAGTTCCCGAGGGAAACTCAGCACTGTCAAACTCATGGGGGGGTCACAGATAAGCTGTTTCAAGCATAATTTTGTGCAAAAATAATTTTGACTCCTGTGCAGCTATGTCCAACAAAAGGAGGGCAGCATTTTATTTTCTGCTCTGATACAACACTAGATGTCAGCATTATCTTTGTTACATTCTGTTCTGCCCCTAGTAACAAAGTGACACAAACAAACACTTCAGGCTTTTAACAAATACAATGTTCAAATCTCACATTAGGCTAGCTGCTAATGTGTCTACTTGCAGCCAGGCATCATCTAATGGTTATAATGTATTTCAGTTTCACCTCATCTCCACTTTATCCTTGTAGAGCAATTCTCAGGGTTCAGGATGAGCACATGAGGGTTTCTTGTAAGAGTCCTTAGGGTAGTTAAAAACTAAATTAAACCTCCTCTGAGGGCATTAAGGGGGATGATTTGTCACGAGTATCAAGTTACCCTAGGCTACTACCTGTGTAAATGGCAAATAAAACCACAAATCGAGATCACCAGTCTTGCCTCTCCCTTTTATGAATGTGGTTTAGGCTACAGTTTTACAGGTTAACATTTTGAGGTGTGTAGCCTACATTCTTTATGACTGGAAGTTTTCTGCTACTCTCAAATCAGTGTTTACAGCACAAGATTTAAGTCGGGAGGTGTTTGGCTTACGGATTATCATTAAGACTGGGATCAGGAGGAAACAGCTAGCCCATTCACATCTAGACTCCAACTATGCACTTAACACACAGACACGAGAGTGATCAATCTTATCCATTTCCAAAAATGTTAAATTAGTCCATTTGGTAGCAAAATGCAGGACACAAATAAATTGGTTGAAACATGTTTACATGTTCTTTTAATTTAACCATTTTAACAACACACATGATACAGAATGAATATTTGCACGGAAACAGACAGATTTTGTTAATCACCTTAGAATAAGCAATTGGTTTGACAAGAATCAAAGAGAACAACTTTTTTTTTTCAATATGGCTTTTGCCAGTTATTTTGCAATCCAATGGGAACTCTGTCAGGGAAGGAACAACATAGGCTACTTACAATAAAACATGAGTGTAAGTCTGAAATGCGTTGAAGTCAGACTCACTCTGATGATCCTTTTCTGGATAATGATAATATCTGGGGTGAGGATTTGAGCTCATCCTTTCAGTGATGCATCACAGTATGAACTAGAAAGAAATTGTGGTGAAAAAACAATATTAACGGAAGACAATTAATTAATACAAGATCCTATAATGTAACTGTATAATGACATCTTGATTGCACATGCAAGTTTTGATGTTTTGACAACATGATAGGGGACAAATGAGCAATTTTGTTGTTTATGAGATGTAAATTTGTCATCTTTTTGTCATGGAAAAAACACCACACTTAAAGCTTATTTTAACAGCATGAATGTCAACGTTTGATCGTCCCTTTAAAAAGCAACAAAAATAATCTCTTTAGTTAATCACAGTTCAGTACTGGTTGTTTTTCTTCATGAGGAACATTGACAGACAGGTGGATGAAATTGCAAGATCAAGTGCTTTGAACTGAATCTTTTAGTAAAACCAGTCAAACAGTTTTGTTTTATTTTCCACACACATAAAAACAAACTTACATCAAGTTCCTTTTTTATATTTGGTCACACTGGCATTCTTGTATTAAATTCAGTCAAAGTGCTATTAATATCTTGTGAGATCTCATAGCATGGCGTTTAAAAAACAAACAGAAAAACACCAATACAAGGAATCTCAGTGAAGTTCAAAGCTCATCATGGCCAGTTGAATGTTCTACCAGTGATCTGGTAAAACTTCTGATTGAAGGGGTGAAAGAACTTCTGCAGTTTAGTCACCACGGACGGGTCCACCTCTGGATGGATGCGGCCTTTGCTGCCTGCCAGGCACTTATTGAAGACAATGTTAAATCGCAGACAGTAGAATCCCCTGGTGGCGTTGAAGTACAGGTTATACTGGCTGATCCTTGAGGGAAGGTTGAGGAAGCGTTCCACGAGCTGCAGCTCTGGCAGCGGGTCCGTGATAAGGCGGTCCCCGTCCACAATGTGGAACTGCTCCACAGGAAAATACTTCAGCCAGCGCTCCAGATGTTTGGTGTAGATGCTGGTCCGGACAGCTTTGTACTTTGTGTTCACCTCACAGGTGTTGGTGTCGATGGCCAGCTTCTCAAACTTGTGGTAGGTCTTGTTTTTGCGCTCCTTGCCCTCCAGAACTTGTGTGTAGTCAGACACAGCTCTGGTGGTGGGCTCTCGGACGATGATCAGCAGCTTGATGGAGGAGTTCATCTTGAAGATGCGTTCAGGGACCTCCTCTGTGATGAAGTAGGCGGGGCTCTTCTCAATGGTGATCTGATGAGGGAAGGAGAAGGGCATTTTCCCTCTGTACCAGTCGATGCCCCGGGCGTAGTTTTGGTCATTGTCAAAGAAGTGGATTTCCTGTGAGGCCTTGACCACCGCTGGGTGCAGGTTGAGCATCTCCAGCAGGGCTCGGGTGCCCCCCTTGCGCACTCCGATGATGATAGCCCGAGGCAGCTGCTGGACCAGGTTGTGCAAGCGGATTTGCTCTTTGGTGGCATTGCCCTTACGTAATTCATGGAGCAGGCCACGCTTAAACTGCAGAGTGCGGAGAGGGATCTGCTCTGGCTCAGGGGGGGTCAGTCTCCTTTCAATAGGACAAATAGGCTGTAGCCTGAAAGACAAAAAAAGGACACCATAACTTATAATAACAAGGATTCTTAACTTCATACGCAAAGGAATATTTGGCTCGGTTAAAATACTGCAGTGATTTTATTTAGGGTGACTTGTTTCTGTGAAACAGCCAAGAGTAAAACACACGGTTTGGCTGGGAGATTAATTTGAATCAAGTCAGAGTTTCTAGGTGCTGTGCTCTTTGCCTGTTCAGCCATAATAGCTTTTTTAGCCCCAATGCAGCATGTTTTCCTGATTTATTCAAAATCAAACAAACATTACTCTTCATTTTTCACACTAAAAAAACAGACAAACAAAAAAAACATCAATAATTTATCATCAAGATAATTATTTACAGTATAATAATAATTATTATTATCAAGAAAAATGTATTATATTTATATATAAATATTTAGTGTTTTATTTTTCGTTAAAGATCCCATCTTGTTTAAAGTATATTTCCATGTCTTCTTGGACTATAAAACAAGCCGCCTATAGGTTCTATATTAATTCTGTAAAAAATATTATAGCCTCAGTCCACATAGCAATGTCCGTGAAGGTTCTCAGTCATCCAGGTCATCTTATTCTTGTCACATTGTCACATTCACAAGAATCCACATAGCAATGCACACAGCCTGTATTCAGAAACAGACCCTAAAAAAAAAACAGCTGTCAGGACTTCTGTCACTTTGTGATGTCACAGCAAACCAGTCACCACCCTCAGCCAAGCTCCACCCCGGGAACTACCATTTAACCTTGCAGGTTTTAGTTTCTCTTCTCCCACTAAAGCGGGTTGCCACAGGTTTTTTTTTAAACACAGGTCGACCTGCTTACAATGGGTATAGGGCTCCTTTCCCTCTGGCCCAAAAACCCACATCTGATCTCCAGCTGGTGAGCTGCGTGGTTGTTTACCTCGACCGCTGCACGTTTCCGCTTTGCGCATTGCGTGTTGACATCGATACAGAATGTAACAACCCATCACTACGTGTTTACAGCATCTACATAAAAATATAGTCCATATACTACAGCGGTAGTCAGTTTATTTTTTCCCGTTCCCTGGCGTTGAACTTTCTCTTCCCCACTGATCATGAGTTGCTCTCTTATCTCACTGTCTTGCCAGTGCTGTGCCACATTGAGTGTGAGCAAAGTGTGTAAGAGTGGCACCTGGCATGACGTCACGTAAATTAGCGGGTTGACCAGGGTCTGACATTCCCATCGCAAGCCGATCAGAGGCGAGCTGATTAAAACCCGCCTTGATTGCAGGGTTGTTTGACGCATGTCGACGTGGGTCGATGCGGGTCGATGACCCTTTCCCACTGCGGTCAGAAGCCAATTGTTAGTGGGTTTAAACAGGTTTCTTGGCCAGAAAGGGCCTTCTGAATGCTTTACCTGAAATCTCCTTATATTTGTATGGGATCATGTCTGCACACAGCTCACTGACTTGTTGTTACTAGCTCCAGGAAAAGCCTGAGAGAGATCTAACACAAATATATTGTTTTTATATCGGAAGACCACCAAATATTATCCTCTCCCAGTGCTTTAAACACTTCAAAGAAATCACTAAGTAAAAAATATGGGACGTTTGAAAAAGTAACCCCCCCCCCCCCCACACACACACACACACACACACACACACACACACATACACACACTCTAACACACACTCTCCACCAAAAAGAAAAAGAAAAAAAAGAATAACCACATCATGTTTATCAGGATGTGACTGCCATGACTTACCTATCCAAGGTCCCAACCCTGGCTACGAGATAAAGGACACTTCCAATAGCAAGGCTGCCCAGAACGAAGAGCTTCTGTCTCAGCAGTGCCTGCTGTTTGAATAGCATGGCCCTCCATCAATCTTCAGGACTGCGTCTTCAGCCTGCAGAGAGCAGAGCACATAAACCACTAATCACCAGGGGGAAGAGAGACAGCCTAATGTTTATTAACACACACTCAATCAAGTCTTACAAGTGATTAAGCCACGCTCGCGCGCCTGAAAAGTGCTGCAGTGCCATTAGAGGAAATGCTCACCCACCAACCACCACTGTGTTACAGTTATTTATTTATTTCCGTCAACTCCACCAGAATCAGATTAGATCTGAGACAGAAGCCTGTGATGTCATAAAGTTTCCCTCTGAAGCAGTTCAGTGGCAAAATCTTTTAATAGAAAACATTTCTGTGGAGAAATGATTGTCTCATGAATACGATGACCTAGAGAATCTGCTCTCCTATTCTTACCCACTTAATAGCTTCCACACACCTGATTCTCCAGTACAACAACAACAACAACAACAACAGCGACATATGTTCCCATCCTTTGCTCAACACCACCCCTCCTGCTCCTTCTGTCTATTTGTTATAGGTCTGCATGGTGGGGAAAAAGATAAAAACGCTAACAAAGGTGCTAAAGCTGTTACATATTTATGTTAAATTAGCTGTTTGCTTTTGTCTTTTCTTTACACCCTTTTGTCTTTTATTTTACCTTGTTATTAGTATTTTTTATGAATCTATCCATTTCTGTCTCTTTCTTTTCCCCTTTTTCACACCTTTATTTTTTGTTGTTGCCTGTTGCCACTGACGCCGTCAGGCATATTGGAGGACCCTGTGGACTCGGCTCCTTGAGGCCATGTAGACCCATCTGTCAAACCCTTCTAACCCTCCAGCTTATCCTTCTGCTTTTTTCCTTCACATACAACAACTTACTCCTCCAGGAGTCTGTGTGGGATTTCCCAGCATGCTCTGTTGGTGACATGACATAGACACAAGAATAAATACATTGTATTACAAATGTCATCCATTTGTAAACTGTACATGCTGTTACTGTTTTGGAGGACTGCTTTATGATTTCTGGTTTCAAGGAATGCACACTATGAGTGGAGTTGTTCAATTAGTGACCTCCATGGAACTATCAGGCATTGTTCTTTGATGCAATGCAAGAAAAGCACCTCAGGTTTGAAGGACAGAGGGGGTTGAAGTGATGTTGCTCAGCCTGAATCATTACCACAGCAACCTTTGCCACCTATAATTCTGTGATGTAGTATAAAATGTATACATTTTGAATCATACTTAGATATTAGCTGTATCATTGGTACCAATATTTTACAACTTTTTTTGGTAGAAAAAGTTCCAGTGAGTGTTTGGTTGTGCAAAGAGCCAGATTTTTTTTTCTCAGGAGACAAGTAGGCTATAAAAGTAAATTATAGCTGCTGCGCAGCGATGGGTCGGGTCCGGGCTACTTTTGGGCAAATTTAGGCAATTCTGAGCAACAAACAGGAAGACAAGACAGTTGACCTTATAATGTCCAATTTGCATCAGTTTAGGATTGAACCCACAACCTCGGGAACCAATGACCATTGTCTATCGCACTGAGCTAATTGACAAGTGGCAGTTCCACAGTGGCTTCACAAATCGAGTAAGCCATTCACTGTCGTGTAGGCAGATTTGAAACCACAGTAAAAAGAAAAATCAGTTTTTGAGGTAAAATAATGATATGTATTTGGTAAACATCTACTGTGACTCTAAGATGTTAGGAGCCTTTGCACATGGTCCAGTCCAAGCTATTTGGATTTTTAAATTTAGAGGCTTGCTGTGATGCCACCATTAGGACAATTGTCTTGTGTTTCGTGCTGAGGACATCTGACATTTTGATCTGTCATCATCATCATCATCACCCTTGCTGGGTCTCGAACTCACAATCTCTGACACCAAGAACCAGCTCCTAACTCACTGAGCTAATTGGCTGGTAATGAGCCCTGCTGTGTAGCTTCATTTATCGACTCAGGGAGTCAATGCCCAGGCAGCTGTTGTCAAGGCAGATTTCGAAAATGGTCAAAATGTCAGAAATTCTGTTATCTAAACAAACATCTAATAATACATGGGATCTAGCATGGGGTTGGACATTTCTGTAAGGTTTGGTGAGTTTTCACCCATGGGAAGTATGATTTCCTTGGAAGTAGAAAGAAGAAGATGACACTGGACCTTTGTGCAAAATTTAGTGAGCTTTCGCCCATGGTCCCGGCCAAGCTATTTGTTTGTTTTTTTTAATTTAGAGGCTTGCTGTGATGTCACCATGAGGACATCTGGCATTTTGATATGTCATTATCATCATCACCCTTGCTGGGTCTTGAACTCACATCCCCTCGCACCACAAACCAGTGCTTAACTCACTGAGCTAATTATCTGGAGGTGAGACATGGTGTGTGTCCTCTCAAATAGACTCAGGGAGTCAGTGTCCGGGCAGCTGTTGTGAACGCAGATGAAATGGGGGCACATGTCCTTGGAGTTGAGTGAATCTGGCATGGGGTTGGATGTTTCTGTGAAGTTTGGTGAGTTTTCGCCCATGGGAAGTATGACTTCCTTGGAAGAAGAAGAAGAAGAATTCCTAGGAATACAATAGTGTCCTGGCAGCTGTGCTGCCCGGACCCTAAAAAGGTTTGTTTAAAAATTCTGCACAGCTTTATTAGGGTTAGGGTTAATACTATGTTGTGTTGACTGTGAGGACAGTGAAATAACACAGAATTTAAATGACAAGTAATGACAAAATGTAAAACATAGATTTATTCACATACCTAGAAGGCAGTGCAAACAAACTATAACCAAGCGTCAACCTTAGGCTGAACAATAAAACCAACATGGAAGTACCAAAACCTACAGTTCCTTGCACGACTATTACAGGTTGGTTTCAGCATTGAGTCAGTCCTCATAGACTCCATCTCCAACAGGTGGGAGTGCATGTGCTCACCACAAACTGACATGAACAACGTCTCAGCTCAGACACTGTTGAGATGGCAGCAGTGCAGCTCAATGAGCTTCACATTCGCTCTTCAGAAACCTGTGTGTGTCATCACAGAGGCTACAGTCATCTTTACTTTTCTCTTGAGGAAATGAGCTGGCTTTTTGGTCTGTTGTCTTTCTAACCCAATGAAAGTAGACTTCAAATTCTGGTATCCCCAGACAAAAGGTTCAGATTAGGAAAACTTGTATGTATAGTCACATTATGATAATATTTCCTGCTCTTTTGACCTTCAGAGAAAATGCAGGGATGAATCTCCTCTCTATGGCCCTCATTTATCAAACTTGCGCAGGATCTGGTGTAAATTCTGGTGTAAATATCAGTGTACGCCAAGTGTCACGTGTGATTTACTAAAAGTGTGTACGCTACTGATTTCGGCGTAGAACCGGCGTGGTGTTGATAAATCCGGCGGCTGAAAACGAGCGTCCTTTAAATGTCACACCCCGATATATTCTTGCTTTAGAGGCGTCGCCCTGCCCCTTTTACGACATGGAGACACAGAAGACGGCCAAGAAGAGGGACTTTACCGACATTACCGCGTTGAACAGGGAGAGGGCGGCAACATTAAATATCTGGACATTGATAGATTGATAGATTTTGTGATTGATAAGCGTCATCCTGGTGGATGGAGGCTGCAGACGCACATGTCACCGACCACGTCAGGAAAACCAGCGATCTCATGAAATGCTCCTGCAGTTTACTAAACACAAGTGACTGAGGAGTATCACGGCCCTAATATGCCTCATCATATAGAGCCAGGTTTTAGTGGAACATATAACTGGGTGTCATCCGCATATAAATGAAAGTTTATGTTGTGCCTTTGAATGATTCTCCCCAGGGGAAGCATGTAAATAGAAAAAAGCAAGAGAATTGACCCCTGGGGGACCCCACAAAACAGGGGAGCATGCGAGGAACAGACATCACCAAGAGTCACAGAGAAGGACCTGTTTGATAAATAAGACTTGAACCAGTCAAGCGCCACACCACTGATGCCGATAAAATGTTCCAGACGGTTTATTAAAATATCATGGTCCACCGTATCAAAGGCTGAGCTGAGGTCAAGTAAAATTAAGACTGAACAGAGCCCTGAATCAGCTGCAAGCAACAGGTCATTTGTGACCTTAATAAGAGCAGTTTCAGTACTGTGCCGTGAGCGAAAGCCTGATTGGAACTTTTCAAACAAGTCATTATTATCTAAAAAGGCGAGCAGCTGTGTAGAGACAACTTTTTCCAAAACCTTTGATAAAAATGGCAACTTGGAGATCGGTCTAAAATTGTTTAAAACTGAGGCATCCAAAGTGGGCCTTTTTAAAAGTGGATAGACCAGGGCATGTTTAAAACAGGATGGAAAAATGCCAGTTGACAGAGATAGGTTAACAATGGCCAAGACATCGGGACCAACCGTCTGAAACACATATTTTAAAAACCAGGTGGGCAAACAGTCTGAGAGGCAGGTGGAAGATCTCGATGCTGTAACTATGCGCTCCAGAGAAGACAAGGAAATTTCATTAAAATTGGTTAAAGGAGAGTGTGGGTAAGAGATTGTGTCAGTTTCTCTAAGAGTGGTGTCAAACTGCTCTCGGATCTGTACAACCTTATTTACAAAATGATGAAGAAATTCCTCACATTTCTCTGGGGAGGGATCAGGTATTGGGTCACAGAGTGAATGGTTTTAAAAAGTACCTGTCTTTAAAAGCTTGAGATCTTCACTCAACCATGGGCATGAAGATGTAGTCTTCTTTTTATTTCTTACGGGTGCAATGGAATCTATAATAGTAGTGCAGGAGTTGTTGAAATCACTGACAAGTTTATCTACAGAGAGAGGGGGTTGTAGATGGTTGCCACGCATTGAAGTAAAGGCATGGCAGAAGGTTGGAGCAGAGAGTGAGCTAAGAGGACGAGAGCGGATATATGAGGTGGGTTTAGGGACTGGAGAGAGGTGGGGGACCTGGAAAAGAACTGCTTTGTGATCAGAGGCCACAAAGTCAGTCAGAGAAACACCATCCAGACAGAACCCGTGGGAGAGGACAAGATCCAGGGTGTGACCTTTAACATGGCTTGGTTGCTTTACAGATTGAGTCAAATTAAAAGAATTTATAAGAGTAATAAAATCAGAGGTGAACGAGGAGGCAGATGGACAGCAGACGTGGATATTAAAATCCCCTAAAATCAGAACTCTGTCGTGTTGTGACATAATGAGAGATAACAGATCCGAAAATTCCTGTAAAAAACCAGCAGTGGATTTGGGGGGCCTGTAGATTAAGACACATAAAATTGGGAGTTCATTTTTTAAAAAGAAACTGAGACACTCAAAGCTGGAGAAGGCGCCCAGCGAGATGGGGGAGCAGTTGAATGCACTTCTATGGATAACAGCGAGCCCCCCACCTCTGCCTGTCACTCTAGGCTGGTGGAAAAATGAGTAGTCAGGAGGAGAAGATTCAATGAGGGGGGCACAGTCATCAGGATTTAGCCATGACTCAGTAATGAGAAAGAAATCAGTATTGTGTGTAGAAATAAAATCCTGACAGATAAAAGACTTGTTGGAGAGCGATCTGACATTAAGTAAGCAGAAGTAGGCTGAGTTTGTGACAGAGGTTGGAGAGGTAATATTAACTGCAACAAGGCTGGACCTATGGGGAGAGCGTACTTTAAAACTGACATACTGCCTCTCAGAAATTCTAACAGGGATAGAGAAGCTGTTTGCAGAGTTAAAACTGGAGCTGGCAGTAGAGCTGGAACAAGCACTAATACTAGCACCAGCAGGGCCCGCATGGTCCAGGGCGGAGCAAAATGAGGCTGGGCAAGAGAGCTGGATGGGGACCTGCTGGGAAGGATGTCAATTAGAGCAGAAGGCAACAAAATCAATATAATTTTTGATCAGCCTCCTTGAACCCTTCCTGTTAGGATGCAGCCCATCAGATTTAAATAAATCATGCCTGGACCAGAAAGAGTCAAAGTGGCTGATAAACCCCAGGCCAGTTGCAGAAGAGAAATTCTGCATCCACAGGTGCAGGTTGAAGAGACGGCTGAAGCGTTCCGTGCTGCCGTGCAAGGTGGGAGTGGGCCCAGACAGGACACACCGCCTCCCCAGGCTCTCAATTGTGAAGGACAGGGACTCTAGCTCAGCATGTAGTTTTGATGATTGCCTAGACATGACATCGTTTGTGCCAGTGTGAGCTATCACAGTGTTGATGGAAGGATGGAGGTCGAGAAGCACAGGGATAAGCTCAATAAAATCAATGGTCTTGCCACCTGAGAGACAGTAGGTGATAGCACCAGGGAGTTGGACAAATCTAATGATTGAGTCACCAATTATTAAGAGTTCTGGTTTTTCTGTTCCCAGGTTGTCATTGTAAACAGCTAGTTTTGGGTTGAGAAGCTTGGGAGACCTTAATGAATCAGGAGAGCACGAGGGGGCGTGGCCGGTGACTACCTTGGACACGGATTGTGTGGTGGCAACAGGTGGTCTGGATGAGGTAACGGGGCACTCGACCGCAGTTTGCGGCGGAGAGGAGGACGCTTCAGCAGGCATCGCAGGAGAACGCCGTATGGGCCGCAGGAGCGAGAGACGGGGACGTTTGACGCACGGAGATGCCAGCGGAGGGGATGCTGAGTCCGAGAGTGAGGAGACTCTGAAGGGCAAAGAGCGCTTCCGGGTTCGGGTCGCGCTGCTTGCCGGAGGGGAGACTGGCTCAGGGTGAAGATTAGCCAGCGGGGAGAAAAAGTTTGCCAGAGTGACATCACTGACGCTGGGGCCAAATGGGTCGTAGAGGGGCAGAGAGATCTTCTTTTGGCCTTTAGTGACACAGGCCCAGGATGGAGTGGAGGTTGCGCCGGGGACGTCGTCAGGAGCCGGAGCCGGAGCCGGAGCCGCCGCCGCCGCCAGGTTGGAGGACCGCAGTGTGTCCGGAGCCTCGAGCGTTGCCAGCCGGGAACACAGCATGGACTGCCGCTGGAGGAGCTCATCGATGAGGCGTTCTATGGAGTGGAGTTCAGTCTTTAGATCCGTGAACTCTGCAGTGGGAGCCATTGGTGGAGCTGAGAAAAAAGGAAAACAGAGACAGAGAGCCAGCGACGAGTGGAGAAGAGTCCAGCGGCAACACTGGAGTGGCAGTCTGGGTTTGAGGAGCAGCGAGGGACTGGAGTCTTACGGGCCAGGGCTCCAGTGGAGCCCGATGCGATGAGAACGCAGATTTCCACAACAGAGCAGAGGATATGCAGGAAACTTACCGCCGAGGGCCTGAGACAGGCCCGACGAGGATGTGATCACTCAGGTAAGATCCTTCAGTCCCAGATGTGGTGGAGAGTTTGAAGCTTAGACCCGCGGACGGTTGTGGGCTAGCGCTGCGGGCTAAAAACAAGCCGCCGCAGGCCAAGCACCCAGTTCTCATAGGGCGAAAAATATAAGAAACCCCTGGTCTGATGATTGATTTTTGTCGTCCGCATGTGAAATATGTTTACCTAGGCATATATAGGCATATTACTGCTGCGAACACGACTTTATGACCATCAGCACCGCTGGCATGTGAAACACCGGCCCGATGTCCCTCTGACAGGTCCCGGTGACGGGAAAAAAAAAAAAAAATACTCCGCCGCGGAGACCAGCTGCACCTGGACAGGTAGCGGAGCTCTCCCTCCTCAACCCGGGGCTCCGGTGTCCGGCAGAGAGAGAGACTGAGGAGCCGTCCGGTCATGCTCTGGTGCTGCAGATGTTGGAAGTTTGTGTGTGTGATCTAACAATAACAGGTCTGTCATTGACTGTTTCTGTTAACACAGCTGATTAACGAGCATCTGTCACATCGTGGTTTTTAATTCATCTCAGTTGCTCAAAATAAAAGTCGAGTTAAATTTTCAACACGGACACAAACTTTTTTATCAATATAAACAACAACAACATGTGGTCCACATCGCTGCGTTATTAGGTTTAATAATCATTCTGACACAGCAGCACTCGTTCCTGCATGTTCTACGCTGGTTCCAAATGTGCGTACACCTGGTCAGAGCTGGCGTGAGATTTGTGCGTACCGTACGCTCAGGCTCAGATTAATAAATGCCGATCCTTGCGGTGAATTTGGTGTACACCCATTTTTCTGGTGTACGCAAGTTTGATAAATGAGGGCCTATGAGAGGGCACCGTGCCCTTTTATACAGATGGATAAATGTTAGTCTCGTTCTAATTAAAGAAAAGTCTGTGTTTTTGCAGATCGATACTTGCATCTATCTGCAAGCTTACCACAGTGTGACTAGGTAAATTACATTATGGAATAACAGATCTATACAGAAGTCATCGCACTATTACAAAAGGGCCAATTCCACTCTAATCCAGCCTTTAAAACTGCCTACCATTACCAGCAGAGCAGATCCTCCAGAGTATCTCATAAACAAGTGGAGAGAGGTTCTGACCCCGGTGTGACTGGAAAACATTTCACTCATTCTGCCTCGTGGTATCTTCTGAAGGGAGACCAGTAGAGCAATTGCAATTTCATCAGTCTGACAAAGCAGAAGAATAAAGCCAGTTAGCCAGGGGCTGGCCCCGCGTTCGTGGAGTCCCATTTGGAGGAAAAATGTTTTTCATTACATCCTGTATCTCTGAAACAAGTGGGAGCAATACATTCAATGGAAATGGAGTCTGTTCAGTATTCTCTTTCAATGTTGAGAGACACTAATTCAGATTTTTAGGTTATCCACTTTTCATGGAGTGTCATTTATATCAAAGTAATAAGATCATATTATCCAGAATAGCTTTCTTTCATTTTTCAGGTTTAACATGAGACTGTGACAACATTTTTTTCTTAAGTTTAAAAAGGGTTTAATTCATATACTAATCAAAGCTTGTGCCCTTGGTTAATTCAATACTCTGATGCTTTTGCTGCTACAGTCCTATTATGAATATGAACTTTATTAATTTGTTCATTGATCAATTTGATGTTTGTCACGAAGATAAAGGCCAACTCATTTTAATCCAAAAACATTTGCCACTAACTTATGCCTAAAACCTATGTTACCATGGAAACAATAAAGATACCCAGGATAACCAACACTCAACAGCAAAAAAACAAAAAAACAAAACAGAAAACAAGATCATTTGTTGTTGTAATGCTGTTATGGAAATAATGATGAGAGAGGAAATATTCTTTACAGACCACAGACATTTTCCCCCCCAGATTTCTCACACTTCATACACTATTGTAACTTGGGTAAAACAGTGGTTGGATGCAGCTCTTCAGTCAGACCTTTAATACATAAGTCTTAATTTAACCAAAATTAACTGTATAGTCCAACTCAGTCATGAACTAAAGTGCTTTGTGCAATTGCCAAATTTAGACCCAGTCTATCTGAAGTCTGATTAGGCCTATTTGGTGGCCTAGTACATCTCTGTGAAACCAGCCACAGTAGCTTTTCGTGGCTTAATGGCTAATACTAAACTCTTATCTGTGAAGACACTGCAAGAATGAGTCTTAACAGGAAGTCAGTCAATGTTTTCTCTCATCCCAAATTCAGTGAACTTTTAGTTTGGTGGCTTCACAAGTTATAGGATCAGTTGCCAATTCAGCGTCTGTCACTTGACCCTCTCTCATTTTAACTCTTCCTGTTGCTAACCACTTATTCATTTGATTCTTCACTTTTTGCCATAAATAAATCTTTTTGCACACAATTAGATTGAGATAAGGTCGTATTATTTGACTTGTCACAGTTGGAGGCTATTGAGAAGAAAACAAAACAAGATCTGAAATATTTTGAAATATATATTTCAATACATTTCACTCATTAGCCAGCCCACTTGGTATACATCAGTGGTCTGCCAGTGGACCCCTGCTCACAGGTTAGGAATCACTGCTCTAACCTGTTCCTTACGCTTTTTCTCATACTTTGAGCTTTTGAAAGGTGATTAAAAAAACCCCACATGACCTTTAAAACACTATAGGTTAGTCACGGTTTAGCCGACAGTAATGTCATTTAAGGCCACAGTAATGTTCAGCAAAACTTACATAGCTTCGCTTTTTAGACTTAACAGTGCAACTCATTAAATTGGAAACTCTTGTGCAGTAAGTGTTTGACCTCCAGAGGCTCAGAGCAGCTCTCAGCAGATCCCTGGTGCACTAATAAATAGTGAGTACCATTTTTTTGCGCATTCTTCATGACTTATTTATAGGCATACATAGAAATTAATTGTTTGCCCTGTCAGGGACCTACAACCAAAAGCGATGTACTAGGGCAAGAACCCAAGAGAGCACTCGTACAGAATGATCCATTATGGAGAAGTTTATTTTCATAAACTATGCACTGGGCAAAAGCCTCTACTTTGTGTTTGCATATTTAACTCTGCCATACAACCAGAGAGAAGTATATGTATATAGTAATTCAGAGGAGCACTTGAGAAATGATACCCCTGCTCCTGCCAGGTAAGATCGCTCAGGAGAGTAGAAGTTATTTATCTTGTCTATAAAGCAGATGCTCACACATTGTGACCTAAATAAACTCTAAAGCTGTTTCCTCCTCCCAGGGTTTCAAGACAGAGCAAGGTTTTGATCGAAACAACCAGAGGTTAGGAGCATCGCCGAAGGGGAGGAAAGGAAAGGAAATATTTTGCACAAATGGTAGACATGACACAGTGAGCACAGAAGTTCTAAGCAAATATATGAAATAAAATAGGTCTGCAGATGGGTTAGGTTGAAGTTCACTGTCAGGAATAATCTGGAGGGGAATTTTCCCTGCAGTAGATTGGCATGAGGTGTCTGATCATAGAAATTAAATACCACATGAAAGGTTTTTCACAGTGTGGATATATTTTTTTCTGCAGAGGGAGTAGTGTGTGCTGGGTTATGGTTTTGTACATGCCAAGAAAAATGTGACTGGTAACTCATCTCCACAGGAAAAGATGTCTACGTCCTGAGTGTTGCACCAGCAATAAGGTCACCAAACTCAAAATGTTCATCAACGTCAGGTCAATCTATTTGTGTACCACCTTGCTTTCTTGTAGCCATAAGTTTAAGCCAAGTTATAAACAATTAAACACAGTGTTGCTCAGTTCGAGGTTTGACCAGTGATTTACAGCAGCGACTGCTAGCTAACTTTAGAATGACACTGCTTTATAAGAATACTGAGTCGGTTTGCTGGACTCAAGTTAGCAACTTTTGCAGAAAGAATGTTTTTAGTTTTAACCTGGTTTATCCAAAATGAGATGGGTTGATTGTCTTGGGACAATGAATGTATGCAATGACTATGATATTAATTTAGCCATGCAATAATATCATATGTATTTCCCCATATATGCAATACAGTGTATATATATTTTGCAGTCTTGCACAATGCCCTGCTGACTCCGACCCATAAGTCTGACCACTGCACGTTGGCATTACCTAACTGTGTGTCAAGGATATGCAGGTGGACTGGACCCAGATGCAGACACAGCACAAAAACTAGTACTGAGCAACAAAAATATTTTATTTAACTCACAGAGAAACAAACGAGCAGAAACACACAAGGAAACCACTGGACAGCAAAGTGTGGAGCGCATACAACACTGGAACACAAGCATGAAACACAGACGACAACGGAAAACATTGAGATTAAATACACGAGGGAACGAGACACAGGTGATGCAATCAACACAGGTGAGACGCATCAGGTAATCACAAGAGGGAGAAGACAGGAAGACAAAACATGGACCTTTAAAATAAAACATGAACTAAATGGGAGAGACACAAACCATGACACTGTGCTCTATGGTAACCTACTTAATTCAGCGAGCTAGTTGTCACAACAATACACATACATGCACATTAATGTTCAATTGTCAGACCTGTTTCAGACCGGGTTCACACCTAAAGGTCTAATCAGGTTATCTGATTCGAATCAAGGCAAGAATGTTACATTGTTGCAAGTTTTCAATTGGTCCGGTTTGCTTTCATGTAGGGCGGACTCAAACGGTCCAAAAATTGTAAACAAAAGTCACATGGCCACAAATGTTGTTTGGTTATTGGTCATAAAGTTTAAGCTAGTAGACAACGTCCTTGCAATAAGTGCATCAGTGGGTTCTTTTCTTTTCTTTCTTTAAAGTATATTTTGGGGCTTTTTATTGCCTTTAATTGATAGCACAGTTGAAAGAGAGACAGGAAATGGGGAGGCAGAGAGGGGGAATGACGTGCAGGAAAGGGCTGGCCGCCTGCAGTAAGGACTGTAGACTCAACATGGGGCAGCAGCTCTACCAAGTGAGCTAATCGCCACCCCCGTCGGCTTATTTTCATGTTGGTGCAAATCTAGACGGCATATCAGCAAACTTTAATGTGCCATGCATTAGAATGGCTATACTGAGGGTATTAAATAATGTATCAACACATACAGCTTAAGACGCTCTGCAATCAGACAGTCTTATCACAGATAGGAAAGGCAAGAGGCAGTAATGAGAGCCTACCACAACTTTTTTTTCTTTTGCGTACAAGCAGGACCAGTGAGGTTGTTGGACAATAAGAAGTTCATAATCAGAAATATGTAAAAATGAAATAGTTGGCTCATCATAACAGCAGCTGTTGTTTACAGAATCCATGCATCTCCTTGAGTGAATGAATGAAATGATGCGTAAAACAGTGTGCTTCCTGTGCGGATGGTGTTTACACCAGAAATAAACTATTCTACAGTTCACTTGATAGTGGATCAAGACCACCCCTTTGATGTGGACCAGGGAGCGGCTGTTTGGTCCACACTGGAGTTTGAGGCCAGTGCTCAAAACAAAACAAACTGCACCAAGGGGGTAAACGCCCCAGGGTTCGGTTCAACCACACTAAACAAGTTTCATTCTACTGTCTTATAAATGCTAACATCAACTAAAATTCATAGCAAAGGTAGACCACATCCTCTGAGGACCATGAACATTTATATCAAATGGCAAATGGAATGGAAATGATAATATGGTCCTGACCAGATGCAAAGAAAATCATTAGGAATTTCAGGGGATGAAGAAACTTTGTAGTAATCATGATGAAGACAGTCTGACAAACCATCACCATCACTTTCTGTACTAAAAAACATCCACTCCCAACACTTTAACAGTCTAGTCCACACTTTCTCTCAGCTCAGAAGGAACCAAATGAGAAGCAGGCCCATTGCTTTCCCCTGGTCCCACACACAGTTTTGACTGGCATGTGCCATTACTGATCAATCGTATATCAGCTCACAGCTTTCTGGACTGATGGGCTGAGAAGGAGTGCAGCAGAAACCACTGCCACAGAAAAGACACTGAGCAATTACAGAAATGCTGACTGTATTTATTGTGTGTAATTAAAAGACTGAAAAGCACTGCTGTTTACAGGCCCGATAACAAATATAATTAGTTTCCAACTAGTGGAACATTAGCTTGATAAAAAAAAAAGTGACACTGTACAAAAGCCTGTTTAGTCAGTAAAGCAGGGGCTGTGCAGCGCTAATAATCTCCACTGCTCTGTTCTCATTTTTAGACGGGTGCATGAGGGCGCTGGTAAAAATAGACCACTGCAGCTGAGCTCTTATTAGATTCCCTCCTATACTGTTCATTCATTGTATTACTGAAAACAGCCAATCCCTTCATTCTTACAAACACACACACACACACAACTATTATAAATTGTGTGGCCGAGGGACACAGCAGCAGAAACAGCTGAGTGGTGTGACAGAAAAACATTAGTTGTATTGTGCCCAGATCTATCAAAACACTTCAGTGCTATTTTCTACACTTCACATAAGTCACAGAGGCCGTGCTGTTGCTGTAACATTGTACTGCTGCTCGTTTTAATGTTATCAGAGGCACACAATGTCTGAACAGATGGAGAGGGATAATGCAGAGGTAAACAGAAGAAGAAGATTTTCTGTGGGAATAAATTTCAGGTCCTATCTTACACCAAAAAGCAAGTGTATTTGCTGGTTTCAGATCAGGACAGCTGTCATCCCTGTGTTGTTTGAAGAAGGGATAGGTTGAGTTGCAGAGGGAAGCCACTGATTGGTCAGGTTTCTGCAGATTTATGTTGTTGTCAAGTTTGAGGGTGGTTACGTTATCACATCCAAAAACATGCGAGGGAGAAACTTGTGAGAATAAGACCCAGATTTTAAAAATGTCAGACTTTTTCATTCATCTTGTATTTGTGCAGAGAACCAGGCAGTAACTATAAATGGCAGCCACCACAGCTTCCACTTCACACGGCTTTACTACTGTTATCCACTGACAGAACTGGTGCACACTCCAAAGCCATCAAAGATGAAGTTATTGAGTCTTCAAAAGCATTTACATGTAAGGAGAGAAAAACAGAACAAAACAAATAATATGCATTTGGCTCAAGTTTGATAGAGACAGACAGTGGAGCGGAGGCAGTACCGCAGCTCTTAATGCTGGACTAGAGTCAGCTGAGGATGTTGTGGAGGGAGAAGAGAGACAGGGAGGCAGAGAGAGGGCAGAGCGCTGATGAATAATTCACCACTATGTGCTTTATTATTGTTATTGATGCACAAGGGAATGATTCTGCTGTTCGGCTTAGAGCTCCAACCTTTGCCGACCTCCACTCCACTCCTCTAAACCGCGCGTCCATTTTATGATATTACACCTACATTATTTATCACCCATTGCTACAGATCCCTCAATCTCTAAGTCTTCTCTGCTGTCATCCTGGCCCCTGACATTGTGTATTATAAGAAAGACTGAGACGGGAAATATATACAGGCACATGTACAGTACGTGTTTGCATGTGGACGTATTTTGCAGCGAGGTCCATTAAAGTCACAACGACACTACTCAGATATTCCAGGGTTTATTTACAAAAGTTTTTTCAATTATCATTAGGGTGGTGTTACTGGTTTATATAGAAAGCAAATGACATGATTTAAGTACAGATTATTTTGAATTTTATATTTTATGTTAAAATAAATATGTCAGAAACAAGTTGTTAAGTTGTGGTCTTAGATTCTTCAAAATGTTTCCATCAGTTCTCAAACCAGAGGGTTCTGTGATTGGTGTCAGTGATGGGGGTCAGCTTTTTAAGATACAATTTTTACATGGTACTGGTAGTGTTATATACACTGTTAAAGTGTATATCTTCTCAAAACTTTATTGATTAATCTTTTCCAAACATATCACTGTGAAAATTAAACCACAATTTAACCTTTATAAAAAAGAAATATGTGAGTGAAAACGAAAGTTTTCCAACTTTATGGGCAACTGTGTATCAACAAGATCAATGATTTTAGTCATCTGGATCATAGGTTATCAGGAGGAAAAAAATAAACAAGTAAATATTATACAGCTCAGCTCCCAGCTGGAAACATATGTCCATTCATTGAACTGCATCAACATTTGCGAGTTGATAATATCCCGTCCGAATAAAAAATTGCATTCAGTCGCATCAGTGCGACTCGGACAGAAACTGCATGCACCGCTTTGCATGCTGTCTAACGTGAGCAGTACCCCCCCCCACCCCCCCTTCCTGTTTGGTGATTTTGGCTAGCCTCGTAAACCAGCCTCTCGCGGAAATGCATCTCATTTCATTTCTCGGGAGAGTCTGGCCTCATCCCCATTCTAAGCGTTTGGACTGAAACCCTCAGAAGGCCGAGCCAATCAGCGTCGCCCGCTGTGATTGACACAGCACATCAGGGACCGACTGGTGAAAAGCCCAGTCACTACACCAACTTGCTGATTGGCTGAATGGGGTTGTCTGTCAACGCTACTACCAAAGATATTAAACTGTCTTTGCTACTACTCCCGCCCAGCTCCCGCCCACCCCAAACACTTACAGGGGGGATGAGGCCAGACTCTCCCTCGGAATGAAATGAAATGCACTTCCGCGAGAGGCTGGTTTACGAGGCTAGATTTTGGCCGCCGCATTGATTAAAGCTTGTGCACATCGGGGCCGTTCAGATGTAGGCTAATGTCTTTACCGCACATTACTTTCAAGGTAGATGCGCGTCATGCACGCCAAGGCGACACCGTAGCAGCGCACATTCGGTGCGAAGTGCTTTTTTCCCGTGCACGTTCGACCTGCTTCTCCCTCCGGTACACGGTCTCGGGCTGTGTCTCTCCTACTGTTTCACACGGAGCTCTGCCCCGTTTGAAAGGTGAAGGGAGTAGGGATGTGGAGATTCACCGATTCATATAGGTGGTCCGATATAAACGTGTGCGATGCGACTGCACCGGTAGATTCAGGCTACATCGGACATAATTTATGGTTGAATTTGCGATGCATCTCTTCTAGCCTTCTACATCGGTAAATTCCATGGTTACATCGATCATTTCATTTTCCGAGGCAACCTGAATGCACCACCGCGTTAGC
Source organism: Trachurus japonicus (assembly GCF_045865225.1). Classification (NCBI taxonomy): domain Eukaryota; kingdom Metazoa; phylum Chordata; class Actinopteri; order Carangiformes; family Carangidae; genus Trachurus; species Trachurus japonicus. The sequence continues at coordinate 21,466,983 of NC_140930.1, forward strand.
CGTGCGCAGCCTCCTGCCCCTGACAGGTAACAGCAGCAGCAGCAGCAGCTGTAGTCAGAGCTGCCAAGAAAAGTAAACAGTCCGACCTGAAGCGCTGGAGCCGAGCGGCCGGTCAATACTCGGCCGTCAGCGGCTGTAACTAGGAGGAGGGCCGTGGTAGTGGCTCTGGTTGTAGTGAGCTGGGAAGCGGTGGTAGCCGCGGATGCTAACCGCTAGTTAGCGGTAGCGGTTAGCATCCGGGACAGCTAGCAGGGCTAGTACAGTTGCTCTCCTACTCTGCTGCATGGACCTACACCTGATAGTCTAGTACGAAGAGGGGGGTATCATGCACCCCCCGGAAATATACTTCTAACCAGTGTTTCTAGATTGGAAAAAATGTGTAGAAAATGATGAGCTATGTTAAAAAGTTGTCAGAATGTCCCATGTATCATTTTTATGCAAATTAGTGCCGCCATTATCGAAAAAACCTAATTTCACTATATCTCAGCCAATATTGCAGATATCTGAACAAATAAGGTGTCTAGACCCATGTTTTGAGGGTCAGAGATCACAATAAAACTATTCATAAAGTGATCACATGTCGGTGGCATGCTTGTAAGCAAACCTAACCCTTTTACCAATAACAAGACGCCAATATTGGAGATACCAAATAAGGTGTCTAGACAGAGGTTGTTGTGTGTTTAACCAAGGTTTATTTGGATCAAACATCACAATAGAACTCTTCTTGATGTGACCACTCTTCTCTTTCCCATGCCAGATAAACAGTCAAGTAAATGGTTCTCCACTATGCATCACTCATCATCGTTTTCACTGAAATCTTCAAAGTTAAACTCATCCTCTCCTTCCTCTTTCTCCTCCTCTTCCTGTTCATGCTCTCAAGTGTCATGGGGATCAACCAGTGAAGTTGGTAGGATAGGACCAAAGGACCACACCGGTTTCAACACTCCTTCATCAGTCTTCATCCATCCCTGCCCCTCATCATAGGGTTTTGGTTTTTCCAGAATAGGTTCATCAGCTCGCTTGTACAAGGCGACGCGGTAGTTCACACGTCAGGCATGTGGCTTCAGAGCAGAGTGGCATGGAGGAAGGCGAACCAGGTCAACCTTAGACTTGTAAGTGAGTTTCTTGTCCTCCCCCACCATGTTGCGTAGCAACTTGGCACGGACAACATCCACTGAAGACTCACAACTCTGTCCAGACATCAGACACGTGAATTGCTCCAACTGCCTCAGCATCTCAGGCTTGACACTCTAGCAGTCACTGAGTTGTCTGAATACGTGAAATTGGGGATTCTTCTTCAAGGGCCCCACCTTCCGGGGCGTCGAGTGGCGCAGTGGGTTAAGCAGGCGCCCCATATATTGAGGCTATAGTCCTCGTGCAGGCGGCCCTGGTTTGAATCCCACATCGGACGGCCCTTTCCTGCGTGTCATCCCCCCCCTCTCTGCCTCCCTATTTCCTGTCTCTCTCAACTGTACTGTCAAATAAAGGCATGAAAAAGCCAAAAATATATACTTGGCAGTGGTACAGTCTTCTCCACTGATATGAACACATAGAACCCAAGAAGAGTGGTGTGGTAGTCTTCTCCCAGGGATTCTGCAAGCTCGGAGATGTTGAGAAGCTTCCTGGATCTTCACACTGTAGGGGTCTGATGAAGTCAGCTTTAGCAGCCTTGCCCACAGCTTCTGCTCGTACTGTAACACGTCCATCTCAACATCAGTGGGGACAGATACACCGGAAGCCAGGCAGTAGTAGTATTGCAGAATCCCTGGGAGAAGACCACCGCACCACTCTTCTTGGGTTCTATGTGTTCAGTGGAGAAGACTGTACCAGTGCCATCAAAGGGAGAAGGAAGGTGGGGCCCTTGAAGAAGAATCCCCAATTTCACGTATTCAGACAACTCAGTGACTGCTAGAGTGTCAAGCCTGAGATGCTGAGGCAGTTGGAGCAATTCACCTGTCTGATGCTTGGACAGAGTTGTGAGTCTTCAGTGGATGTTGTCCGTGCCAAGTTGCTACGCAACATGGTGGGGGAGGACAAGAAACTCACTTGCAAGTCTAAGGTTGACCTGGTTCGCCTTCCTCCATGCCACTCTGCTCTGAAGCCACATGCCTGACGTGTGAACTACCGTGTCGCCAAGCGAGCTGATGAACCTATTCTGGAAAAACCAAAACCATATGATGAGGGGCAGGGATGGATGAAGACTGATGAAGGAGTGTTGAAACCGGTGTGGTCCTTTGGTCCTATCCTACCAACTTCACTGGTTGATCCCCATGACACTTGAGAGCATGAACAGGAAGAGGAGGAGAAAGAGGAAGGAGATGATGAGTTTAACTTTGAAGATTTCAGTGAAAACGATGATGAGTGATGCATAGTGGAGAACCATTTACTTGACTGTTTATCTGGCATGGGAAAGAGAAGAGTGGTCACATCAAGAAGAGTTCTATTATGATGTTTGATCCAAATAAACCTTGGTTAAACACACAACAACCTCTGTCTAGACACCTTATTTGGTATCTCCAATATTGGCGTCTTGTAATTGGTAAAAGGGTTAGGTTGGCTTACTAGCATGCCACCGACATGTGATCACTTTATGAATAGTTTTATTGTGATCTCTGACCCCCAAAACATGGGTCTAGACACCTTATTTGTTCAGATATCTGCAGTATTGGCTGAGATATCGTCAAGCCCTAGAGGGAATCAAAGTTAATCAATATGCTGTATACAGCTCTACAGTAAAATAACATTTTTACCCAACTGAAATAATAAAAAAAAATAGAAAATCAATATGTGGCAGTCAATGCTGATATTATGGCATGCTGTCATAAATAAATCAATGTATGGGTAAGACTGGCCAGTAATGACATTGCAGGCAATAGATTAACAGTTAAACACAAACTCATGTGAATTTCTGCCCTGGGAGGATTGATTGATTATCTCAGATTTCACCTGAGTGAATTGAAGATGAGTATATGCCAAACTTGTACAGAGTAGTTAAATGAGTTAAATGAGTGCTAGCATGAACGTAGGGGTAAATGGTCCGTGTACCTTTTGTCAGTTTGATATTCCGTTTTAATAAAAAAACGGGAAAACGGAAATACCGTGGTTTTTTCCTTTTTTACTTTTCAAACAAAAACCAATAAATGAAAAAACAGAGTCGTTTTTCCGTTTTTGGTTTTCTGAATCAAAAACGAAAAACGAGAAAACCACAGTCAAATAACGGCCCGAATTTGGTTTTTGTAAATTCATTTGTTCGTTTTTCGTTTCATGTTTATCAATATAACGGCGGGCAGAACGGAAGCGGAAGTGACACGTAATAACTTCAAAATAAAAGCGTGCTTATTTTCATACAGACTACCGTTCTCTTTATACACTCATTTTTACAGATTATGCTCGACACATATAGCCTACATTTATTTCAGTGAACTAAAGTATAGTTGTAGATGCCATGTACTAGTGTTTTGTGTGTGTGTGTGTGTGGGGGGGGGGTGATACGTCACCAAGCGTAGTAAAATCAGCTGTTCTTCACCTGTGACCTGCTATGTTTTAGCTTATCGACATTCCTCTGGAGCTCAGTTTTTATTGTTGAAGCGCGTCCGGCCCTATTAGCCATTAATTGTTCCATCCATAGTCGCCCTAACAAGTAGGTTATTTTTAGCTGAGTGTGAATGCATATTGTGGGAAAGTTTTACCCTGCGAACGTCACCAGCAGAGGTCCCCATCACACACAAAATAAAAGTAGCGTGCTGCTTACTTTCATACAGCCAAACGTTCACTTTATAGCCTAGCTACAGCCCTACACCAACGTTAATTACCGGTAAGCATGTTATACAACAGTTAGTTCCGACCATGAGTGCTGATATACAGTATAACAGCAGTGGGACTTTATACAGGCATTATCACTCCGCTGTTCAGCTGGACAGTAGGAAGTCAGAGCCACGCTCCCTCCCCATACAACTGCGGTCAAATGAGCCGTCGTTCGTCTTCGCGGAGTCAAGCCAGCCGCACAGACTGCTCCGAGTCCACCGGCAAAGCTAGCGCTAGTTTAGAATCAAGCGAGATGACTTCCGGTTTTCAAAATAAGACGAGGATAATACGGAGGCAATCGAGGCGTGTGTGTGTGTGTGTGTGGGTGTGTGTAACCATTGTTTGGCTGTTAGGCTACAGTGTAATGAGGTGTTTTCAACACTTTTTTTCACATCATTAAAGCAGAAGTAAGGGGAATGTTTGTGTTAATATAAGTCTTAAATAGTTCTATCTTCCGACAGCAATCACTTCTATAGAGTGGTGGTTACACCTATCAGGGCCTAATGCATTTTAAACAGGAAAAAGGCCTTATACTCCAGTTTTACTGTACAGTAACATCACTTTGGTCCATAACTTCTGTCAATACTTGGTACAGTTGACTTCAGGACCACCCTGACTACTTCCTCAGTCATGATCAAACATTTTTACTGTATCATTTTGGAGAAATTAAGCCTCAAATTTGCATCTTTACCTTCTTTTAAACAGGAAAAAGGCCTAATACTCCACATTTACTGTACTGTAACATCACTATGGCCCATAAGTTCTGACAATGGTTGGTACAGTTGACTTCAGGAGTATCCTGGCTACACCCTCCGTCATTTTCAAACATTTTTAATGTATCATTTTGGAGAAATTAAGCCTAGAAGTTGTCTTTCCTTGGACTTGCACTGGAAAAGCTCTGTCATTTTAGAGAAATTAAGCCTCTAAATGAGAATAAATACCGAGCATAAGGCCTCTTTCTATGTAAAAATGGAACTGTATAGCTGAATTTCTCTAAAATGATGCAGGAAAAATCAGTGGATCAGTGGGTTGTAAGGATGGTCCTGGAAACAACTTTATCAACTTTTGTCAAAAATTATGTATCATAGGGATTTTACATTTGCGTGAATATTGAGCAAAATTCATGGATTCATTTCTCAAAAATTATACAGTCCAAATACTTGACACTGCATGGGTGAGTAGTCAGGATATTCCCGAGGTCAACACTAACCATTGTCAGAACTTTAGGCCAAAGTGATATTACTGTACAGTAAAGATGGAACATTAGGCTTTGCAAAACTTTTTTTTTTTTTTTTTTTACAAATTTGAGGCTTAATTTCTCTAAAATGATACAGTAAAATGTTTGATATTGAGTGAGGGAGTAGTCAGGATGGTCCTGAAGTCAACTGTACCAACCATTGTCCGAACTTATGCACCAAAGTGATGTTACTGTACAGTCAATGAGTATTAGACCTTTTTGTCTTGTTTAAAAAAAGCTAAGAATGCAACTTTGAGGTTTAATTTCCCCAAAATGATACAGTAAAAATGTTTGATAATGACTGAGAAAGTAGCCAGGATGATCCTGAAGTCAACTTTACCAAGTATTGACAGAACTTATGGACCAAAGTGATGTTATTGTACAGTAAAATGGAGTATAAAGCCTTTTTTCCTGTTTAAAAGAAGCTAAAGATGCAACTTTGAGGCTTAATTTCTCCAAAATTATACAGTAAAAATGTTTGATATTGAGTGAGGGAGTAGCCAGGGTGGTTCTGAAGTCATCTGTACCAACCATTTCCTAAACTTATGGACCAAAGTGATGTTATAGTACAGTAAATAAAGAGTATAAGGCAATTTTTCCTGTTAAAAAAAAATAAAATCAAAAAATGCAACTTTGAGGCTTAATTTCTCCAAAATCATACAGTAAAAATGTTTGGTAATGACTGAGGGAGTAGTCAGGGTGGACCTGAAGTCAACTGTACCAAGTATTGACCGAACCTATGGACCAAAGTGTCGTTATTGTACAGTAAATATGGAGTATTAGACCTTTTTGTCATGTTTAAAAAAGCAAAAAATGCAACCTTGAGACTTAATTTCTCCAAAATAATGCAGTAAAAATGTTTGATCATGACTGAGGAAGTAGCCAGGGTGGTCCTGAAGTCAACTGTACCAAGTATTGACCGAACCTATGGACCAAAGTGATGTTATAGTACAGTAAAAATGGAGTATAAGGCCTTTTTCCTGTTTAAAATTCATTAGGCCCTGTTAAGTGTAACCTCACACACACACACACACACACACACACACGCCTGTAAAAAGTCCCACTGCTGTTATACTGTATATCAGCACTCATGGTCGGAACTAACTGTTGTATAACATGCTTACCGGTAATTAACGTTGGTGTAGGGCTGTAGCTAGGCTATAAAGTGAACGTTTGGCTGTATGAAAGTAAGCAGCACGCTACTTTTATTTTGTGTGTGATGGGGACCTCTGCTGGTGACGTTCGCAGGGTAAAACTTTCCCACAATATGCATTCACACTCAGCTAAAAATAACCTACTTGTTAGGGCGACTATGGATGGAACAATTAATGGCTAATAGGGCCGGACGCGCTTCAACAATAAAAACTGAGCTCCAGAGGAATGTCGATAAGCTAAAACATAGCAGGTCACAGGTGAAGAACAGCTGATTTTACTACGCTTGGTGACGTATCACCCCCCCCCACACACACACACACACAAAACACTAGTACATGGCATCTACAACTATACTTTAGTTCACTGAAATAAATGTAGGCTATATGTGTCGAGCATAATCTGTAAAAATGAGTGTATAAAGAGAACGGTAGTCTGTATGAAAATAAGCACGCTTTTATTTTGAAGTTATTACGTGTCACTTCCGCTTCCGTTCTGCCCGCCGTTATATTGATAAACATGAAACGAAAAACGAACAAATGAATTTACAAAAACCAAATTCGGGCCGTTATTTGACTGTGGTTTTCTCGTTTTTCGTTTTTGATTCAGAAAACCAAAAACGGAAAAACGACTCTGTTTTTTCATTTATTGGTTTTTGTTTGAAAAGTAAAAAAGGAAAAAACCACGGTATTTCCGTTTTCCCGTTTTTTTATTAAAACGGAATATCAAACTGACAAAAGGTACACGGACCGTAAATTCTTGTGTGAGGTAATTTCCCATTAATGACAATTATCCAAAATTTCAAACCTCATTAGGTGTGCAGCTTTCACAGCTCTGAAAGAAGTGAAGTTGGAGCCTGTGAGTGTGTCTCAACAACTCAACACCCAACAACTCAGAGACAAATAACCGACTGATGTGTGACCTTTAAAGACCGAAGAAGACGGCAGTCGTAAGACAAAGAGGCGGGAGACAAACATGAGGACGTATCCCCACAAGGACTTTATCTCTCACAAATATACTGTATACATGTGCCCTATACACACAAAGACAAACACCA